>NW_017731518.1:677068-709527 GCF_001890085.2 Hipposideros armiger | reverse complement strand
GCTGAGCTGCCAACAGGTAGCAGGATGGCTCAGCTAAAAAAAAAAAAGAACTACACGGAACTACTTTAGGGATTTGTGCTATAATTTTCTAACTGAAGAATAGTGTGAAGTTAAAATGCCTTATCTAGCCTTTTCTGGTATGCTGTTAGAAAACATTAGCTATGGTAACTGACCTGTCTGTCATACAAGCTTATTAGAAGTCAATCCTATCACTTGCTTTTAGTACATTATTTCAAGGTAAATGATTTTAAAGTCCCTCTCCTAAGACATGCTTTTGAAATAAGCTGTGGTTTCTATATATTTTTAAGAATGAGGAGCTTATGACCCTGGTTCATGGGCTGTTATTGTATAGATTAAAGGAGCTAAGGCCTATAAAATGGTTAATACAGTTTATTTTCTCCCTTAGTTCCACCTTTCTTTCCATCGCATTTTTCATTCTTTGTTCCTTAAATCCCATTGTTTCCTGAACACCTATGTACTAGCCCCATTCTCTGTTCTAAGAATCAGGTGAGGCACGTACTCATGTAAACTCCTGGTAGTTATCATGCAGGGAGAGTGTCAGCTTAGTGCTGCGTGGGTGAGACGCTTGAAAGGGGCTCAAAAGAGCGACTGTGGTTGCCTGCCAGGTCAGAGAAGCTGTGGCTTCTCACAGCCCTAAGAAACCAGCAACCCGAGCCGGCCGAGTGGCGCGATGGTTGGGAGCTCGCTTGGGATGCCAGAGGGCCCCGGTTCGGATCCCACATATGAGGGCCAGTGAACGCTGCCCTTCACAGCTAAGATGCTGAGCAACGGCTCAACCTGGAGCTGGGCTGCCGTGGGTCGCTGGTGACGGCGTGGGCTGCAGCCCATGTGGCGGTGGGTTGCCGTGGGCTACCGTGTGTAGTGAGCGGCCAGCGGCCGCAGTGAGCAGCGCAGTGACGGTGCCAACTTGGGCCAGTGGAGCAACGTCCTCCACAACTAGACTGAAGAACAAAACGACAGCGGCTTGTCTGTTCCCCTTCCCCCGACTCCCCAGCACTGTTCCCATCCCCCCAATTCCCCAATAAAAATCTTAAAAAAGAAAAGAAACCAGCAACCCTTTCACCCCAGTGTGCAGACAAAGAAGTGGGGGGAAGACATTCATTCATTTACTTATTCAGTAAATATTCATAGCTACCTACTAGTGCAAGGTGCTGAGTAAGAATATGAGTAAGTGCAGGGAAGTATAAGAGAGCATGGCTTACTTGGATAGCTGCAGGTAGGTTGGCATGGCTGGAGTTAAACAGTCACTCAGTTTGCCTTAAAACAGACATGACCGACCCAAACTTGAGTGGGATGAGGAAGAACTGTAAAGGGAAGTGATGTGTTGGTGAGAATTTGTCACTTCCTTCAGTATCGGTTAGGATGAACTAATAAGCCTGGTAACTTCCTTTAGGGAATTGCCAGGCTGACTAATCCATTACCTGAGGGCAATAGGTCCCCAACTTTGCTGTTCAACTAGCATCACCCAGGGAGTTAAACTCAGATGCCCACGGTTGCACCCCATACAGATTACATCAGACTGTCTGGGGATGGGAGCCAGGCATCAGCATTTTTAAAGATCCTCACGTGATTACAACTGGGCAGCAGAGTTCTGGAGTCACAGCCTTAGGGCATAGTCCAGTTTTGTTCATTTAAAACCCACTTATATTTTGGTTCTGGTTCCAAACATTCCTTAAATTGTTTTTGCTCTTTTCTTGGGTTGGGGGAGCTATGAACAGGAAGAGGATATGTTGTTACCCAATTAGGGGAACCTAGTCTGCTAAACCATTAGCGTAGGTTGCCAGGGCTGCACGCGGAGTGGATTTTTGCTTTGTCATTCTGACTCTGGCTGTCGGCCCGCCCACTCAGGGAAGGGCGTGGCTTCTTGTAGCCATTAGGAACCTGCAACCCATTTCCCTCTTTGCTTCAGTCCCGCATTGCATCTGAGCGGAAGGTGGTGGGGCGACTGAAGAAGAACCTGGTGTCCTGCAGCTCGTGTTCATGTAAGCTTTGGGTTAACGAGAACGGACAAAGCTCAGGGTGTTCAGGCTGTGAGCACGCTGGAAACGTGAGCATCCGCCTGCCGGGTGCGTGATAAATGCAGAGGGAGTGGAGATGTTTTAAAGGCGTGTCTGAGTAGGGGTGAGGCTTTTCTAAGGCAAGTGAGCTTCTTGGCGCGGCGTTCGTTGTTTTGCCCGGGTCAGTGAAAGCTTAGCCCGTGTTAGGTGACACCGGCACCCTGTCGGCTGGTGGTTTCCTTCCTCTAGCTCTTCTTTGTAGAGACAGTTTTCAGAATATCTGAGAAAATGGGTTTTTGTATCATTTGTTAGTGCACGGGTGTTGCTATCTAGATAATGTGAATAAATTGACCGATTCTCGAATAGCATTAAGAGTGTAACAATTTAAGGATGCCATTCAAGGAATTTGTACACTGTTGAATCCTCAGAAATGCTGAGAGGTTGGCCAATCATATGTATTATCATATTTACAAGTGGGGAAACTAAGACCCAGAATCATGACTTGCTAGGCAATTAAACGGGACAGCTAAGAGTGGGACCCGTGCTTTATCACACTATATCACAATACAGGGTAGCGGGATCAAGCAAGCGTACATCACGCTGCCGGAGTGTGAGTCCTGGCCCTGTTGTTGACTAACTAGCTGCTTGAAGTTGGGCAAGTTAGTTTTTCTTTGCCCGTTTCCCTATCTGTGAAATGGACCCGATAGGCTCCACTTGAAAAAGGTAGTTGTGAAGTTGTTTATGCAAAGCACTATAGAAGTGTTAGCTGGTATTGTCATTATTATTATCAAACAATTATCCTTTTGAGTGTTGGTGTGGCTTTTGTCTCATGAATGGGCCTGGTGTCAGTGTAACTGACTCATTCTGTGTTCACCCCTTTGTAAAACTGGACCGTATGCTCCCATATGGCATGTAGGGTGTTGCTGTATTGCTTCAAGCTTCTTAAATGTCATCCTAAATGGGCAGTGTTCTTAACTTTCCCCCATGGGTCCAAATTTCAGAGGAACCTTGGAAATTGGATTTTGGCATTGTGTATAGATGCAGACTTCAAAGGAAGATTAAGTTGGGAGGTGCTTTATAAAAGCTGAAATCATTGTGCCTTAAGCTTCCTTTTTGAGGCCTGCCTGAATTCTGGATTTCCTGGGAAAGCAGGGCGTTTAAGTTTAGCGAGACTTGCTGTGATTGGAGTCTGACCGGAACTCTGGCGTTAGTAGCTGGCCTCCAGGCCATGTTTCCAGCTTCTGTGCCCGTGTACCGGGTCCAGGATCCTAGCCCGGTTGCGGGCCTAGGTCACTGACTGTCAGGGCTGAGGCAGGTGGCGCTGTCCGGTGGGGAGGCGGTGGTGCGCGTCGCCTGAGGGCGCGCTGTTGGGGACGCGGAAGCCCCGCCCCGGCCGCGCACTTCCCGCCGCCGCCCCGCCGCCCCGCCGCGGAAAGCCTGGAAAGCCTGACCCGCTCCGGTTTCTGCTTCTTTGCCACAGAGGACGGGCGGGGCCTCGAGGGAGCGCTGTCCGAACTGACCTCGGAAACCGAAGTACCCGTTGTGTTTGTGAAAAAGAGAAAGATAGGCGGCTATGGTGCAACTCTGAAGGTAGGTTGCTTCTTTCGCCCGCTTGAGCTGGGAGTGAGGCCCTGGAGCTTACCGTGGTCGCAGCCTTCCTTTCAAAACCAGGGTGCATGTGAACGAACCTCTAAACGGAGCCCACGCTTAGAGAACGACAAAGAGACACACGGGCTAGCTCACGTCTAATCGATGTTGAGACGTTGGGTAAATTTCAGAACTGGGCAAAGGAATATGTATGTAACTATTTTCACCTTTTAAAATACGTTTTAAAAAGTGTCCATTTCCTCCTATTGTCCCTCCTCTTTCTCTCCCAGTAAATCTAAATAATTTTGAGCAGCAGTGTAAACTGCTGAACGTATTGTTTAGGGAAGTACTAACAAAAGGGAATCAGGGAATCAGGAAGCTTATCTTATTCGTCCCTATCATTTTCCTCTTTAATTTTCTGGGAGGGAAACCCACAAACCTCTGGCTCAGGGGAGAGCAACCAGGAAGCTCCTTTGAGTTTATTTCTCTTCAGGTGCCTCTTTTCTAGCCCAGACTTAACAGGCAGAGGAAAAAGAGAGAAATAAATCTTTCCTTTGGTTGGTGGCAAGCGTGGTGGCACTCCTATCTTGGGACCATCCTCTGAGGGGTGGATGGGTCATGGCCTAAAGTACTGGCAAAATGCTTGGAGGCTGGGTGCATGTAGTTTAAGGGGACATGCGACATGGATGATGTTCTACATCAGGTGTGGTTGGTTACCAGGTTAGAAATCCTCATAATCCGGTCCTCACCTTGATGCATCTGCTGTAATTTTTGCTGATTATCTTTTTGTCCTTGTCTATTTGTATCTGTATAATTTCTAAGAAGTAGAACTCAGGCTTGAACGTTGCCTTCTGAGAAAGTAAACATGAGGCCTCAGTTAAATGTAAAATCTATTTAGATGTGTGTGCCTTTAGGAAGGATATTAACAATTTGCATTTTTATTTACTACTTCTAAGAGAATCTTATTTGTGTTTTTGAAAAAGGGATGTACGAAATGAAGATAGACTTCAAAAACAAATAGCAAATTAATGGGGAATGATTAAAGAGATAAAAAGGCTTTGGCTTGATTTAAAATATGTTGTGTTGAGAGAGGAGGTTCAAGATGGCGAAATAGAAAAAAAATATGTATTGTGTTACTCAGACCTTTAGTTTGCAAGGAAAATGAGACAAAAGTCTATCAATGTTTCTTCCTGTCTGATTGTGTTGTTTGGTCCACCTGTGTCAAATTTGCACTTAAAAAGTTATATAGGCATTTGATCTTTGTATAAATTCTACAGATGGTCCTGGTCTTAACATCAATGGGAGTAAAAAGAATTACTGATTTTATAAGCTTTGGGCCCATTTTACTGATATAATCTGATGTATTCAATTCCACGTAATCATAGCTAATTTCATTTAGGGAGCTACAATGCTATGAATGAAAAGCACACCACCAACTCATAATGAAATCATTTAGTACATCTCTTTTAAGTAAACTTACCACTCTACTTTGTATCATTTGATTTATTATTATTATTATTTATTATTATTTTTTAAAAAAGATTTTTATTGGGGAATTGGGGGGATGGGAACAGTGCTGGGGGAATTGGGGGAAGGGGAACAGACTAGTTGCTGTCGTTTTGTTCTTCAATCTAGTTGTGGAGGATGTTGCTTCACTGGCCCAAGTTGGCACCATCATTGCGCTCTTCCCTGGCGAGGCAGATCAGTCGCCGGCTTCTGGACGGCCGCTCACTGCGGCTGCTGGCCGCTCACGCTGGCTGCTGGCTACATACGGTAGCCCATGGCAACTCACTGCCACAGGGACTGCAGCCTACGCCGTCGCCGGCAACTCATGGCAGCCCAGCTCCAGGTTGAGCTGTTGTTCAGCATCTTAGCTGTGGAGGGCAGTGTCACTGGCCCTCATATGTGGGATCCTAACCGGGGCCCTCTGGCATCCCAAGCGAGTTCTAACCATTGCGCCACTCGGCCGGCCCAATTTATTATTATTTTTAATGTATTAAGAAATGGAGGAAGGGATGCAACAAGGTAAGGACACTAGTTTGAAACATCTGTGAATTTCCAGCCCATTGTTGCCCACATTTGGGGCTAGATGGTGAGTTCTGAAAATCTTTAGGGAACATTGGGTTTGAGTGGAGAAAGGCATTTATTTAGTGGAGAATGGAGTGATTATAGGATTAGTGTTATAATCCTAAAGTCCACACCTTAAAAAAAAAGCTTATGTTTTCGTACTTTAATTGCAACATAAATAATGGAGAGGGAGCTTTTTAAAATGTCTGCTTTTCCTTCTCTTAATATTGTTTTTTCCTTTGCCTCCTTTCCTCTCAATAAATAATATCAACAACTGCAGAACTTACCATTCTTTCATTGTACTTTAAAAGACAAGGGAATGAGAATCCTCCTGGAAGGAACTGATAAGCTTAGATGATTAACGTTTAAAAGAAGTGTGTTTTAAAAAACTGCAGCCTACGGACCACCTGCACAGAATCCTCTGGAAGTGTTTTTGGAACGTACATGCCTGGGCTTTACCTGAGGTCTTGTTAAGTAAACCTTCTGGAAGGGGTTAGGATCCGTCTTTATGTTTTTTTTACACAAGCCTTCCTCAGGTAATTCTTATGATACATATCAAGTTTGAGACTGACTTTAAAGTATAAGGTAGTTTGGTCAGGATCAGTTGCTAAATTAGAAGTGGGGAAAACAAAGGACTGCTCTTTAATACCCAAAATATAATAGAAGATAGCAAATGGTAACTCAACAGGCGAGTAACACTGTACCTGAATAGAACAATAGGGAACTATGCTATCTGTGGTTAGCACTTGTATGTCCATGTGGAAAATTGGAAATAGGGAGCGACTAAGTTCTGAGAACTATGACTAGAGTTCTAATTGCTCAAAGACATCTGGCTTTCATGAACATTTTAGCTCTGCAGGGCAAGATTGCAAGTATTCTCATAGGAACCTGTCTTTTATGTAAATCAGCGTCTCCAGGATTCCAGAATTTTGAAACCACTTGTATTAAGAGGAAAAGCAAAGTGAATGAAAAAGTGCATATTGGACTATTAAGTGCTGGACATAGTTAAGACTGTAGGAGTTTGAGATAATAGCCTTGGGAGATAAGACTAAAACTGGCAACATGGGACTTAATTTCTTCAAGGCAATAATACTTACCAGGGCCTGATTGTTTCCCCACATATGTGCCTACTTTTGCCCAGGTTGTCTCAGGTACTCATTTCCTGTTGCCTACCATTTCACAGTCTGGAACTGGCCTTCACTTTTGACCTCCTTCCCCTTCCAGTCCATCTGCTGTCAGAGTTATCGTTCTAATTGCTTCTTAGCTGCCTCAGATCTGCATCCAGGATAAAGTGCACATTCCTTAGTTTGGCATTCTGTGTCCTCAAAGGTCTGGGCCCCACCTACGTTTCTGGTTATCTTCTCTGCTCCTTCACCTCCAGGAAGCTGCTGGGAAATTCTGTTACAGCTTTAGTCCCTAAAATTTCCCTTCTTCATTCTGTTCTGAATTTCAGTTCCTGACTTCCTGCTCAAACCCACTTTTCTAACTGCCTGTTTTGGAGTATCCGGCCAGGTTTGCCTCCTCTGTACTCCCATAAATCATCTGAAAAGGAGGAATCCTGCCAATGAATTTTTTTTGGCTGACATATAAAAAGTGGAGAGTTAGTCTTATTCTTCGTGCCTGTGATTCCAGGTCTATCTCAGATAGAACTCAGCAAATACTTAAGACATGCCTATTAATGAGACTAGCTACTGTTTATTGGATGTCTCCTATGTGCTAGACTCTAAATGCTGTAAAACTAGTTGTTTAAATCCTCAGTAGTCTTATGAAGGAGGTGATATTATCCAGCTTTACAGGTGAGAAAATTGAGGCCCTGAGAATTTAAGGAGTATGTCCAGACTACACAGCTAGTTAAGTGGCAGAACCAGGAATAGAACCTAGGCCTCTCTACACAGTTCACTGTGGTGTACTCACACTCCTGGCACCTGGGCTTTGTGTTGTTGCAGTTGGGGGGTACATACCTGATCTCCCAGTGTGATGGTGTGCTCATGATTCAGGGCTGAGCCCATGCAAATCTTGGTATTCCTAGCATAGCTCAGGCAAATTGGAATTCATTCATTAGATGCTTGCCGAGTAGAACTGCATTCCTCTGTGCCTACTAAATTGTATGTTCCATTAGGACAAAAATGATTTATTTTTATATCTTCTGGTGTTTTTTTTTCACACCTATGCATTCAGTTAATATTTGTTGAATGAATGGATGATAGTAGAACAAGAGGAGATTCACGTAAGTGAGGTATTTAGCTACAAGGTGTCTGATTTTTGTGAAGGTGAACTGTCCGTCAGAGACCAGCACATAAAGCGGTTCAGAATTTTAAAGAGCTGTAATATAGTGTACAACACTATAATAATAGTGTTGGGCAGTCTGTGCAGATGTGTCCAGATCAGTTGAGAAGAAAGTCACGTTATGCTCATCTAGCTTCTATTTATTGAGCACCTATATTCTTGAAATTGAGCTAAGCCCTCTCTTTGTTACCTCAAACACAAGTCTGTAGGGCAATGTATTAATATATGTTTTAAAATACATTTGTCAACAAATGTTGGTGATTTTTCTTACCAAGAGGTACAACCATTCTATATGGCAGAGAAGACATACAATAGACTCCTTTTACAAATGAGGAAACTTGAACTCCTTTTGATCGGAACCCAGGCCTCCAGAGCTGATGCCTTCCAGGCTGCCTCCTTTAAAAGCCACATCCCAATGCTTTCCTACCCCTTGTCTGTCAAAAGGATGCTCCTGGTCACCTCTGAGTTCTGAGGTGTCCTCCCAGGAGAGGTGATAATTGCCTTGTGACCTGAAGCATTGTATTCTCATCTCACGCCCTTGTTTACATTAGTTCTTGAGGCTTGGCAAGTCGGGCAGCGCTGGGTTTTCTGGTGTCAGTAAAGTGTGTGACTTTTGACCACAGAGCAAGGATGAAGGTTTTGTATACACTCGGAAATATTTCAGTGACTGGCTCCAAATGATTTTGTAGGACTTGATTGTCATTTTATCTTTTATTTCACTAACAATAAAGCAATCTTATTTGAATAGAATAGTCATTCAAAGCCTCTTTTGGACACTGGGTTTTTAAAGAATCGGCTGAAATCCAAGGAGCCATTTCAGGAGAAAAATGTGCACATGGAATTTTGTATATAGTCTCAGACTTTTTAAAATTATGTGGACCTGCTTTAGAATATCTAGTAGAGAGTTTTATTCTTCAAACTACTCTACACACTTTCATTAGTTGAAGCTTTAGGTTTTAAAATTTTATTATATGGCAAGTTTCACTGGTATTTGTTATAGTGAAATATATTCCTGTATTCCTCCTTATGAATGTAACCTTTAAAATATTTTTCTGTTCCTAAAACATCCAAGAGTAAAGCCTACTGGTTTGTGTGTATATTTTTCTATTTGGTGTCTAATGTTTATTGAACATTTGCTATCTTTGGGATAATTTAAGATTTATTAAGAACCTACTCAACAGTTGATGAAAATATTGTCAAATCTATTGCATAATTTTCATTCAATGCATACAGTAACTTTGATATAAGTAGTAGTAGTCCCATCTTACAAAGGAGGAAACTGGAACACTAATGGCTAGTAAGTCAAGATTGGAACCAGGTTTGCCTCCACTGGCCATAGTCTTTTCAGAAACTCATTTGAAAAACACAGATATCTACCTTAATCATAGCAAAGTTTACCTTTAATACTAAAAAACCAAACAAAGCAAAAATGTACACACACAAATATAACCTTACAGGAAATTAAGATGAAAAAATATACCTAACATCCTGCTACTTTGATAAATCAAACTAGGACTTTTACAGTGTCTCTTCACAACTCAATATTAAATACGCAGATACCCTGGAAAGGTGAGGGGAGAAAAACTGCTGTGAAAGAAGGCACAAGAAAGTTTAGGAGGTACCTTAACAGCAGGATAAGTCTCTCAGAGTGTGGGACTCCTACCTGACTTGTTCCTGGCTTTGACGCAGAAGTCTTTAAGAGAGTAAAACACCTATTTGTTTTAGATTAATCCTGCAGGAGAAAGAGAGAGAGAGAGACTGACCTGTGATCTGTGACATCCATCCCATCATGTTTGAGTTGAGCGCTGGGGGTTCTGGGAAAGAGCTCAAGAATGCTTGGAATGAATGAATCTGAACTGCTGGCAAAGGGACTGAAAAATAATACAGGAGGAAAAACTGAAGAAAGGAAATGGAGAGCCTTATTTAGCCCTTGGCAGCAGCTCCTGGAAGAGGACGAAGTGGAGGAGTGGAGCTAAATTATGTTGGAGGCCAAGCTGTGTGCCATTGGTTGCCTGAAGTAGTCTTATTGCATGAAGAAGGTAGACTTATAGTGATTTCTTTGAAGTAATAGTGCACTTATGCTTTCTGTTAGAAGTCATAGAGAAGTTTAGAAGTATAACTGAAATTGTGTGTTGCTGTTCCTTCTTTAAGCTGCATTTATTATAATTACTACTAGTAATTTGACCTTAGGTTAGAAAGCTACCCTTTAGTGATTTAAAGATGCACGAGTATAGAAACCCCATTCTTTAAATGATTAGGGAAAATCAATAGACTTCAGATTTTTATTTTGAGGTGACATCTGAACCTTGCACTCTAAAGACTGGTTTAAGAAGGCAGAATATGCAAATGTGGCTCCTCTGAGGATGATAGAAGTTACATGTTACGAAGGTTCTTAGGGACAGGCATGTAGCATAGAATGAACTCAGCACAGAAATCACAACTTAATAATATGCTTGTCTTGATGTGTTCTGTTGCTTCAAGCAAGTTGTGTGGGCTGTAATCTCCTGAGAAATCCCTGTAAGCAGTATTAGTAATACTTTATAAGTAGGTTAGAAGAATTATTTTTCTGAAGCGTTTTGAAATTCTTAGATGAAAGGCTCTGTGTGGAGCAAATTGGTATCAGCCTGTTTTCCCTCTTCTGAGCCAGGAGAAAATAGGCACCTTAGGGTGGGAAGGTTGGCTTATCTTTTGGAGTTCTCTTATGAATTGCTCTTGTTGAATTTGAAGTGGATATCAGAAGCTCCTAAGGATATGGTTAACTATAAATGCAAACTCTTTGGCATTTGGGATTAACTCTTTTCATCTAAGATTTAAAACAGGTTTAAATATTAGTTTGTGATTGTCCAGACTTGGGGGTGAGGAGGAATGTGGCCCTTTGATGATCCTGGATCCCAACTTTGTTTTTTTCTCTATTTTGTCAAAGGGATAAGGTTGACTTTCCAAAAAGTAGTCACCTTTTATTTTCATTGTGTAGGATCTCTCAAACTAATCGGTGAAATTTTTTTGCTGCCAAATAACATGCAGGAGGTGATGGGACAGTTTTAAAAAAATGTACATTCATTTATACATTCAAATGTGCATACTCGAATCCATGTGAAAACAGCTTTTGCTTAGAAGATTGAAACCAAGTTTTTGCTTTAGAGAAGCTAACAGTCTAACAGGGCAGGATAATAGGTATATATGCACAAGTAACCATAATGCATGGTGTTTTTGAAAAATACATGTTTCTTCCTGAATTACACCTACTTAAAGAAATAATGGTGGATGATACTAATATAAATATTTTGGAATAACAGGTTTTGCTGTTGATGCATTTGCAAGAAACTTTCTGTTAATGTCAAAGAAAAAAGAACCAGTCTAGATGCATAGGAAGGAAGGTAGGGCTAATTTGCTTCCTGGTGCCTTGAAACCAGAGCTGACAAGTCAAATGTGGAGTGATCTCTCCCTCTCCCTCTCCTCCCTCTCCCCTTCCTTCTCCCCTCTCCCCTTCCCCCGCTCCCCCCCTTCCCCCATCTCCTTTAAAAGGAACACCTGTTGCAGTGGTTAAAAACTTTTGATCTTGTGGGTTGAGGGTGCATATTCTCTTTAAAATCAAAATGTATTCCATTCCAGTGTTACCTGGACTTTGCTGCCTGTGTGAGTGCTAAGCTGAGCCCTTTCTCCAACTGGAGGAGAATTCCCAGTGAACTAGTGGGTGAATTTTCCAGTGTAGATTAGTCACCTGATTTACAGCATTTGCTTTCATATCCTTATAACAGATTGTGTTTCAAATCTTCATAGCTTTGCTCACCTTTTAGGATTCAGATTTACTCTGTGGCCTTTAGCCTTTGGCAAGCTTCCAAATAAACAGCTCTTTTGAGATTATACCTATTTTATTTGTTCACCTTTGGGTGGTGGAGAACCAAAGCTCGCTTGAGTAATAAATAGTACCCTCCCCACCTTCGAGCTTGCTCTAGCACTGACACTGGCACACGAGTGACGCTCCCACCCCCCCATAGAGTAGCTTGGACGGGGATTGCGCTTTTGAGGGCACACAAAGTAATTGACACAATTTATATTTGTATGTTGAAGAATTGACTTCCAAACAACCAGCTAGTAAATGAACCCCTTAGAGTTAGTGGCCTGTTTGTAATGGAAGTTCTGCCTGACACGATCCTTGGCCCTACGGGCAGTTTATAATCTAGCCCAATTTAGTTCTCAAAAAAAAAAAAAGACGCCACGTTTTAATCATAGTAAGAATGAGAAACGAAGTTCGACTTAACTGCAGTATGTCACAGCAAGTTTTAAAAGCGCGGGACCTTTAGTTTCCCCACAATTTTGTCATAGATTGTCCAAGTGTTTCTTTGAAAGCTAGATGATACTGTCAGTTAACACTAAAAGAACAGCTATCACTTAAACGGGGTTTTGAGTGTGGGGTTCGGGCCGATTATTGCTTGCGTTCTGTGCGCCGCGTGCTTTTTTGCGAACGCACGGCACGGGGCCTGGGCTCCCCGTGGCGGCGCTGTCAGGAGGTGGGGCGAGCTGGGGGCGTGGCCTCGGGGCGGTGTCTCCAGTGCGCATGGGCCGACGTCTTCCTCCGCTCTGACTGACACCTTCATTTTCCGCCGCTGTCCGAAACCGTTGCGAAGGCCGTTAGCTGAGCGCTACTACCTGAGGTCCGCCGGTTGCCGACATGTCTGACAAAAAACATTCCCTGAGGGGAGGCATAGAGGAAGGAGAGGAGCGCGTGGTGAACATCACCAAGAGAGCGTCCTCGGTGAAGCAGGCGGAGGAGGCGGCAGAACTGATGAAGGTGGAAGTGGTGAAGGGGGCCGATGGCTGCTCTGAAGGCTGCTCTGACGACCTCAACTGTGGAGACGCCGACATCGATCCGAATCTCCTAGGGCTTGAGGCCGACGAGGAAAAGTGTCGGAATATCCGCAAGCAGTACTGGCAGCTCATCAGTAACGTCCAGCAGAACCGTGAAGACATAGTGAACACGACGAACAGCTCGTTAAACGAGGCCCTTGAAGAAGCCAATACCCTGTTTGATGAAGTGAGCCGAACGAGGGAAGCGGCTCTCGACGCCCAGTTTCTTGTTCTGGCTTCCGATTTGGGTAAAGAAAAGGCACAGCAGCTGAACTCTGATATGCGCTGCTTTAATCAAGTAGCCTTTTGTGACTTGCTCTGTATATTTGTGGGACTAAACTTGATGGAAGAGAATGAACATGACGAGTCGAGTGGTTGTGATGCTAATATAGCGCTTTCCTTCTGGGAGACGATACAGAAGGAAGCAACATCCTGGACATTTCAAGCTGAGACGTTCCACTTTATTTTTGGTTCGTTCAAGGTGGAGCCTTCTGCGCGAAAGTCCCGGCGTGAACACCAGAAAACTCACAGAATGGAAGATAATAGGGCTATGCCTATAAAGCTGAGGAAGTTGGACCTGAGTAATAACCAAGAAGGGACAGAGAAAGAAGTAGAAAGAATCCTGGGACTGCTGCAAATGTACTTTCGAAAGTATCCTGATACTCCCATGTCCTATTTTGAGTTTGTGATTGATCCAAACTCTTTTTCTCGTACTGTGGAGAATATATTTTATGTTTCTTTCATTATAAGGGATGGTTTTGCAAGAATAAGGCTTGACCAAGACAGGCTGCCAATATTAGAGCCAATTAATAACCAGATGAGTGAGGGAAATGATTCCAGTTCCTATGGCAGGAAACAAGGAGTTATATCTTTGAGTTTACAGGACTGGAGAAATATTGTGGCGACTTTTGAAATTTCAGAGGCTATGATCACAGACTCATGTTAAATATTTTTGTTGTTAGTATAGGATGCATCTTGTGGCTTTTCTAAAGTATCTCAAAATGGAGCGTGAAATCCAAACAGAAGCACATATCGTTATCTCTTGTAAAGTGAAAAAGTATTTTCAAGAACGTCAGAAATTGTTTTACTGTGCAGTATAATTTTCTTGGTAGTTTATAAGGTTGTCAAGACCTTCCGTTATTAAAAAAAATTTACTGGCATTGTTCATGGACAAATTTTTTCAAATGTCCTTTAAGACTGTTAATAAAAATCTGAATTTCATAAGGTAAAAGGTATTTGATAATTTGTAAAAAAAAGTTAGTTCTGGTGCCCTGTGATAACTGTGTTCCTCTGTTACATGGAACCAAGGGAATCCCATATGGGGCTCCTAACCAGGTTGGGAAAGAGTGGGTGAAAAAATGGTAAAGAAAGACCATCCATAGGGCAATGAATATGCAACATTAATACTGTACAAAAAAATTAAGTTACCTTGCTTCATTGCAGAGAGGATTCAGATTAATGCGTGGGTGTCCATATTCTAAATAATTTCTCCTGTGATTAGACTCAACAAAAGTAGAGCATCTACTGTAGTAGAGGAGGCATCAGCTAAGTGCTGAAAAGTCAGTAGGAATTGGTCAAATATAGGAACGCTATTCTAGGCAGGGGATATGGAGGCCAAATATAGGGATTGTGAGAAGTTATGGCACCAGAGAACCACAAAATTTTTTGAAAGCTATTCCATTTGAATGTTAAACTGGGCAAAAACTGAATTACCTTGTGTGTTAGTCTCCTCAGAGGTAGAAGATATTTTTGTCAGATTCTTTGAAACACAAAAATCTTTTAACCAGTTATATAATCTTTATCTACTTGGTTAATTTCTTTTCTGGCCCCTAGTTTTCCTTTGTAATTTCTGCTAGTACACAGACTGTCCTTCAGAATCAGCGTTGTTTTATTATGTAACAGGCTTGAATATTTGTTCCCAACTCAATTTTGTATTTCTTAATAGGGCTTTAAATGCCTGGAAACTGTCCCTGTTTAAACTGAAATATAAGATTAATTTATCTAAAAGACTTCACTTTGGATAAAGCCATAATTGCTTTTTTTTATTAATTGCAATTGTTTTAAAAATACAAATTATAGGCTTATTTTGGAGGTTATTGCCAAAAGTTTGGGTCCTTAAGAAAACAGTTTTTGAAGGTGCAGTGAGCATGCCTCTAAGTTTCTTTTCTTGATTGCTGTAGGAATTTAATCTTGCGTAGTAGTGGATTTTGCCATTAAACATTATTTGGCAAGTGGACAAGTGTTTTTTGTAGCAGTAATGATAAACTTTCCTACTAAGTCTAGCGTGCAGGGAGAGGAAATCCAGACTAAATGACATTAAGATTGAGAGGAGTGATCTTATGTGTGTGTGGGTCGGGGGAAGGTTCTTCAGTAATGGAGGTTTTTAGCAAAAATAGAATTGCTCATGCAACTTGGCCAATTATTTTCTAAAGTAGTCATTCCTTCCCCTTTCCGGTGTCTACTATCCTTTGATTTAGCAGTGGTGAAAGCATCTTTTGGCCTCTCAAGTTTCACTTTAGCATGTCTCTACCAGCTGAATTCCTTGGGTTTTCCAGAAATTTGCTGTTGGAGGAAAAGATACTCTTAATGATAGCAGAAAGATCTTGCCTCAGTTCTTAGGTGCCACCAGATTGCTCTGTTAAATGCCTAGTGTCTTTACTAGGAGTATGTGAAAGTTGGTGATAACTAAAAAGCATTACTAGAGCATGTAGAGGTTAGGGTCTTCTCTCAAGTTATGGCTGTTAAAATATAAATCATGTTGACCACTTGTTGTTTCTATTTTTACTGATTGTCATGACACCTGGGTTGCCTTATCACTTTGAAATGAAAACGACTGCTTACCTTGAATAAAAAAGGAGATTGACCAATAGATAATTATAGAGATTAGGTATGAACCAAACTGCAAACCTGGTTTCCCACTAATATAGTTAGAATGGTTTAAATTTCACAGCTTCAGTAAAATCAACTGAACTTAAGGAGAATAGTATGGAAAAAACATTTTTTTTTTCTGCTAGAACTTTGTTATATATAACTGGACCACTTTCTGATCAAAGGACCTGCCTGGGGTCAAATCATGACCCTCTAACCTTCTAGTTAGAGACTTTGGGCAAATTATTGAACCTGTAAACCGAATTTGCTAAGTGGGAATAATATCTACCTCTTAAGTATACAGAAGGATAAAATTAGAAAATGTATGTGACAAGTACTTTGAAATATGAATAACTGGGTATGGTATAGTGAGAAAAGCAAGAGATTTGTAATCATTTAGACCTGGGTTCCATTTTTGACTCATAGACAAGGTTCTTATCTCTAAGGGCCTCTATATTATCATTTTTTTAAATGGGAAAGATACCTGCTTGGAAGACTGTTGTGAGGATTAAATGGGAAGATGTAAACAAAACATCTACAACAGTATCTGGCTCATTGTGAGCACTCACGTTAGTGCCTCACTCTCTAGATCTGGGTCAGAAAAATCCATGCTGCCATCCCCTTCCATGGTGACACCTCTGTCATGGTTCATTCACTTTCCTTTAAGTCTAGACATAACTTCCTTTGTTCTGGGGAATCTATTACCAAGGGATTAGAACTGGCACTATGTTAATTTACGTAACTGTTTGAGTGCCCACTGTGCCAGGCACTGCTCTAGGCACTGAGGGGAAAGTGGTGGACAGAAAATGACCCAACTCTCATGGGGTTATATTTTTGTGGGTGTGTTAGTTTTCTATTGCTGCTTTAACATTACCATTTAGTGGCTTAAAACAACTTAATTTTACTACCTTTTACAGCCTGGAGTCTCCGGGGTAAAATCAAGGTGTCCACAAGCTCTGAGGGGAGCATCTGTTTTCTTGCCTTTTTTGGTTTTTGGAGGCTGTCTCTATTCCTGATTCACAGCCTCTTCCTCCATTTTCAGAGCTGACCGTGCAGCCTCTTTTGTCTTGTCTTCACACTTTTTACTGTAATGAACCCTCTGCCTCTCATATAAGGATACTTGTGATTAAGTTGGGCCCACTGGGATAATCCTGGAAAATCTCCCTGTCACCAGGTCCTTAAATCACATCTCCAAAGTCCCTTATACAAGTAATGTATTCACAGGTCCTAGGGATTCGCAGTTGGATGTTGGGGACCATTGTTTAGCTTATCACAGCAGGGAACAACAGTATTACTGTTAATGATGACTGCTCTGAGGAAAAACGGGCTTGAGTAGTGGTTGAGATGCTACCTCAGGGTGATAAGGGAAGGCCCTGGAAGGAGGTATTTGAAATGGAATCTGTTATAATTTGCCAGAATACTTGATACAGAGTAAATGTTATGTATTACCTTGGCTTCAGATATTTTAGGTGCATAATAGCCAAAGATCTAGATAATTAATTGATCATGGAAAAGCAATTCCCTGATTGTCCTCGGAGGAAGGTAATGCAGCAAGCACCTCTGTTTCCCTGAGCAGGAAGATGGTCCTTTGATTTGTGCTCACCTCAGTATTACTGTTTGGTACTCTCCACCTCGTACCACCCATCAACATTGACTCAAATTTCCTTCGGCCAGGAGTTGGGAACTTTTTTCCTGCAAAAAGCCAGATAATATTTTAAGCTTTGTGGGCCATATGACCTCTGTTGAAACTAGTCAACTGTGTTATTGTTGCAAAAACAACAGCTATAGACAATATTGAAGCAAATGGGCATGACTTTTCCCATAAAGCTTTATTTGAATTTCTGATATTTGAATTTCATACAATTTTCATGTATCATGAAGTATTACTTTGATTGATTTATTTTTTTGCCTTATGTTAATAACCATTTTCAACTCAGGGGCTGTAAAACAAAAGGCCTGTGGATTTGCCCCACAGGCTGTAGTTTGCCAGCTCGTGTCATAGGCCTAGAGCCCAATCTCTTCTAGAAAGTCTGTAGCATTTAAACCACCATGTAGCGTTCTTTCTTCCCTGGCCCATAGTCCTCCAGAGTACAAAGGGGCTTTTGAGATACAGTACCCCAGTATATGCTACAGCAAATAGCGGTCAGATTTCAAAGGGAACAAGCAGTTGGTAACGTGGTGGAGGTTATTTGTCTCTGCATACAAGGAACCCAGGCGGAATTTAAAGAACCTGTGCAAGTTCACACGTAAGTGGCAAAGTCAGGTTCAGATTTGGACTTACGTAAATCCAAGCTCGTAACCCACTGTGCTCTACTCTTGTACTTTTGTGTTTTTCCACACTTTTATTGTCGTGGGTGAGAAAACTGAACTGCAGCCCACCCTGTCGATATACCTAAGAAAGGAGGAGCTAGCACCCAAATGTTCGGTTCTAAAAATATTTTGGGACATCACATACATGCATAGTTGGCGGTGGTGATAACAGATGAAAGACAAGGTGCCTACCCTTGAAGAGTTGATGGGACTCTTGTGATGATGCCAGTGGGATCTCAGAGGAGGACCCAACTTGGGTACCGCTAAGTAAAGGCTTCCGGCTAAACCTTGAAGGACATGAAGGGGCAGGGGTGGAACAGCCTGTGGTAAGTGCCCTGGGAACGAGTGTTAATGGAGTTGCAAGAAAGAAAAGGAGAATGTTATTTGGGAACTTCAGGGAGACAGTGGAGGAAATGGAACTTAGGTTGGGGGTCTTGAAATGTTGGTAAAAGAAACCCTTTTAAACTCTACAGGAATGCTTTAGAAAGGGCAATGTGTTGGTGTATATACACTGGATAAAAATAATATAACATCCGTCAGTCTGTCTAGGTACTGGATCAGGATTTGATGGGCAAAGGGCATTTCAGGTCGGGGTTGGGGGTACAGTGCAGGGACGCGCAGGGGACATCTGTAAATACTCCACAGCTTTTTGACTTAGTCCCAGGCAGGTTCCCTTCTTTGGGTAGGGGAGAGTTGGCAACTTAAAGGGCTTTTTCTTCTCAGCTGCCGGGCTAATAGGTATTAATTAAACTGCAGTTTGGTGAGTTACGAGGTATGTTAACTTCATTTTACAAATGAAAAGACAGAGAGACTCCCCTAAGTATTAGGCAGTTAGCCCAAGTTTCACCTAGCTTAGAGAGTGGTAGAGCGAGTATTTTAACCCAGGCCAGTTCAACACCAGAATTCTTTCTTGTATAATGGTAAGAAAACCAAATACAAATCTGTGCCCAAGGATACAAATCATGATAGGGAGGGAAATAAAGATTACTTATTCTAATTTTAAATACGTCTGACACACTTGAATTGCTTTTGGCCTCTTTTGGGGGAAGTCTGACACAGTGTTTTATTGGGACAGGATGGGGGGTGCGGGGAGAAGGCATTGCTCTGAGGCAGATGGAAGAAAGGGAAGAATAGTGTAAGACCAGTAAACACCTTCAGGGGAGATGTTTGTGTATTTACACTTTTATGTCCTTAGCAGTGGTTTTCAAAGTGTGGTCAGGATTCCTCTGGGGACCCCAGAAGTCCCGAGTTCAAAATTACCTTCATAATACTAAGATACTGTTTGCCCTTTTCACTCTAATTCTCTTGCAAGTCTATCTAACATGGAATTTTCCTGGAGGCTACATGACAGGTGACGTTGCAACAACAGGTTAAACACAGAAAAGATATGAGCTGCCTTTTATTAACCTTCCATCACGCAAGTGATCTCACAGATTCATTGCACACAAAGATGCCGCTATGAAATACGTCTTTACTAAGTCACAAACAACTGGCGATAGGTTACGGTAGAGGGGGAAAATAGAGGGGGGACGATATGGGAGCGATGAGTCACAATACTTAAGTTAACTGTTAGATATTTGAAAATTTGTGTGCAATGAATCTGTGAGATCAGTTGCGCCCGAGGGTAGGTTAAGACAGACATTAAAGAATTACAAAGATATAACACAATGCCATTCTTCTTGCTAATTAAAAATACTTTAGGGCCGGCCGAGTGGCGCGATGGTTAAGAACTCGCTTGGGATGCCAGAGGGCCCCGGTTCGGATCCCACATATGAGGGCCAGTGACACTGCCCTCTGCAGCTAAGATGCTGAACAACAGCTCAACCTGGAGCTGGGCTGCCGTGGGTCGCCGGCGATGGCGTGGGCTGCAGCCCCTGAGGCAGTGGGTTGCCATGGGCTACCGTCTGTAGCCAGCAGCCAGCGTGAGCGGCCAGCAGCCGCAGTGAGCGGCCATCCAGAAGCCGGCGACTGATCTGCCTCACCCGGGAAGAGCGCAATGATGGTGCCAACTTGGGCCAGTGAAGCAATGTCCTCCACAACTAGACTGAAGAACAAAACGACAGCAACTTGTCTGTTCCCCCTCCCCCAATTCCCCAGCACTGTTCCCATCCCCCAATTCCCCAATAAAAATCTTTAAAAAAAAATACTTTAAATACATTGTTTAACAATAGGATATTTAATATTTCAATAATTTAAAATAGTAAAAACATTTTCTTAGTTTTACTTTCTAATATGCTAAATATTAATAAGTAAACCCCATTAACCAGAACTCTTTGGGGTCCTAAATAATTGAAGGTTGTTCGGGCGCTCCGAGACTACAAAGTTTGAGAACTCCTGTCAGCTACTATGATCAGCAGCCATATTTCTAGGAGTTGCAGTCGGAGGAGAAAGCGGGGGGCATTTTTCTCTTGTCTCTGTACCCCATCTATGTGTTCCTTCCTTACAATGTCTGGGGGAGCAGTCTTCTATTGTCTTACTTATATTTCAGGTGGAAAACCACTTACAGCTGCATGACAGCAATTTCAGTTTTAAGTTGGATTAAGATTTAAAGACATGTTCAGTTCTGGGCTCAGCTGAATGCTTCAGTTGCCTGTGTCTTACTGATTTTACACGGTTGAAAATGTTCAGACTCACTCAGAGCTTTCTTTGTTAGATCTGTGCACTGGTTAATATAATTTGACTTGAATGTTGAACCGTAAGAACCCAGGTGTGATACCGAATTTCAGTACAGAACAAAATGTTGTTGGAAGGGAGTATGTGGCTTTTCAGCATGACGATACTCGTTCTTTCTTTTGTTCCAGTAGATATGTTGGGGGAGGTACAATAGTCACAAGAACCGGCGGTTTTCTTTTAGGAAGACAGTGATTGTGTTCTGGCACCACCTGTGTTAAGTACGAGGTATGTGAAAAAATGCGGTGAATGTTTAAATTTAAAAAGTTTATTATAGTAAAAGACACATTGCCATTAACCCTCCTCAAAATACTCCTCCTCGCTTTGAACACACTTATCCCATCGTTCTTGCCACTTTCTGAAGCAGTTCTGGAAGTCCTCTTTCGTGAGTGTCTTTAGTTGCACTTGTCATGGCTGCCTCGATGTCCTGAATCGCTTCAAAACGTTTACCTTTCATGGTCATTTTGACGTTGGGGAAGAGGCAGAAGTTGCACAGTGCCAGATCCGGTGAATAAGGTGGATGGGGATACACCGTAATGTTTTTATTGGACAGAAATTTCCATACCTGAAGCTATGTGTGGCATGGCTCTGTTGAGATAAAAAACTACGGTGAAGGCTCTGCTGAGTGCCGTCCAGCGGGAAGGCAGAGATCTTCAGTATGGGAAGCGGCACATCCAACCTTAGTAACAGCGTGTGACAAGTTCCAGCTTGTTTGGTGCAGTTAGTTGGGGGTGTGAGCTTCAGTTGAGAGAAGGTGTGTTTTAAAGTGTGCCGTAAATCATCCTCATGACAATGCTCCGTGTCACACATCACTTCTGGTACGGCAACTTCTGTCAAATAAAAACATTACGGTGTGTCCTCATCCACCTTATTCACCGGATCTGGCACCGTGCGACTTCTGGCTCTTCCCCAAAGTCAAAATGATTCAGGACATGGAGGCAGCCGCGACGGCACAACTAAAGACACTCAGGAAACACGACTTCCAGAACTGCTTCAGAAAGTGGCAAGAATGATGGTTTAAGTGAGTTTGAAGTGAGGGGGAGTATTTTGAAGGGTATTGATGGCAACGTGTCTTTTACTATAATATATTTAAAAAAATTTAAACATTCACCGTATTGTTTGATCACAACTTGTATATGCAGGTGAAATGAGACTGAGATTAAAAAATGGTTATTTTCCAGAAGAACATCTAGCTGCATTTATTAATTCTTTCAAACCAGCAAGTCAGCCTTATGTTCTTTGAGGCCAACTTAGAGAGTAACGTGTTATCCGAAGCTCATATTGATCCTTTGATCTGAATGGCAATTATTACCATATTGTTTTTTACCCCCACAGTGCCTTGTATTGAAGGCGGAGCCTGTATCATAATGCCAGTTGATGGATACTGGCTCTGTTTACCAGCCTCTCATGTTAGACCTTTTGTGCAGCCGGTCAGGGTGATACAGCCTTGTCCCCACTGTTGCTGGTTTCCGGGTGCCCGCCCTTCAGTCCCTGCGCCATCATGTGTACCTGCCTTGCTGCCAAGGGGTAGCCACAGTGTGGCACTGCCTGCTCCACCTTCCTCCTCTGCACCCCCTTTTACATCCCAAGCATCCTGTTCTACTGACCGTAGGCTCTGCCCTTCATCCCCGACAGCTGATGGTAGGCAGGAGAAAAAGGTAATATTAAATATACCACCAAAACTGTTCAAAGCTACTATGAAATACAACTAGGGGAATGAAATATTTTCTTACAATTCGAAGTCTAACATTTATATTGTAAAGCCTGTTATGTGCCAAGTTACAAGGAAACTAATACTAAATAATAATAGGAGGCTTCGTGCACAAGTAGGTTAAAGAAATGAGTTTTACAGAGTTGTGCTTATTTATTTAGCATCCCCCTTCTGTTTTTTTCTGTGTGTGTGTTTATTTGTTTGATTTTTGCTTATTTAAAATGCCCTGCAAAAGCAGGGAGTTTTACGTTTAACTTTTCAAGGACGTGTATGTCAATTAATGATTTTGTTCTGAATTTCTAGATTTCATGCGTTACTTAAACAATGCAGAAAAGTCTTAAATATTTGGCTAATCTGTTTCCATTGCTGTTTACTGGGCTTCTATTTTAATCTGAGACCATAGCCCACTCATTATTCTACCTTTGACTGGAAAGGAAAGATAATTACCAAATTATAGTGATGGTTCTATTAAAAACATGCAGTACAAATGTTTTAAAACCTAATTTAGAACGTCGTTTAAAAATCCTAGGAAAAAAGGGCTGATGAAACGTAATTTAGTCCTAAGTTGATTTTGTTGGGCCATCAGGACCATACTGATGTGAAAGTACTGTATGCACACTTTAGAGCAGCTACCTGTGATGTGAGGAATGTCAAATATTTCCATTTATGTGCTATCATCTAAATCAAACCACATTTTTTTCCTTTGATACTCCCAAATGCTTTTCTTTAAAGAAAGGTTTTCTTATAAAACTTTCAGACATTGCTGCTTTTAAGTTAAATTATTTTCCCTCTCATTGTTTTTCTTTTTTAGGCTTTTCAAGAAGGCAGACTTCAAAAGCTACTAAAAATGAATGGCTCTGAAGATTTCCCGGAGTCCTACGACTATGACCTCATCATCATTGGAGGGGGCTCAGGAGGCCTGGCAGCTGCCAAGGCAAGGCTCCTTGTGTGTGATCTGGGTTATGACAGTTCTCTGGGTTCCCTGTCACAAGAGTGTCTGAGCCACTCTTCTGACATTTTGCACGTTAACTTGAGTGGAACATGTTGAGGGGACCACTTTATAGGTCATTTTTCTAGGTTGAACTCTTTGTTCTTTATATAAAAGTACTGGGCCCAGTGTTTGGGGACAGATTTTTATTCATTTTAAGTTTGGTTGCTTTTTCAAAGATAATAAGGGTGTTGTATGGAAATGGCTTGAAATTAAATAAATACATTTCTTGTTCTTTATAAATATTAAAATTTGTTTTTTTCACTATGATGATTTCCCTATTCACAACTCCTCCTCCCCCATAGAAAATTGGAGAACAGTTGGATTTCTTAAACTTAGTAAAAATAATTTGCCTCCTGTGTATATGAAGTGAGCTAAGAGAATAGCCTCCAACTCTGTGGCCTGGGGGTGATGGGGTAGAGGATGTATAAATAAAGGTTAGGAGTGAGGCTCCTGGCCATGAATCGAGATACATTTGCTATGTGTGAACGGGCCCTTGGACCTGTTATTCTTCTGGAGAGGTTCTTTTAAAAGATGAGGTGCTTATACTCCCCTAAGGTGTGGCTTATGGTGAATCGGTAACGGTAGATTCCAATGAAGCTGCCCAAATTGGGAGCAGGCCAGTATTTGGTATCAAGCAGTGCTTTGCTATAAATGACTGAAGACCAATACCAGGCATATGTATTTACTGTAATGATGGTGGTTTTGGAGGACACATAGACTCAGTCCTTTCAAATAACCTTTGGAGGTCTATTTGCCAATATATGAAGCTTATTCTCTGAGAAAGTTAAAGGATATCATGTAAAGTGAACCTTTGACTGTTGTCATCATTCTCCTAAAATAGATTTGGAAGCCTTATAGGTATCATCAACTTTTTCATTGGCCCCTCGCACATGAAAATTTTGGGAAATCTGACACTTTCAGAACAAAAACTTCTCTAATATTTTGCCTAGAAACTGAAATAAAACTTAAAAGTACTTTAAAAAATATTATAGGATACAGGCTGAATCAAGGGCTGTTTACTGTCAGTAAATCTGTTTTATAGGCTCCTTACCATTTGCTTAGAAATGGTCATACATTTCTCAGATTATTGCTTAATTTATTACTGTTTCAGTGGAATTATATAAGAGGATTCTGGGGTTTCCAGCTGATGGGCAATTTTACAACTGTAATCTTCATAGTTCTTAAAGCTACCCTTATGACTGTCATTCAGTTTTTATCTTGAAGTTGCACTAGTCATTTTGGTATATGAAATGTCCAGGTATTAATAACTGGTGATGCTTTAGGCATTATAGCTTAATAAAAATAGCATGGATTTTTAACAGCCTACTTCCAGATTATCATGTTAACCTTTCTAATTCATTTTAATAATTTTATTTTCCAGGAGGCAGCCAAGTATAACAAGAAGGTGATGGTCCTGGATTTTGTCACTCCAACCCCTCTTGGAACTAGATGGGGTAAGCTTTTAAAAGATTTTTGAAGTGATTTTGTAGGAGCAGGTTTTTCCCTGGTATGGGTATAAATGACCCCTAAAACCCAATTTAAAAATTCAAACAAATAAACAAACCAAAAACATGTACCTCTTTTACTTGGGCTAAGTTAAAGTGGACTCTAGTGAAATGTTGAAAATTTAGGTTCTTTGCCACAGAGTCAAGATAATACAAAACCTTATCCACAGTTGTTAAGATGATTTAAAGCTAAATATTTGAGTAATCTCGTATACTTGGGGGCTTAATAACCAAAAGTTTTAAACTCTCTTATCTGTGGATTTCTGTTTTAAATCTACCTCTTAACATTCAAAAGGAACTGGAAACAGATAGCTTAATGGCCCTTGGCTGCTTCTGAGTCTTGGTGGATTATATGTTCATTTTTCATTTATTCAACAAATATTTATTGAGCACTTACTATGAACCCGGGCCATGGGGACATAGCAGTGAGCATGGCAGACAGGATGTTGCTGCCCCTGTGGAGTTTACATTCTAGTGGGGAGATGAAAGATAAGCAAGAACTTTACAAATGGTGACAAGTGTTACTGAAAACATCATATGGTGTAATAGAGAGGAACTGGGTAAAGGAGAGTTCAGCTTTGAGAAGATTTATCAAGGAAGGCCTCTGAAGAGGTAGCACTTAGATGAGGGCAAAAGAAGAATGAGTCAACCGTGCCAAAAGCTGAGGAAGAACCTTTTTAGACACCTTTTCTGTCTTTCTCACAGAAGAGCACACACAAAGGCCTGAGGTAGGGAAGAATCCTTCATGGTTATGGCACGGGTGGTAGACTCCTGGAGGTAACGTTGAGAGGAAGGCAGTGTCAGACTGCCTTCAGGTGTTCAGGTCCTTGTAACCACGATGAGGAATTTAGATCTAATGAAAGCATAATGGACAGCCTTTGAGAAGCGGGAGTGATGTGATACATAGATTTTTTCAAGATGACTCGGCTGCGAGAAATAGGCAAGAAACAGGAAGTCTGGCTAAGACAGTATCACCATTTCTAATTCATCCATTGAGCAAATATTTATTAGTTGTGAGCTTTGTGTCGGGCACTGTTTTTGTGCTGGGAATAGCCTGTCTGGCCTGTGGAGCTTACACTCACAGTGACAGTCTGGTCGCATTCTCCTCAGAGGGCTTATGTTTCCTGAGCTGTGACGCCCACTGCCATCTCGCGCTCTTCTTCATGCCATTTTACTCACCTCCCCACCTGCCTACATTTTGTTCTAATGGAAGCAGCCATCACCATGTTTTTTGAGCTCAGACGTGCTAAACACACACACACACACACAACACACACACACACACACACACACATTTTTGTTTTGTTTTGTTTTTTTGTCATGAATCCTTTTGTGAGAATCAAGGAAAGCTGAAGACCAGACCACCTTCTTTAAAAAATGCTCATGTATTGAGGCCTGCGCAGGTCCCAACCTGTCTGTGGTTCGGGGTTGCTATCTGCCTCATAAAGCGAAGTAGAGGGTTTGTCTTTCTGGGAAGACAAAGTCGTCTTCTCCTCTGAGAAAGCCTCCTACATCGTTGGCTTTGGCATCTTCCAGGAATGGGAGGGCAGCGATGGAGGCCTGGTGAGGTTGGGTTTTCAGCTGAGGTAGAGAGAGCCGACAGTGCTTAGAGCCAGAACATCCAGAGTGGGGTGTAGTTACCTCCGGATCACGTCGCTGCTCACCCAGCCTGGGCTTCGCGACAGTCATGGAAGTGAGTTCCTTAATAATAAAGTAATGCAGTTTAAGAAACGCTCATGTACACCAAATTTTATACGTACTGCCAGACCCACTGCATTGCAGTTATGCCCAGCTTCACAACCCCTTTATCAGGTAGTTCTAGAAGTTCATAGATTCAGTGGCAAGTATTGGGTTGCGCACAAAGGGAAATGAAATGTCCATTTCTGGCATCTTTATCAGCAGTCAATTAACTTTGAATCTCTGAAGTATGTGGAAACTGGAAATCTGTTCATTTTTGTTTTGTTTTAGAATATCACCGTGTTTGGTATATAAGGCTGTCTGAACATAGAAATGTCCCAGACTTAGGAATAAACTTGTCTAAACAGTATTGGCTACATTAAGCAAATACATTATGTTGATTCATAGAAGAGTAACAACCGTGGGCCTTTTGCCTTGAAGGAGAGGTGCTTCAAAGCAGCTGTAAACTGATCTCTGTGTTGTTGCAGGTCTCGGAGGAACGTGTGTGAACGTGGGTTGCATACCGAAGAAGCTGATGCACCAGGCGGCTTTGTTGGGACAAGCCCTGCAAGACTCCCGAAACTATGGCTGGGCTGTCGAGGAAACCGGTATGGAGGGATAGCTCTTCTTCTGTTTCCGCTTTTTGGGGTTTGAGCTGTGATCTGGCAATGCTCCATCCATTTTTACGAGACGAACAGTAATCTGGTAGTTGTTTTTGTTTACATTTTTAATGGATAAAAATCACTGCAGTTATCCGTGTAGGGTAGCTCCATCGCTATTAGGGTAAGGACAGACATTGCACTTGGAGTGTCTGTTTTAATAGAAAACCAGAATTCTTTCAAATAAATTACCATAATTACAGAGAGTTTCCTAAGGGAGTACGAGTTACATTTGCTTTCCTTTGAAGCTGTTGCATTTTTCTCGCGCTCCAAAGAAGTCTGTTTCATGAGCCGATACTTTGCGGGTAGAGGGATGGTTTGTTTGTTGAGAAGGGGTTGGTTAGTGCTTGTTGGATTAACAATATTTAGAGTACCCTAGAAACCCAAGAAGAGTTGAGGAGGAATTTGTTGACTTTAGAAACTAGATTGCATTATCTAGTAGAAGAATAATAGGCCTGGCACAGCTCCATGGCTAATTAATAAGCTAGGTCACTGTGTCCTTGAAGGAACTCCAACCCCTACTTGATTTTAGTTTTGAGACCTATGAGGTAAGGGAAACTTGAGGGGAAATCTTCCAGCCAGTAGGTAGGGTATATTATTTTGTGGCTTTTTCTGAGTTTAAATTAATAACTTACTAATATTTTTTTAAAGCAAGGCATAAATACATTCTTGGAAAATTTTATTTCCACTCAAACTAGTCATGCTTCCTTTGCTGATGTTCTTCCTTCCCATTTAAAATGAACGCTACCTTTTTTCTAAGTCTGAATCTTAAAAGATCATTTACTTTAAAATTTCTCCTTTGTTGGGGCCTTATCTCTTTCCTCAGACCCTTACAAGGCTGCTTTCTGTCCATGACCTTTTGGGGGCCTGAGGCAGGAACTGAGAGTTTCATTATTTGGTTCCGAGATGCCATGCCCCATGTCCTTTCCTCTTGCCCAACATAAAGGGCAGTTGAGCAGACTCTCTGGACATGAATTTATGAATTCATATGGGACATGAATTTGACACGTAATCTACTGATAGCCCATCTCTATTTCCTCCTCTACCCCCACTCCAAGTTATTATTTACTCACGTGTCTGAATGCCTACCAGCTGAGTCTACCATTTACACACCCTCCCCCTTCCTGGAAGCCTACTCTTCATGGGTCTGCCCAACAACAGGGTCTCCCTTCTGCTAATTTATGAGGCTTCTTAGTAGACATTTTAGAAATCCTACTGATGAAGTTACATAATATTACTATTAGTGTGCCCACTATTTGCATTTGAGTCTGTGCTGGAGCGCAATACAGAGATAAATAATACAAATCATGTAGGCACATGGATTCTGTTAATCGTTGATGTACTTACTGATTCATTGATGTGTAAACCAAGTACCCTGGGAGCCTAGAGGTGGAATAGGAAAAATGTGATGGGAGATGATTTCTCAGATGCTGTGGCCTTGACAATGAGCGGGGTGGGGGGGTGGGGAGGGTGGTGGCTGGAGAGGTCACTTCATCTAGGCAGTGAAAAGAAAATGAATAAGGTACACATTTGAAGAAGAGCAAATACCCTGGTGTGTGCAGAGCCTGGGTGTGCAGAACACGTGTGAGGACTGGTGGTGTGGGCTGAACACCCTAGGTGGTTTGGGAGAGAGGTCGTAGGAGGGATGTGTTGATGAGCTTAGCAAGTGGCACAGCTTTGCTGAGGGCAAGATGGAACACATGCTTATAGATACCTCCTTTCATGGCTCTGGGAGTAGCAGAAAGAAAATGGGGAGAGATGGCGAAGACCATGGCTGTAGCAGAGAGGGTGTTCCCATCTTCCCCCTTCCCCGCCTTGATCTTCCCCCACGCCCCAGCATTCTATGGCTTCATTGAGGTCCCGCAGGTCAGGATTGATCATTTGCTCTCTAGTTCATCTCTAGTCCAGTGCATATTTAACCCTACTATCCCTGGAGGGAGGTCCTGTTGTTCCCATTTGTCAGACAAGGAAACAAGCTAGGAAGTGAAGTAGTTTGCTCATGTCATAGCTAAGAAGTCAGTGGTGGCACTAGGATTTATTTAGACAGGTATTTCTGACCTTAGAGCATATGGAGTTGACACCAAAAGCACATTTTTAAAGCCCCGATGTCTCCAGTGGCAACTCCTTTGTGGGACCAGAGCTTCAGGCGCTATTCTAGGGGCCAGCACATTGAGAGCTTTGGACGTGGCTGTGAGCGCACCCCCCTTACCACACTCTCCCCAGGAGGGGTGAGTGCTACATGTAACCTGTAGGTCACACTCCAATATTTCTCCTGTGCCTTTGGGAGGAAAACCTAGGAACTGCCCGTTTTCTTTTCTAACCACACCCATAACATCTGTGATTCTCCCTTCTCCCCCAAATTATTCCACACATACTCGACCAGTATTCTCAGTGGGACTTCTTTCCCAAGGGTACGTAGAGTTAAGATCTTTTCTTCACCCCAGCCTCCTGACCCATTAAAGTGTAGGTGATTGTAGTACATAGACCTGGGCACAAATTCTGACTTGGTCATTTACTACCTGTGTGAATGAAATACAATAGTGTGATATAAACACCTGCCACTCAACGTATGTTAGTTTCTGTCCTTTCCACCCAGACTCACTTCTTTTAATTCTTTCATCAGAGTTTCAGTAAATTGCAGTAGCTTCAGCCGAGTACTTTTCTTGGTTCTTTGTTTAATGGGTTGTAAAAAAACAGTTACTGATGTTATGGAAAGTTTAGGTTTGTACCAAATTTAGTGCCCTCTTAAAGAGGACATTTAACAAGAATATTAATCTGGAGAAGTCTAGAATTTGTTAGAAAAGGTAAGGTCCCAAGCAAATTTTGATTTATGTACCTTTATAGTTTACATTCACTGTATTCTTCAGACTCAGTGCCACTGGCCCTTACATCGAGGTAAATAAGAGTGCTGGGGAGGTATATCTTAGAGTCATAACATTTTTATTCATTGTTAAAGGGGCTGGTACTCAAATTGGTATGTTCTACAAGTCGATGTTTGCTTTAAACTATCAACTCTTATGCAAAATGAAGTCAGTGGAACAGATTGCTTAATTTGGCTAGAAATGTAGTACACACACACACGCCCACACACGTGTGTGTGTGTGGGGGCGTGTGTATGTGTATATATAGAGAGAGGTCTTTAGAATCTTAAAAAGGTAAGACATAAGTACAGACCTCTGCTAAATGTGAACTTTATTAACAGGCCAATTAAGTATGATTCCAATAAATTCAATAATCGTGTGGTAGAATAATACTTGGTGAGTTGAGAAATCTTTCCAGTAAAGGAGTATTTCTGCAGTTGCCATGTAATAATAATAAGCACTGGTATACTTAATTATGTTGAATTTATTTCTGAATTATGTAATAAAGAACTGATAAATGTACAGCGACTGAGGTAATAAACAGCCACTACCACCACAGTCCACATCTGAACATTAGAACCAGTGGAAGCTTCCCGAATTTTCTGGGGTTTTTAAACATGAGCCAAATCAAAGTTGTTTTATTTGTCTATTATTACACATATCATTTATCCAACTAATTTAAGATTTACCTCTTTTCTGTTTCTTTCCCTTTTCCAGATTTTAAAGCATTATAGAAATAGTTTTCTATTTTTACACCTTCCACCTCTTGATTTTTCGGTAGCAATCCCCAAATCTTTGATGAGAGCTGTTGAAGAATCACATGTGCCCTCTAGTTAGACCCCTTCAGCCTTCCCAAATGGAAGCCTGGTGGTTTTCTTGTTGTCATCTTCAGCTTTCTCCATGAAGCCTGGGGCTTTCCGAAGGAAGCAGTGGCCTCGCAGTGAGAACCAGACCTGGGTTTCGTGTGAGCGGCCCGCCTTCCTGCCAGGGTGATCCGCACTGAGAGAGCAGTGATGACCTCCCCCCTTTTGGTGCTAAAATGATGGTGGTGAAGAAGCAGTGGATTCAGACAAGTGTTTATGCATTAGATCTTAGAGGGAGAAAGAAACTCGGAGGGACATTTTTCAAGGGAGAAACCTCCAGAGGCTGCTGAGCCATATTCCCAACAGATAACAGCATGAAGACTTATTTTGCGTTTTTCAAACAGAAACGCAGCTCATCTCATGTCCTTGACCAGAGAGCAGTGTTCATGTTTTCTGGGAAGACTGGCTCTCTGACACTGAGAATAGCTCTGAGCGTGTTGAGGGAGGAAAGGGACCTGGGCCAGGCAGCACAGCTGAAGCTTCCTGGTGATGAGGGAGTGACATGTCTGGGACTCAGCCTGTGATCTGCCCTTTCCTTAGAGCTGCAAATGGAGAATGTACAGAGAAAGTCTCAAGCCTTAAAAAAAAAAAAAAATTACTTGAGCTCAGCTATGTAAACTGGATGCATTGGTCCTTCCTGGAAGATTTTTAGGCTTTATATTTTTCAGATTTCTCTATTTGAGTTTTCCTATGCTCAAGAATTAAATGTACCTTTAAAATATTAAGTATCTGGGAAGTTTCAGGATCCCGTTGTCATTACAAAGAAATCAAGATCATTGGTTTGCAGTTGAGGGCTTGCAGTTTTGGGGTGTATTCTCCTACCACATCCTTGACATTTCACGTACATTGTGTGTGTGTGTCAGCCACTGAGTGAGCGTGTGGTCCTGGGCAGCTCATCCAGCCTTCATTTCCCTGCGTATTCCTTGGAAGGAGTTCGTGCCCCTTCAGGTGCTTTGAGGTTCATGTGAGAAGGTGCGCGGAAGATGTTAAAGCTAACTGGGTCGTTCTGCTAGCTGGTTACTGTTGTCGAAGGGTGTAGTCTGGTGCTCTGTAATGGGACGGGGTCAGATCAGGAGCGACAGAGATGGCTTAGGATCCAGCTGCTGGGGTCGGCCTAAAGGCACACCCAAGTGAAACACAAATCCTGCCTGGCCAGCTAGAGGCTGCCACTTCTTTTAATAGTGGTGGTAGACGGGTGCCAGACCCATAGGCTGCTCCCAGGGGCTTAGCATTGAATTACAGCTGGTAGACCAGGCCAGTGGAATCAGGAGGCCTTGGAGAAACGCCGGGGCTGTGCCAGCAGATGGGCTGAGTGCGGGCATGTGGAGTATCCAGGTGACATTCGGGAATTCAGGAAGGTGGTGGATTGGGGGATTATCTATCGGAAGGCAGGGCAACCTGAGAGAACTGGGGTTCTGGGCATGTTACTACCCACAGTAGTTACCACCGGTAGTATATAAAGTAGGAATTTGGATTTTGCAAGACCAGGAACTCGGCTGTCAGAATGGAATGCAAGGTCAGGTCCATAGGAGCATATG
>NW_017731518.1:654286-676188 GCF_001890085.2 Hipposideros armiger | reverse complement strand
GACAAAGGCCTCTGCAGTCACTTTTTAAAAAAATTGAACTGTTCTCTCAAGGTTTGCTGCAGTTCTAACATTTTATGATTTTGAGAATCGACCACCTATACCCTGTTCTCTAGGATGCCACAAACCCGTTTTTATGCTGCCGTTTCCACTTCCGGAGGCTGGCCATTGGTTTTCACAGACTTGGTTTCTTCACTTCCTGTGTGGCTACTCTGAACCTAAGACTCAGGCTCCTCATTTCCATATAGAAGCTTTCAGTATGGGTTGATTTTTCCTGTCCTTTTCAACTCACAGCTTTCCCAGAACCTGCCTTCTTCCTACCACCAGAATATATTTTATTTGTATCCTATTTTTTCCTAGTCATCTATATGTTATTAATTAATGAATGACAAAGGATTGGTGTGTTTTTTTATCCATTGAAATTTAATATTAGTGCCTTGACTCAAAAGATTAGTTTTATAATAGAATTTAAAAAAACTTCTCTCTCTCTAGTGAGATTGGGATCTGGGGGGCAATGAGACAGACTCTTAAAATTCTTCGTCTAGATCAGGGGTCAGTAAACTTGGTAAAGGGCCAGATAGTAAATATTTTAGGCTTCGTAGTCCATGTGGTACTGGTCAACAATTACTAAACTCTGCCATGTAGTACAAAAGCAGCCCTAGATAATGTGTAAATAAATGATTGTGGGTATATTTCAATAAAACTTTATTTGCAAAAGCGAATAAAAAGCGATGGGCTTGCTTTGGCTCGCAGGGCCTTAGTTTGCAATCCCTGCTTTAGAGACTGTTAACCTGTTTGGTAATGCCAAACCTGGCTTCATCAGAGTCCCTTAGGGGTTATTACAAACACAGTATTCTAGGCCTTCCCACACCTTGTAACCCAGCAATTACTATTTATAATCCAAAGTACAATTTCCATTCATTTCTAGATAAAGAAGAGAAACACTAAGTATAGCATCCACAAGAGGATGCCTAATAAAAGGGGTTACTGGTGGAAAAATAATTGGGAGCCACTGATCTCACCAGGGGTCAACAAATTCTAGCTGGCAGGTCACACTTGTTTTCATAAATAAAAATGTGTTAGACCTCAAAAAAAAAAAAAAGAGAAACAGTTGTAAATGGTTGTTTCAGTCTTAAGAATTGCCAGAAAGCCTTGCATTATTTAGTATTCTGGTAGTTTTCTAAAAAGGAAACAGTATTTCAACGTGAAAGGTTGCCTGTGTGCTTGAAGTGAAGGACTTGCCCTTTGCGACACGAAAAGCTCTGCTCTTTGTCCTCCACTCCGAATAGTTACGGAGAAACCATCTTTGCCCTAGGCAGTTGGAAAGCTAACCATTATGTCTTATTTTCTTGTGCAGTTAAACATGACTGGGCAAAAATGACAGAAGCTGTGCAGAATCACATTGGCTCCCTGAACTGGGGCTACCGTGTGGCCCTGCGGGAGAAGAAAGTCACCTATGAGAACGCATATGGGCAGTTTGTTGGTCCTCATAGGATTAAGGTAATTGGATGACAGCCTGAGGAGCTCTTTTGGGTTGGTTAGTGTTAAGCTTTGGTTAGAGGTAGGGGAGGAAAAAAGAAGCCGGTTGTCCTAATAAAAGTAATAGCCACTGGGAACCAGTGTGTCCAGTTTGGTGATTGTGCCATCCCATTTTAGGGGACTTTCTTTTGTGGTGTGGTAAAGGGTGAGAGTACTGGATTGGGGGCCAGATTACCTGGATTTGAGTCTTGGCTCTGCCTCTTACTAGTGTTGTGACCTTGAGCAAGTCCCTTAAGATTACTCAGAGCTTAATAAATCTTACACGGTACCAAATTTTTATGAAGATCAAATTGGACAATGTGATGAATGGCCTCCTTTGTTAACTATAAAGCTTACAATTCTACGAGATAACAATTTATTGAAAGCTGTCATACTGGTTCCTTTGCAGGCAACAAACAACAAAGGCAAAGAAAAAATTTACTCAGCTGAGAGATTTCTCATTGCTACAGGTGAAAGGCCTCGTTACTTGGGCATCCCTGGCGACAAAGAATACTGCATCAGCAGGTAAGGGGAAATTGCAGGGAGGAAAGAAAAACCCATTGTGGATTTATGCTTTTTTCTTCAAACCCACTTAGTCCATTTCCTTGAATGTAGTATGATCCCCCCCACCTCCTAGAGGGACAGGAGACTGGGAAAAAGAGAAAGGAAAAATTATTTTATTTTTTAAAGATTTTATCGGGGAATTGAGGGAGGGGAACAGACAAGTTGTCCTTCAATCTTAGTTGTGGGGGAGCAGGCCACCATCCCATGCGGGAGTCGAACTGGCAACCTTGTTATTAGGAGCACGTGCTCTCACCAGCTGAGCCATCCTGCCACCTGTTGGCAGCTCAGTGGCAGCTCAGCTCGGGCGCAGCTCATGGCTCATGTGGGAATCAAACCAACAACCCTGTTGCTCAGAGCTTGCGCGCTTAACTAACTAAGCCACTCAGCCAGTCAGAAAAATTATTTTAGAACATTTTAAAAATTCAAAACTATAAACATTGGTTGTCTTACCGTTGAGTTAACATCACTGCTAACATACAGACATATGTTTAAATTTATATTTGTATTTGAAATTTATATATGTGTGAGTATATAGTATAAATGTATAACATATAAAATTAGATGGATATTCACATTTTGTAAAATGATACATATGTATATACTTTTTTTTTTGCTGCAAAACTAAGATCATCTATTACCTTACCCTAACACTTGCAATGTGGACACTAAAAGAATTAAGAGTATGGCAGACCATTTAGATTTATCCAACCCTAGTCTCTATTAATTGTTTGAATGGTGACAGTGTCAGTGTAGATGGACTTTCTGAAATAATGAGTCAAGCAAGGTTTTGCTATGTGGTTTACTTTAGCCCATCAAGTGATAAATTGTTGTTTGGGTATTTTAAATCATGAAGCCATGTTGTTGAGAAATACATCCTCTTGGATGTTTTGGTTTTTGTTTGTTTGTTTGTTTGTTTGTTTTTAGCTGAGCCATCCTGCCACCTGTTGGCAGCTCAGCGGCAGCTTAGCTTGAGCCGGGACTCGAACCGCTGTTGCTCAGAGCTCAAACTCTTGAGCGAGCTCTTAACCAACTGAGCCACTCAGCCAGCCCTTGGATGCTTTTTGCACAGGAGTTTCTGATTTGTGTTTTTACTCTTTTTAGACCCTTTTTGGGAGTTGAATATGATTTTTTTCCCTTTGTGTCTCATGGGGGCAGCACAGATGGCAACTGTTGTGTTGAATAGGCTCCCCTCTCATAATTAAAAAAAATCATTTTCTAACAGTGCTTTTGTGCTATCTCTCATGTCTTGTATATTCTTCACTTGACTAGAAGATTTTGACAGGTTTTACTTTCTATAGTTGGATTTTTATATTACAAAAAAAAAGTATGTTGAAAGTTTTTTCCCATCCCTCTCCCCACTCTTGATAATTGGTTTTCCAGGTAAAAGGTAACAGACCTTCTGCCTCAGAGATAGCTAGCTGAGTGGTGGGATGAAGAAGGGGGTTTGGGTTTGCAAATGGATGACGTTAAACACATTAGTGAAGAATTATTCCAAACAACTCAAAATTGCTTTGTTTGTGAGTTGTTCTACTGTCAGAAGGTAATACGGTTTGTTGAGCTTGGCTGTGGTAGCTGGAGCTACCCCCAAAGCAACTGGGTAGCAAGAAAGGGCGAGTGTCTTAAGACCTTATGAAAATCTCTCCTTATGATGTGTGTAGCTAATTGAATGTTTTAAATTTAAAACGTGTTTTGTTTATGGAAAAGTAAAAATATTTCTTTGATTTGGTCATTATTCACATATGAACATTTTTCTATTTCTTTCTTCCCTTTTTAAAAAAACTTTCTTTTCAGTGACGATCTTTTCTCCTTACCTTATTGCCCGGGGAAGACCCTGGTGGTCGGAGCATCCTATGTGGCTTTGGAATGTGCCGGATTTCTTGCTGGGATTGGTCTAGATGTCACTGTTATGGTACGGTCCATTCTCCTTAGAGGATTTGACCAGGACATGGCCAACAAAATTGGTGAACATATGGAAGAACACGGTGTCAAGTTTATAAAACAGTTTGTACCAATAAAAGTAAGTGGGTTGCCTGTAAGTTTGTTGATTCTGTACTCATGTTAAAAGTCAGGAAAGAGAGTTGGGTGGGTGATAGAAGCATCTTTAAGGCATTATGAATTAGAAACACTGTAATTGTGTGATACTGATGCATAAACTTGAACCTACCTACCACCTAAATAATTCTGTTCTTATTGGCAGATTAATAATTTCTTCATTTTCTTCTGAACTTTCTCACCCTTGGTTCTCTACTGTTTAATGCCTCCTTTTATGTGTTTCTTTATCTCTTGTCTGTTATACTATGTTGCTTCATACATACCAGTGTTTTAAATAAGCGTTCAAGACTAGACTGATTTAAAATTTTTTTCTATAAGACATTTCAGTATACAGTGTAGTCAACAGATGCACAATGTTATTCTGGCTTCCCTGAAAACAATTATCTAATTTTATGTGGGTTGGCCTTTTATACTAATTAATTCTTTTGAAAAGGCTGAATAATATACCAGGTTCTATTGGGACTTACTAGCATTATGACAAATGTTTCGATACATCGAGCACTTCGCCTGTCTCATGTTAATAGTTTCTTTTAGTGCAGGTAGATATGTTAAAGTTAAGGAATCTCGGTTGTCATTTTAAAAATTGCTCAGTGGCTTAACAGTTTCGCTGCATGACCATGACATCTCTAATGTTGATGGAATGTGAGTGTCGGGGTCAGAATGACCTGGACTCAGTACTGCTCTGCCAGCTTCTTGCTTTATGACTTTGGGGGAATTACTTAACTGCTCTGAGCTTCAGTTTTTTATGTAACGTGAGGATGAGAATAGCACCTATCTCATTCTTGTGAAGACCACATTAGCTTACACTTAGATTCATTTTAGACTTAGTCTGTGCCGGGTACCATCTTTCTGTCTCATAATAATTGCTGTGAGGATTAAGTAGATTTCCTGAAGTTATCAGCACTTGATGGCTGTAGCTGTTTTTTAGGGGGTAGAGGCGTGATTTGTGTTAGGACTACAATTAGAAAACAGCGGCTGTATGTATATGAGTATGCTTTACTGATAGAAAAGGCACGCCTTCCTTTATAGCATGTTAACATCTGGGGTGTTGTGGTTCCCCATGAGAAGCTGGTGGACTATCCCTCGTGGATAAGCCTGTGCTTATGCACATTACGTTTTGCCTGGGTTGCCAGGGTGTCCCCAATCCCCAGAGGCTGGTAGTGAACACTTGCTGTACTATAAAGTGAGTGCAAGAAGCTGTATGCAGAGAGGAGGGAGGGAGAGAGTGCGTTTTGGACAGAGAACATAGTATGAGCAAAGAGGCTGTGGGGATTAGCACTGCTCTAAATGCAGGAACTGTTTTGGATACAGAAAATGACTGACTGGAACAGAAAAGTGAGTAACTGGAACAGGAAAGAAGTAAGACGTAGGATGAGGCCCATATGATTTTTAAGCAAATCTAAGTCATGGGCCAATTCACCTCTTCTCCAAAGAAGAACATTTTAAACAGGAAAGACATTTCTAGTATGTTCAAAGGGACTTAAATATATAAGAAAAGGAGTTCAAGACGGAAATCTTTACTGTTTATTGATGTTGAAAATAAAAGGACCCTTGACCGTTTTCCCTTACAGAGTGGTTGTGTTTCAAAAGTAGAGTAGAAATTGCAGGTGATTTTACGGGTTTCTCCCAGTAAATATTTTACAGAAGCCCATGATTTGGCTGCCATTCAGAGACGTCAAATGTTAACCACATACATGCAGAATCCTTCAGGTGATGGGTTTCTCGTCATTGCTACCCATTCTGTAGGTTATCATTGACCTCTCTGTGCAGTAGGCTCCTATGTGGGATCTCATTTGGCACAGCTTGGGGCTGGTTATTCCTCCTTACATCCTTAACAGCTGAAGACAACCCCCAGTTGTCTTCACCTCCTCGCCCACTATGGTTTTTAGGGCTTTCTAGCTGTTATTTGTATCATGATTGGCCTACCCCCATGTCTGTCTTTCGTTGACAAAACTGAACATCTGTAGTCAAAAGCGAATCTCTGACTCTGAGCAGCAGTGGCTCTCCTGGGCATTGGGGGTTCTCGGTGAGTCACAAGGTAGGAGCCTGAGAAAAGCAGTAAGTTGTTGGTGTGATTTTAGGGGTCGTAGTGCTTTCTCTGGCTTTCTCTCTGAATTGTATTCTGTTTAGAACTATTTGAAGGAAAGCCCCTCTAGCAAACATTAGCAGCAAGAAAGAAGGGGATTAATAAAAGAATCACACCGTCCTAATGATGTTAAGGTGAGGGAGATGGGACATGACAGACCTCTCAAATCAGATTTTGTGTTTTAACTTTGGATTAACCAAATAGAGAGGACACAACTCTCCACCTTGATGCATGTCTTTATTATGAAATAAAACTTGATCACTTTTCTAGGTTGAACAGATTGAAGCGGGGACACCAGGCCGACTCAGGGTGGTAGCTAAGTCCACCAATGGTAACGAAGTCATTGAAGGGGAGTACAATACGGTAAGGAATGGACCCAGGTCAACACTTCATTAGAAAGCAAATAATAACGCATATTTGCTGGGTACTTAAAATGGCTATTTGCTATTTCTAAGACCCTTGGTTCTATTCCCATTCTAAGACATCTTTATTACTTGTGATACCGTAATTTGTTTTGGTGCAGGGATGGCTTCAAATTTTCTCCACTATGACTTCAAATATTGTCAAATGGCTGTAAAAAGGCATCAACTTAAAAAAAAATTTTTTTAAAGATTTTATTGGGGAATTGGAGAAGGGGAACAATGTTGGGAAATTGAGGAAGGGGAACAGCCAAGTTGTTGTCCTTTAATCTTAGTTGTGGAGGGCTCAGCCAGCTCAGCTCCAAGTCCAGTCGCCATCCCACCGCCCGTCAGCAGCTCGCAGCCGCTCAGCTCAAGGTGCCATGTTCAATTTTAGTTGCGAGTGGGATTCCATGCGGGAGTCTAACCGGCAACCTTGTTAGGAGCACGTGCTCTCACCAGCTGAGCCATCCTGCAACCTGTTGGCAGCTCAGCAGCAACGCAGCTCAGGCACAGTCACTGGCCCATGTGGGAATTGAACTGGCACCCTATTATTGCTCAGAACTCACGCTCTTAACCAAGTGAGCTACTCTGCCGGCCCCATCAACATTTTTAAATGAGCTAGAATTTCTCTGCCCCGTGTTCTTCCCTTTCATCTCACCAGCCCATTAGCTGAGCAATCCTGCCACCTGTCGGCAGCTCAGCAGCAGCTCAGCTCGGGTCGGGAATCGAACTGGAGACCCTGTTGCTCAGTTGGTTAAAACTGAGCCGCTAGGCCGGCCCAGCCCAGCCCACCACTTTTAATATTTAAAGTAACTGAATTCAGTCATAGGCTCTGCTGTATTTGTCTTTAAACTTGTTTAGGTTTATTAAGGAATTGTTAACACTCTTTTTCTTAAAAAGAAATGGATAAAGATTTCTGCTATATCATGTTCAAAGGATTTTTTTTTAAAGATTGTAATTTGTTTAAACTCTTGCATTATTTTCTTAATGAAATAGTGTATGAATCAGATTGGCTTAGTAAGCAGAAAAGAATAAGATTAAATAACTCATGCAAAGCCTTTTTGTTAATAGTCACAATATCGTTGATAATTTTTCAGGTATTGCTGGCAATAGGAAGAGATGCTTGCACAAGAAAAATTGGTTTAGAAACCGTGGGGGTAAAGATAAATGAAAAGTAAGAAAAAAATCTTTATTATATTTTATTGAATACTATTTCAAGTATTTATAATATTAATACTGTTAATACTTGAGTTTTAGATTTTTAAAGTTGATTTTTCCATAGTTGGTGAATTCCCTTTTTAAGCTTAGAAAAAAAAAATCTTCTTTCCTGTTTGTTTGTTTATTTCCTTTTCAAAATCTAAATGAGCGATACACTGGCTTGCTTTTTGTTTCTTTAAAGTATGTGTGTACAGAGAAAGATCCAGCCTCCCTCCCAGTTACTGGCAGGCATGTGCTTTCGCTTCATTTAATTTTTAGGTTTGAACCACGTTGAAAGCTCCCCAGTTTTAGGAGCGCTTGAGTGGCCACTACATTTCTAGTGACAGCTGCTAGTATGAAAACTTTTATTTCTTCAAGGGTTTTAAAAGTTAAAATCCTTTGGACTGTCCCCCTTGCACCGGATAACTGAGGCTCTGGTATCCGCTTATGGGAGCGGCATGGGGTATTTCCCAATACCGCCTTTCTTACATCAAGTGAAAACGAGTGCTGTGAATGGCAGGCTCCCTTGGAGTACTGGCAAGCTGTTATTCCTTGCAGGAATCACAGTTATTCAGAAGAGATTCCTAATGTCACTGTGAGGACTGTTTTTCTTCATTGTTTTTTTTTTTTCATAACCTGCTAGCCAGTTTCCAGTTGGATCCAAGGTTTAGATTTTATATAATGTTAATGGCTAACATTTATTCTGTACTTACTATGAGCCACTGACTACTGTGCTGGATGTTTTATATGCATTCTCATTCAATCCTCACAGTCCCTTAAGGTAGATGATGGTGTTCTTTTCCTTCTTACTGTTATTTTCATTACCATTGTCCCCATTTATAGGAGGGGGAAACGAGGCTTAGAGATGCTAAATAGCCCTCCCAAAATCATAGCGGTAGTAACTGACAGACCTGGTTATTATAATTTAGAATTCTTATTTTTCACCAGTGTGATCTAGTTTTCCCATTCCAGGGTTTCTTATCGTTTTCTTATTCCTTCCATTTTCAAAATAGCAACCAGAGTTGTCTCTAAGCTTTTGTTTCCTCTGAGTTTGTTTGTTTGTTGTTGTTTCGTTTTGGTAATACATTAGAACATTGCCCTCAGCTAGAGTTACCATTTTGGGTTTCTTTGGGAGAAAGGGGATTTTGTTCTACTTAATTAATAGTGGTAATTAATGATGATTTTTTAACTGAATCAATCTGCAGGACTGGAAAAATACCTGTCACAGATGAAGAACAGACCAGTGTGCCTTACATCTATGCCATCGGCGATATTCTGGAAGGGAAGCTGGAGCTCACCCCAGTGGCCATCCAGGCCGGAAGGCTGCTGGCCCAGAGGCTTTATGCCGGCTCCACTGTCAAGGTGAGCATCATGGCCGTCACCCACTGAGACACTGCTTTTAATAACTCCCAGTGCTCTGTTCAGGGACAGTTGGGAAGTTTCCCAGGCCTTCAGTAGTTTAGTTATTTTGATGATGGCATCCTAGATGTGCTTTATTAGCTGTATTCCAAATAAGACATTGTTAAGACTGCTGTGCCTTGTGACTTTATTATGAAAATTGTCACTCTTGGAATCACACTAAGAATAAAATGAACTTGATGAATCAAGTGTCAGCACTGGAATGTTCTATATAGTCATAATAGTTGCACATTACATCAATTTTATTATTAGCAAATTAAGTACTCTTTTTATGGCACCTGTCTAGGCTATATAAAAAGATTTGGGGACCTCGGTAATAATGTCATTGTGCAGAGCTGCTTCAACCAAAATGCAGGCTTTATTCCCCCATCCCTGCTAAAAAGGTATCTTCTGCTCTTGGAGTGTTGGATGTGTTACATGAATGTTATAAAGTGGTTTTTAAAAGTTATTGTAGGAAATTGAAACTCTTAGGTATGTTTCATGGGACTAGATGGCAAAAAATAATAAATATACTCTATTTTTTTAGAGCAGTTTTAGGTTTATAGCAAAACTGAGAGGAAGGTACAGAGATTATCCATATATCCCTTGCCCTGACACGTGTATAACCTTCCCCATTATCAGTATTCCCTCCCTAATTATTTTTTTAAAAGGATTCTAGAAACATTAATTGTTAAGAAGTTAATCACTATCCATTTTCCTTATGCATAAATCATCATGGGTCAAATTAGGTTTGGTTAGAATAAGGGAAACCTCAAAGAATGCTGTTAGTAAAATTTGTAACGAGCATCTTGAATATACCTAGCGTTAGTTTGGATTGTAGCATGATGAAATCTTATATTTTGAAATTAACAGAGTTGAGGATAAAAAGGGTTTTGAATCCCAGGTTGTCTGATCATCCAGGGAATATCAGTTGGTCGGTTCGTATTACTATTTGCAATAAACTTAACTACCTCTTTGAGTGAGTTGCATCTTGTATTCATTGTTGGAGTTTAGTATCTGGTAAACCAAGAAAGTGTATTTAAATATAGCTTGAGATGCACTGAATTTGTTTTTGACCTTATATCTTTGTGGTTTCCTAAAATGGAAAGAGATACTACAATATTATATACCAACAATAACCAAAGGGCACACATGGATAAATGTACTCACAAATAAATTTGAAATCATCGTAGTACAAAATACCTAAAAAAAAATTGGATGGATCTGTCTACTGACTTTGGACATCTCTCTCCTTGTGTGGGTACAGTGCTATGTTCTAGCATCTCACAGGACATTCACAGGTCAGTGCTCAGCCTAAATCTGAAGAGGACTTCTGTACAGATCTCAGGGGTTCTCTCTGTGCAGCTCCACCCTCTTTGGGGTTCTGCCCTGCAGCTGTTGTCCAGTGTCTAAAAAGTGTTGCTTCATATTTGTCTGGTTTTCTAGTTGTTTAAAGCAGGAAGGTAAATGTGGTCGCTAATACACTATTGTGGCTCTAAGTGGATGTCTGCCTTTACTTTTGCATCAGAATTCCAAAGGTTTATGTTCTTAGAAGATAAGGATTATATTGTTTCTAGAGAGAGGCACATTTTAAAGATTTCACCCTACTGTTTTCAGAGAGTGAGAATTCAGTTTCTCATGTTTGAAATGCAGAATGGCTCACTTCTATGTACAAATGTGACAGGGTAGGTTTTTATCAAATTGCACTTACAGACATATTTGGCATTTACATAGTAATAACATTTTCCCCAATTCCCATCAGCATATTAAAGGCTCTGAGAAATCTGATAGTTGAGAAACCTATTTATTTGTGTAATACAACAATGTACGACTTCTTTGACTTCAGAAGCCTTTTGTCATCTATGCCTATTAACAAAATATGCTTTGGAAATACTGTCATAATCATTAACTTTTTTAGTTTCTGTGGTTTTCATTACATTTTCATTTCATTGTAATGGCTGCATAATATTACACTGAGAGTATGTGCTGTAGAGCCACTTCCTTATTTGCATTTTAAAGCTACTCCAATATTGCTACTATTGATGAGTGCTAGAGCATTGCTCAGTTAATGCACGTAGCTTCTCCCATATATTATCAAGTTATTACTATAGATTTCTAAGAATGGAGTTATTGGGCCAAAAAGTATAAGATAGTTTTTATGACTCTTAATATGCATTACCTAATTGATTTTCCAAAGAAGTCTATTAGTTTCTGTCATCAATAATGAGACTGTCAGCATTGGGTACACTAGTATTGTTTTGGGCTGCTTTTTTAAAGGGAGAAAACATATGTCCTTGTTGGTAACATCAGCTGGTAGGTGGATGGAGAAGCTGTGTGCATCATTTATTTGTGACTAGTCTTGCCGGACTTGAAACCTCTGCTAAAGCTTCATTTCATCAGTTCATGGTTCTCAGAGTAGAGGTTTATACCTGGGATTGTGGCTTCCCATATTTATTAGCTTGGTAGAAATTTATTAGTTTGCTTTCCTCCCCTATATACCCTTTTTTGAGTTATAATTTCTCTGATCATAACTCTTCTCCACTTTGAAACAGTGTGACTATGAAAATGTTCCAACTACTGTATTTACTCCTTTGGAATATGGTGCTTGTGGTCTTTCTGAAGAGAAAGCTGTGGAGAAATTTGGGGAAGAAAATATTGAGGTGAGTTCTACCCTTTACACCTATATTAAGTTACTACTTTTTTTTCAAAATTTAAAATAATTTTAAGCATACAGAAAAGTTGAAAATTATACAAAGAACTTCCATATGCCCATCATCCAGATTCAGATATTTATTATCATTTTGCCCATTTATTTTATACTTTTCATATTCTCTCTTTCCCTCTCTGTGTGTATTTTTTTGTTTTTCCTGAACCATAACCACAGGATAGTTACGTTTAGGAAACTTAATATTGATACAATACTTTTATTATCTGATCTACCTTCTATTTTTCACTTTCATCAGTTGACCCAATAATACTTACTTCTACTTTTTATAGCCACTTTTACTGATTCCTTTTATTATTAAAACAATATTTTTGGTAATATGGAAAATACAAAGATGAAAATTAAAAGTTAACTACAATTCTATTGTTCTGTTAGTATTTTCTCCCCCCCTACCATTACCCTCTAATTTACACTGACTTTGCCACTTACCACTTACCATATAGTCAAGGATGCTATTTTCATATACACAAATAATGGTGCACAAAAGGACTGCTGTTTCAAATCATTTGGAAAAAAGTTGTTTTTAGTAAAATCTTCTAAAAGACCAGATTTGTAAACCAGAGTAAATTTTACAATAATAAGAGTCTATTTTAAATCTCTTAGCTATCTTTTTCTTTATATATGCATTAGTAGTAGCATTTAATATCTTTGTTTGTTAGTAACACATTATTAACATTTTGTTTCTGATTCTGAAAATAGTATATCCTCATAGGAAGTTTGAAAAATTAAGAAACTGTGAAAGAGGAAATTTTAATTCATGAATAACTACTATTAATATTTTGGCAAATTCTGGCCTCTAAGTAATTTATATGTGTTTATATATTGTATGTAATTTTGTGTAGGCACATGTGTCTTAAATTTTTTTTAACAGTGTGATGATTACGTTACATACCATTTTCCGTCCTTTAAAATTAATATTAGGTTACGAGCATTTCCCCTTTAAAACACTGTTTTTTAAATGACTAGTGCAATATTTCCTTTTAGGGATGTTATATGATAATTTGTTACTCCATTCTTTTATTACATTGTTTACAGTTTTCCACTATTATTAATGGAATGATGAACCTCTTCATTATTCATTGTCTGCTTCTCTGATTATTTTCTGAGAATAGATTCCTAGCAAAGGTATATACATTTTAAGGCTCTTAATATATCATACCTCTTGACAGACAATCTTTGGATTTTGTTTTATTAGAATTTTCATTTTTTATTGTAAGAAGAATGCATTTGAGGTGAAGAAATTTTGAAAAATCTAAGGGAAGTAGGAAACAATTACTATGGAGTTATGTCTATACCACAGCAATTGTTAGCAGTTGGGGTAATTTCTTTAATCATCTTTTTTTCTGTAATTGTGATACTATGGTACTCTACATTCAATTTTATAACCCACATTAAAAACATTTTCATCATTTTATATAAAAGAACACTTATTATAAGTCTACACAATCAATATGTTTTTAAAAGGTAGCCAACCATATGTTTCTAATTGAGGCTAGCAGTTGGAAGAGAAAATAAATCCCTTTAGTCATCCAGGACTTGAGTTTTTGAAACATCAGTAAGGATGTCTGTGTGTCCTTCCGTTTGCCCATCTTCCCTCGCTCCTTATATTTTTCCTTCAATACTTTTGGTGAATAATGCTAAAGGAGGAAATGGCTTGGGAAGTATCATATAAGAGAACTAGGTAATTGCTGTAATTGTTGTTGGCACCTTACTTGTTTCTTGCCCAAAGTTGGCATTCCTATAAGGTAACAAGACGGTGTTGGTGGGTTTGTTGTTATTGTTGCTGTTGGTTTTTGTTTTTGTTTTTGTTTTTTTTGTATTTTTATGCAAGACAGCAAGTAATTATTGGCTTTTTTTCCTCATTTGCTTGCTCTTTGTTGTTATTATTTATTACTTAAGGTGTATGCTTGTGAGGTTGAGATGTCATTATAGCAAAAAGGCCTGACAACAAGGAGATTAAAGTCATTTACTTTCTGACCAGATTCTTATTCCATGAATTTTATTATTTAATGAAGTTTAATTACTGAAGAGCCTCCACTGTCCTTGCACCACAGCTCGTGTTTGACAAACATATTCCCAAGATGATGGGTCTAATTGCGCTTCAATCTTCTTAGGTTTACCACAGTTACTTTTGGCCATTGGAATGGACGATTCCATCAAGAGATAGCAACAAATGCTACGCAAAAATAGTCTGCAATATGAAAGACAATGTAAGTGCATGCAATTCTTATTTAATCCTTGCAGCTAACTTCATTTTGTTTTTAATATGTAGCTCTATTTTGATCTCATGCTACACACTGCATTCCTTTACTGTCTCACCTGTTGGCCTCCCCAGCTGCGCAGACATTATCCCAGGGCAAGGATCATGGTGACAAAGCTTGATGCCCCCCCGCCCACCCCCCAAGCTTCACTGGCACAGAGCCCTGCACATAGTAGGCAGGCAGGCAGTCAGAACGTGCTGAGTGAAGGAAGCAGAGGGACAATTCGACGACTTTTGGTGTTTGTTTGTGTGAAAGGGAACCAGTTGTCATCGATATCTAAAAATAATGACGAAACAAAAAACAGGAGTATCGCAAGTTTATATATCGTTAAGCATCTGGTACAAATGAGAAAGCTGTAATGGGAAGAGCGCTTAATTGGGCTCTGATTGAAGACTTGATTGAAGACTTCATTGCTTGCTGCTGCGTGTAACAATCGGAAATGAAGGCCTTTGGGCAAACTCCTTGACTCATCTCACAGAATTGGTTTCCGTACTCACAAAGAGATTGACTAAATCACTGTTTTTCAAACTGCTCTGACTGCTGCCCCCATTTTATGTTGTGACCCAGGATACATGTATGTCCATACACAGATAACTCTGTAAGTGTTGTGAATTAAATCTTATGAGAACTGGTGTTTTTAACTTAGCTGGGATCTTTAAGAAAAAAATGTCCTCATTAAAAATGAGATGATGCTGAAGAATCCATATGTTAAAAGCCTAATGAACTCATAATTTTCCTGTGTTGGGATTTTAATATTAAGCTGTGTATCCTGTTTAGAAATGACTGCTTCAGGCAAGCACGGTTGCAGATTGCTTTTCACAGAACCCAGGGTTTTAGGAAAACCTGGATCCTCTGCAAAAAAAGGTCATCATAGATATATTTAATAACTGAATGTATTAGAACACCCCATAACGAGCTATACACATTTGACATAAAGAACAATTTTACGTAAGGTTCTTTTCTTTTTAGACAAGTTTTAGTAAAAGTTGATTTGTACGAGCATTAGATAGGAAGTAGAATAATTGTGCCAGGGCACTTCCTAGTTAATGGCAGAGTTGGAATTCAATCCCAGGCAAAGTAGATCCCATGCTGTTAACTATTATCCTACGCCCGTGTACTGTTTTGCATTTCTTCTTGATCTTGTACCCCTCACTTCTTCCCTACCCCGGAGGCGACACTGTCTTGAACTTGGAGTACGTCACCTGTTCATCTTTTTATATGTTTGCCACCTGTGATGTACCCATAGGCATTATGCATTGTGGTTTAATTGAGTGGTATCCTCAGTTAAATAGAAGCCTTCAACTTTTTTTAAATCGCATTTTTTGAGATCTAGCCACATTATTACATGTACATCTAGTGAATTCTAAGACCTAGTATATTTTGTGTTTTATTTACCCATATACTCATCCCCTGATTGTCAGGATGAATGATGTAAGCCCAACGTGGGCTACATTACAGTACTTAGGCAGCAGAATGACTTTCCTGAGTGTTTCCCATGGAGGGGCTAAACCTTAGGTAAGGTCTGCAGCCCACAGCCCAAGTTGCCTCATCTTTTATGAGGAGGTTGGACTAGATAGTCTAGCTCAGGTAGCACTGACTCTGAAAGTCTGAACAGTAGAATGCTTCACATTTCTCTGCTCTTGGCAGAGGTTCGCCTGAGTTTGGGATTTAGAATTTATCCAAAATAATCCCCACACAGGTATTTCAGAATGGCCAAACAGTTTTCTATTGGTATCAAACATGTTTTCAGATTGGAAGGGTCTTAAGTCTAATTGTTTTATCTATCCCTAAAACCTTAGTTAAAATGATTTTTTAATTTGAATGACTGCTCTTAAATGTTTCAGCTATCACAGATAATATATGTGGAGCTTTGAGACAGCCAGATAGAGGAGATGAGGACACAGCTGCTCTTTGAAAGCATTTTCCAGAACATTTAGGTGCTTACAGAGTTGCAGACATTTTTGCTTTTGATGTTTTTCCTCCTCATCCCTCATGGCCAGTTCTTGTCTCTTGCTTCTTGATCAATGTGACCACCACACTCTGTATGGCCCACGTTGGAGTTATCTTTATCTTCAGCCTAAACAGCTTTTAGCAACAAGCATTAATATCAGGCTTTGGCCATTTGTGACTGGGGTTTTTACAATAGACTAGGGACATATTCCATGCTGTGAAGGGGAAAAAAATATCAGTGTCATTTTATTACTTCGTTTTATATCTTAGGAACGTGTTGTGGGCTTCCACGTGCTGGGTCCAAATGCTGGAGAAGTTACACAGGGCTTTGCAGCCGCGCTCAAGTGTGGACTGACCAAGGAGCAGCTGGACAGCACCATCGGAATCCACCCCGTCTGTGCAGAGGTGGGTCACCTGCACTCACATAGATAGCTCTGTTTAAAAGTGCACAACATCCAGCTGACAAGCGCAGATCTAGGACTCCGAAGCCAGTGTTCTTTGTGCTGTGCTTGAGCTGTTTCTCTACCTCCTTACAGCAGTGATGAGTGGGAACACCTCAAAAGAAGGTCTTGTCTTTAGAACCCACATTTCCTCTTTCAAATGTTTTATGTTCCTGGTGTGAACTGGATAGTACTGTCAGGCTATGAAATGGTAAAAATGATGAGAGTGATTTGTAGAGATGTGCCTTAAATCTTTTATCACTTCTCCTAAATTACTTTAATGGCAGTCGGTTAATAATGCCATTCATACCCAGAGAGAGCTTCAGTACTGGTTTCCTTGGAGCCACTGTGAGGCTAAATGGTATGTCTGCTTCTGTAGCGTTTGGTATCAAAGAATGAGATTTGAAAGGATGCTTTTAAGAGATGGAGCAAATGCCAGTAGAATTGGAAAAGGACCACTCTGGGCCTCTGGGTGTCAGTGTTTCTTCACGTTTGTCAGTGGTTATCCGAGAGTTGAATATTGTGATGCTTACTATTAAGTAGCGATTGTAAACCAAAAATATGTCTATGTTGGAGAGCTTGGTGAAGGTTGGGAAGCAGTATCTCACATTACACCGGCTTAAGGATGGCACTCACTGCAGCTGTTACCTGGCTTCCACTGTCAGTGGTTTCCACCGTGTCCATGTCAGGCACACACGCACGTGCACACACCTGCCGGATTTCATTCAGCAGCTTGTTAACTGGTTGGTTTCTGTTCTTTATGGCCTTTGCAAAGCTGAGCGCTTTGCTGAGTCTGAAATGTCAGCTTGAAAGAATGTTTTAGTTCCCTTTGCTTTACTGTTTCTATTATTAGGGATAGTGTCCTCTGAATTCGGATGCACCTGGCTGGGATGGCAGCATGAAATATTAACATTAGTTTATCATTCAGAGAAAACTGCTGTCTTATGAACTAAAACTAAGCTTCAAAAATATAACGTAAAAATTGAAAAGAATCTAGATTAATGCTCTTAAGGAATGTGCGATTTATTTTTTATACAGTGTAATAGCTAAGACTAGCACTATCTGCCGAGGAAAGGAGCCAATTAACTCTCTCTTTTTTCCCCAAAAACACTTTAGTGAGTGTGTTAGTTTCCTAGGGCTGCCGTAACAATGCACCACAGTCTGGGTGCCTTAAAACAACAAACGTATTTTCTCACAGCTCTGGAGGCTAGAAGCCTGAAATCAAGGTGTCAGCAGGGCCAGGCTCCCTCCAGACGCGCGAGGGAAGAACCCTTCCTTGCCTCTTCCAGCTGCTGGTGGCTGCTGGCGATCCTGGATGTTCCCTTACTTATAGGTGCCCCACTCCAGTTTCTGTCTCCGTCTTCACATGGCCTTATCTTTGTGTGTCTGTGTCTAAATTTCCCTCTTATTATAAGGACATTAGTCTTTGGATTAGAGCCCTCTGTAATCCATCATGACCTCATCTTATCTTGGTTACATCTGCAAAGACCCTGTTTCCAAATAAGGTCACATTCATGGGTCCTGGGGCTGAGGACTAGAGCATATCATGCTGGGAGACTTAATTCAACCCACAACAGTGAGTAGATTTAATTTTTTTGATGCCAGTCCAAGATACTTAAGAGCTACCACAGTCATCTCCAATATGAATGAAAAGATAACTTTCCAATTTACATACGTGTGTCTCATTTTTTAATCTGAACTCAACTGTCATTGGGCGGGTTGAGAGACTGCCGTGGGCCTGACTCCTGCAGCCCCACTTGGTTGTGTTGTGATCCAGCAGTGGTGAGCCTGGCAGCACCTGGCAGGATGACTGTCATCTGGGCAGAGAATGCAGTGAAGAGGGACGTCCTCCTGAAGGCCCTGCCTGCAGAGAGGCCTGCCAAAGGCCTGTTCTCCTGGTATATACACCTGGCACATTTGGGAATCCTTTTTAAACACTGGCTCCTGTGCACCTGTATCTCTTGGTTCTCTTATGACTGAAGTTCAGCAGCTCATGTTCCACTGCTTTGATAGGGCTTTTATTTTATTTTTTTCTCTTTTTCCAAGCGGGTGGCTGATTAATGAGATAGAAAGGTGGGTGCTGTCTCACTCTGTAGATGCATTTGTTGTGCAGTTATGTGCATAGCACCGTGCCGGGCACTTGGGGATACAACGGGTTTGAGACGCAGTTAGGAGCAGGGAGGCAGATGAGGGAAGTGGGACGAGTCCTAGGATCAGGGTCAGTAGTGTAATGTGGTGTTTGGAGTTGGCGTGTTGGGGCAGGGCGGTTAAGGGCGGATTTTCTGCCTAAGACTAGAAGAATGGGTAGGTGTTAGGCAGTCAGAAGGAACCCCAAATAAAAGACGTCTGTGGGAGACACCCTTAGTACTGCTGTAGCTGAAGAGCTTCAGGTTTAATGTGTGTGTGTGTGTGTGTGTGTGTGTGTGTGTCTGTAATCTCTCTCTCTCACTCACTCTCAGTAGGGTCATGGCCTTGTAAACCAAGGCACAGGGTATTTTGACATTCCTGGGGCGTTGGGATAGAGCTGAGAGAAGCTTCAAGCAGGGGAATGACATGATCAGACCCGTTGTTGAGAGAAACCACTGGCCACGCTGTGGAACATGGACGGGAGGAGGCGCGCCTAGAGGCTGAAGGGACGGTGGTGGTGGCCGGAGCTGGGGTGGTGGCAGTGGGATTGAGGCACATTGATAATTGAAATAGGAACTAGAGTTGACTAGCCAGCTGATTGGAAATGGGCAGAGGGGGGACTGAGAATGATTCACATTGGGCCTGAAACAGGAAGCGATCGGAGAAGGAGCAGGTTCAAGGGGAAAGCACCGGCAGAAGCACGGGGGTGTGTCAGGCGCTCCGCTCTGGGTGTGCGAACTTCTGTCGTCCTTAGATGAACCCCGTGAGGTAGGTGGCAGCCGTGTCTCCATTTGACGGGTGAGGACAGAGGCTGAGGAACTTGCCCCAGCTTGGAAGTGGCAGAGCCAGGATTCACACCCAAGCAGCCTGACTCCCAGGGCACCACGGCACAGATGATACTCCATTTCCACGGACCTTTCTGCCATACTGGACGTAGCACTTAATACGTGGAAATGTTTTATTGGTGGCAACATGAGCGTGGTGGAGACCCACAGACCTGGGTTGTCATCTCACTCAGCACATTCTTCTCAGTGAACCTGGCCATGTCACCCAGCTTTTCAGAAGCTTCCTTTCCTCATTAAAGAACAGATAATCGCTAACTCACAGGGCTGATCAGCAGTGCTGAGTGGGAAGTGCCCTAGAGAGTCCCTGGCATGTGGCACCCCCTCCATGACTACAGCTGTTAGCTGGGTTTCCCCAGGGCATTTCATTACAGAGGATGTGGCTTCACTGAGAAAGGTCATCATTACCGTATTTTTAAGGGGGTTGGGGGTGGGGAAAGAGGTATGTTTTGAAAAAGCGCCTTGGGTGATTAAAAAACCCCTGGTTAGGAACCACTTGTTGAGAAACTTGGATTTTGAGAAACCAAAGGCTTCTTTCTGACCCCTGACTATGTGTAGCTCTTCTAAAGCTCCTTGATCGAGGGGAGGTGAAATTAGACTGGTGGGGATTTTTAGGGACTGTGCTTGGACAGTGATTGGATTTGCTACTGGACCCACTGTTTTTTCATGTCTAGCCCTATACTGTACAGGGGTGCTACTCAAAATGCTATAATGACATGGAAATGAAGAAGAAAGGTTTAAAAACTTTAGAGTAATTTGACAGTACCTGATCTAATAATAAAATATGGGTTTTAATTTTACATGACTTTCTAAAATTCGTTTTCCTGATACATTTCTATTAAATTTCACAAATAGCCCATTGGATGGATTAGAAATAATAATTTAAACTGGTCCTGAACCCTGCTTTAAAGTGTTAAGAATTAGCCACAGCTCCCGGGGCAGCTGTGAGTGGCTGGCAGAATGAAGCATTGAATGAAGTCTTCCATACCATTTCGATAAAATAACCCGGGTAATGGGGCAACCTTGGCTCTGAGGAGTAATTACTTAGAAAAGTTGACAAATTCCTCCGCTGAGACTTTGCTCTTTGGAGCAAAATCATTTCCAAAGGGTTTCCTTCCGTAACTGATCTAAGAGGGGGAGGGACTGCCCTTGCTGTAACTGAAAGCCCCTTGGCGTCAGTACGAGACGGAGCCGTAGAGGCTGGGGGCATCAGTAGGCATTAGCATTACTCAGTGTGAACATAGTATGGTGGTAATTCGTTCTGGACATCGGAGCAGCAATAATTGAATGGGAAACTGATCGTCCATCATTTGGAGTGGTAATTTCAACTAATCGAGTTTATTTGTAGAGGAAATACAATGGCAATACAAGAGGAAAGAAAATTAGAAAAGATGCCTGTGAGATGTCTTAAAATGAATTTTAGTGCTGAAGACGAAAAGTTTTCATAGCATAATCACAGTCCAGAGTGAGGGAGTCTTGTGAGGTTAGGAGGTGTTGGGGCCAGATGTGGATGTGCATCAACGCCTCCAGCCACCATTTGACCCTTTGTAAGTGTTCTTTGTGTTGAGATAGAAAAGCATGAAGGGGCAGCCTCTCTGCTCGTTTTTTAAAAACGTGTTTTTATGAAAATTGTAAAGCAGTTATGTGCAAGTAAAGCCTTTGTGAAAATTGACCCCATCAGTTTTTTCATGTAAACTAATCAGCAGTGACTGTATATTGGCTTCCCCCATCTTTTCAACATAAGCGTGTTATCAGTATAAGAAACAGATAAGCACTCTTTTTTTTAACCTGCTTCCATTTTTGATAGGTTTATTTTTCTATCCAAACCTCCTACACGTTGTATTTCTAAATTAATTCCTGAGAAAGAAAAGCTGGCAAATTCACAAGCCTGAAATTTGTTTTAATGCATTCCCTGGCTCTTTATTTTTCTTCCTTTGTAAAAATTGAAAAGACAGCATGTTTGATGGTATTTTAAATTGCCCATGATATCATCATCCTAACACAGCTATTTTCATTATTGCATATTGTCTTTCTGTCCTCTTCCACAGTCACACATATTTTTAAACAAAGGAATTATATTGCTTTTCGAAAGAGTTGTACTAGCTTACAATGTCATCAGTGTTGAATTTAAGAGGGCAAGTGAAAATGTTGCAAAATTCAGTGTACATTTTTCTGCAGAAAGTATAAAAGGGATAACTATTTCAAGGATTTTTACATATCTTTGCTAACAAGGATGAATGTCTTATAATTATTATTTTTTTGGATGTGAATTGTTTGTAGTTTCTTCTGCCTTTATATTTTAAATGTTTTCAGATACTGGCCATTATTACGTGGGCCTGAATTT
>NW_017731518.1:648585-649999 GCF_001890085.2 Hipposideros armiger | reverse complement strand
CCCCTGAGCTGGGTGGGCACATGGGTCTTTGTAACAATACACGTTATTCCTTTCCGCGGATCCAAAATATTTCATGATGCATTTCTTTTAGAGAATAGACAGGCAACCCGGGTGACAAATTTGTTTTAATCATCCTCCTGCTAACAAAATTCTTCATTAGATAGTCTGAACTTTTCTTTCACCTTGGTTTTAAAATGTTTCCCCGCTTCTATCCTCTGGAGAAATGGAGGAAGCAATCATATTACTTCTCTGTTTCGTTCATTTTCAGTAGCACTTAACTCACTCTTGCTACGGACGGTGTGATTGCACTCCCGGTTAACTCGTTTGCTCGGTTGTCTGAGAATCTCGTGCTGTCTCCTCCCGCAGGTATTCACGACTCTGTCGGTGACCAAGCGCTCTGGGGGAAGCGTCCTGCAGGCCGGCTGCTGAGGTTAAGCCCCAGTGTGGATGCTGTTGGCAGGATTCCAAACCACTGCTGTGTTTCCTCGCCCGAATCCAAGGCGGAGCTTTCCGGAAGTTTCTTGGGCTTGGACCTGTGTGCCCTGCGCAGACACTAGCCAGGCCCCCTTGGATCTCATGGGTGGGAGGCGGTGGATGGAAGGCAGGCAGCATCACACTGGGGTCACCATGACGGACTCGAAACTGACCTTTGGCAGTGCATCGAACGGATGCGTCCATGAAGTCACTGGCCTCAAACCTACCACGGTGGGCCATGATGGAACAACTGTCGAAGCAGTTTTAGCATGACTTTTCCTTTGTGGGTTTTATTTTCATTGTCAAGCTTTCTCATGTTGATTATTGTTCTTCTCTTTTCTCCAAGGAGTTAATTGTACTAGAGATGAAAAATGTCAGCCCTCGATTTATGTCTAAAACCAAGTCATGGCTCGAGTATGCAAATGAAGTGCCCTCTTGCTCGGAAGGCATGGTTTAGCTCACTTTGAGACCAATAGGCCTGTCCCACAAAAGAGAACTACCCTGGGACTCGACTACTGTTATACTCAACTGGCTTGTATAGCAGTGTCTCAGCTACTAAGTTACATGTTCAAAACAAGTAAATTGGTGATGCACTCTGGCCAAATTTGCCCCCATATGCTATATCACTAATTATTATTATTTTTAGTTCTGTTTAGGAAAGGAAATGGCCACTTGGCCAGACTGTTTGAAGTAGTATTCCACTGCATGGAACTTGGTGGTCTAGTATGATTTCCACCATTATTCATCATAGAAGCAGATGTACACTTTAAATGCGGAAAAACAGTGAATGTCTTCATTTAGTTTATTGTATGCTGATTGATCTAAGTGAGCTGAAACACTTCACACTTGTTTAAGACTTTTTTTGGTAGCCTTAGCTTTACGCTAAAAACAAAATATCACGGCTTTATTTTTCATGTGTGTTATGCATCTGTGCCTTCCT
>NW_017731518.1:640529-646720 GCF_001890085.2 Hipposideros armiger | reverse complement strand
CAAAACACCAATAATACGTTACCATTGAGGGAAACCGGCAGAAATGACATAAGTCAATTATGTAGAATGTCAGCTGGTGATAAGTGCCTAGATCTTGTAGGAACCTGCACCATTGGGAGCCATGAACAGGCTCTGAGCGGAGGAGGGGCGTGACTGTGATCCCGCCTACGACCCCCAGGAGCAGTGCTGGCTGGGGTGAGGGCAGCCTGAGGCCTTGGGCAGGATGGAGCCACCACAGTGATCCCGGGAAGAGAAGGTGATGTCTTGGCCCAAGGTGGTAACAGTAGATAAATGATGAATGAAGTCCTATCCTGACAAGTTGAGACTAGAACCAATAGAAGTTGGCGTTGGGTTGGCTGTGGGGTGGAAGAGAGAAGTCAAGGGTGACCCAACGTTTTGGGCTTCAGCCACTGGAAGGATTGAGGCTGGCGGTGCCATTTCACTGAGATGGGAACACCAGGACAAGGTGCAGATTTTAGTGGAATGTCAGAAGCTTGAGTTGGGGGTGTCGAGTTTGAGATGCCTATTAGACGTGAGTAGGCAGTTGGACACGAGTCTGGAGTTGCTGAAAGAAGTTCAGGCTAGAGAAAGGTCAGTGGTCAGCCGAGGATGTGTCAAGTCTCCAGAAGGATGAGGCCCCCAGGGCATGAATGCAGATAGAAAGGAGGAAATACCGGCTAGAAACCATCAGCTGCCCCAAAGGAGAACAGGGCGAGAGGGTCTGGGGGTTATCTCTGTGATGAAAGACGGCAGGTTTTAGACCCATAAACATGAGCAGTGAAAGGATGTTCTGGGCAGACAACCACATAAGACCTGGAAACGAGAGGTGGAGAGGTGAGTTGTAAGCAGCCCGTGGAAGGCCCCGAACAGCAGGCCAGTGCTTCTGGACATCATTCTGGGGCCATGGGAAGCAGGGAAGAGACATGACTTCAGGGACACAACGGGTGAAGAAAGTGAGGCACGCACACAGGCTCGACCTTGGCACATTCAGAGTTAACTTCTGTACCCCCGATTCCTCACTCAGCTCACCCTAATCCTGCTGGGTTGGGAGCAGGTTAGCACCCTACCCTCTTCTAGACCGAGGCAACACAGGTTTGGATCGCAGCTCTGCCACCTCTTAGCCAAGTTATGCATGCTTAACCTCGCTCTGCCTCAGTGTCCTTATGTATAAAATGGGAATATTGTGCTTTCCTGTGGTGGCTGTGAGGATTACAAGTGCTTGCAACATGACCTTACTATGCAGAGAGTAAGCATATGGTAAAAGCCAACTTAACGGTTCCACCATTTGGCCAGAATAAAGAGTGGGAAGGAAGGTTGGAGAGAGGAATTCATAGGCACTTGCAAGTCAGAGCAAGACCTAAGGGAGGCCTGAAAAGAGGCAGCTGTTATGGAAAAGATGAGGCGATGGATATTATCAAGAAAAGAGTGATAGAATCCATGGGACTTGACAGTGTGCTCATGCATTCCACAGTTAATGTGTCAAGTTTCTGTGATGTACTTGGAGTTGTTCTGAGAGCTGGGTTGATTGGAAAGCAAGGGAAAGTCTAATCGAAAAAAGACTTGGAGGGATAAAAGGAAATGGGCAGCTGGCAGCCTCAGCTCAATTCCCAACTTCCAGCTGTGCAGCTCAGCAAAATGAGCCAGAAACCACAGCTCATTTGTTGGCCTGGAGGGGCTCTCAGGTGATGGAGGGGCTGCAGATCTAGAAGCAGGAGGAAGGCTGTTTGTCCAGCAGGGACGGGGGTCAAGATGCTTCTGCTGCCCAGAGGGGCCTGACCCAGGGATCACTCAGCCGATGGAGGTCTGAGCTTTGGGAGCTTCCGGCAAGTCCTCCTGTCCTGTCCGTCCCAAGCAAGGCCCCGCCTCTGCAGCATGCAGGCTGAAGTGGAGGCTGGGTCACAGAGCTTGTCTCTGGACCGGGTCTTGCCCTGAGAAGAGAACTACTCATTCGTTCATTGTGTTAGTTTGCCAGGGCTGCCATATCAAAACAACAAAGCAAAAGAAAATTATTGTCTCCTAGTTCTCGAGGCTTGGAGGCTGAGATCAAGCTATCAACAAATTCATTTTCTTCTGAGGCCTCTCGTCTTAGTTTGTAGACGGCTGCCTTCTTGCTGTGTCCCCCCCACGGCCTTTCCTTGGTGCCGCGCCCTCTTTTTATAAGGACGTTATCCTATAGGATTAGGCCCACTCAGACGCCCTCATTTAACCATAATTATCTCTTGAAAGGCCCCATCTCCAAATACAGTCACATTCTGAAGTGAGGGCTTCAACATATGAATTTGGGGGTGGGGCACAACGCAGCCCATAATGTTCATTCTCAAACTTTTCAGGGCCTGTAGTGTCCTATGCTAGACCCATATTCATATTGAACTGAAAGGACAAATGATACTGGTTTCCTTTGAAAATAAATGCATTAAAGAGCAGTATAGCTGATAGATGGATATGGGGGGAAAAATCACAAAGGTGAGTTTTTTAATGACCCCAATTTATAGAACACTGAAAAAGACCAAAATAATGAGGATACAGAGGATTTGAATGACAATCAACAGGCTTATACAACTCTGCCCCTACAAATAGGAAATACACATTTTTTCTTATGTCCATGCAACATTTCTAGAAACCACAAAAGAAATCTTAGAGATGTGCTATAATAACTATAATATATCTGATTCCAGTAAATCAGAAGCAAAACTATACTCACAATATCTGCAGACATCAGCTGATTAATGCCTAATGAGGGACTCCCAGGGTTGGCCGATGCGAGACTACACTGTTTGCTGCTTGGTGTTGAGACAGATCAAGCACCATGTACCCCATGACCTAGGAGTCCTGGTCCTGGGCATTAGCCCTGGAGAAATTCTCACACTTGTCTATAGGGAACGTGCATAAAGATGTCTGTTGTGGGTCGGCCGAGTGNGGTTCATTCCTTGCTGGTGCTTATGGTCACCATGGATCAGCGGCAGCTCAGCATCCAGCTGTCTTCACTCTGGGATCAGGCTGATGGTGGAGCAGCCGCTCCGTCTCCCGGGGGCATTGCTGGCTAAATAGCAGCGGGAAAGGGGTGTAGGAAAGCACACATCCCAAGAAGGGATGCATCCCACCTCCACACGCATGCGCTTGGCCAAAGCAAGCCCCGGCCCGTGTCTTGTGTCCCAGCAGGGTGGACATGTGTAAGTGCGGTCCACACAGGAGGTCATCAGAGGGAGCAGAAAGCGCTGTATGTTTTGGAAACTAACAATCTCACAGCAGTTTAGTCAGAACTATAAAGACCTGAACTAAGAGTCAGTTTAACAAAGATAAGATTTGACAGGTCAGAAGCAAAACATATGACTTAATAACTGATTACCTATCATAGTAATAAAGATAGAAGAATTAAGAGGTAATTCCAGCTGTGTGGCCTGGACATCCATTCACTGAGCGGAATCAGATTAAGGAAAGAGAAAGGAGTCAGTGCTGGATGTGTTCAGTTTGAAGTGTCACCCAAGAAGATGTTTATTAGGTCCTGCGGGGTGTAGCTCAGGAGAGAGACAGTGGCTAGCGAGATTGCTAATTCATTAGCCTAAAAGGGCATAGCTGACTGACCGAGACCACGATGACCGTGTGTAAGTACCTAAAGGGGAGAAGATTGAGGATGGAACCCTGGGCAAGTGCTTTCCTGCCTTGTCATGTCCTGCCCACACAGACAACGGCAATATTTGTGCAGCACATTGACGTAAATACATTAGGTGGCTGAGCTCTGCAGCCAGCCAGCCCAGGGGCTCTGGCCACCCCAAGGGCTATGAAACACCGGTGTTTCATAGCCAAGGAGTAGCCACAAAAGAAGGAAACAGGAAAGATGACCCTGATGGAAATGAGACTAGGAAAGAATTGTTAGAAGGTAGATGAGATCAACAATAAGAAATGCTGCAGGGAGGGAGGCTGTGTAAAGTGAAGGCTGCAAGGTGCCCTCTGGGTTTGGCAGTTACGGCTGCTGATGAGCTAGCTGCAGGAGAGGTGTTCCGCTGGCAAGGTGGGGACGGAAGCCAGATCCCAGTGAAATGAGGAATAAAAATAGACCATAAATGCTAACAGCTTCGATTTGGGCTGTAAAGAGGATGAGAGACGTTGGTGTTAGAAGTGATCATAAGGTTGAGGGAGAATTATTTCAAGACTAATGCAATCTGAGAAAGAACCAGTGGAATCAGCAAGAATGACAAGGGGTGGCGGCAGGTGACGTACAAAATCAGCGCGTTGAGGGCATGGGATTCAGAGCCCAGCCTGGCGGGGAGGGGAGAGGGAGCATGCTTGCCCCAAGTCGGGAAGGAAGGAAGGACGGGTCCCTAAGAACAGGCAGGCCATGGTGCCGGGGGCCAGGGAGGCGGTGGTGACTCTGTTTCCCCTTTGTAGCAGAAGGTCTCATCTCCTTATTACCTTTTCCCTCCGCTTCAAGAACTTCCTGTAACATTTCTTGGTGGTGTTGGTCTGCTAGTAACAAAGTTGCTCTGCTTTTGTTTGTTTGAAAATGTCTTTATTTTGCCTTCTTCATGGAAGTAGATTTTTGTTGACTGTAGAATTTTAGGTTGACAGTTTTTTCTTTTTCCTTTCAGCTCTTTGCACCTGGGGTTTGTTCTTCTCTAAAGAGCACTGAGTTTTCTGGTTGTGAACCGTTAACAGCCAGATGGTCTAGAGCAGGGGTCGGCAAACTGTGTCTCGTGAGCCACATGCGGCTCTTTGGTTGGGTACGTTCTGTCTCAAAAGTTTGCCGACCCGAGGTCTAGAGTAGCTTTTGCTCCAGGGCTAGTCATGCCTAGTGTTGCTTTTTGGGTCTCTGCTGATTCCCCCGGGGGCTCGGAGAGGTCTGGACTCCAGCTGGTGAGAACCCGACATCTCCCAACGCTGGATGGGCTCTGGTGTCGCCTCAGCTTACTGGCTGTGGTTTCTTTCTGGCCTCGCAGGGCCCCGCCCCCTAGATCTGCACAGCTTGGTATTCAGCCGGAGATGAGAGGGCCTGCGTGCAGCTTTCTGGAGCTCTTTCTCTGGGTAGCTCCCTCCTCTGGGGAATTCCGCCCCACAAGTCCTAGCCGCCTCAGTCTCCCCATTCTCCACTCGGTCTCTTCAAGTCACGGAGACATGTGCTCTTCTCGGGCTCCTCCTGCACCAGGGCCTGTAGGTGCCTCCAGGTAGATGGCCGTGCCTGCTGAAGGCTCACCTGATTCCTTTCTCTTCTTATGGGATCACTTCCTGTCATTTGGTATCTAAAATAGTTGTTTCATGTGTTTTGTTCAGTTTTCTGGTTGTTTAAATGGGGAGAGCTGATTTGGTCCCAATGACTCCATTAGGCCAGGAATGAAAATCCGTTTCTAGATGTAGAAGTATTATGTTTTAAAAAGTCTTGACTGTAGGTTTCCTATTTGGTGAACTACAAAGACAAGCCACTAACTGATGGTTAGTTCCACGTCGTTGGCAGGAACTCACAGCCGTTGCCAGCACTGATGTCTCCCAAGGAACTCGAATATGAGGGTCATAGACAGCCTGCGTTAGAAGGACTCCCTTGGGACTCTTGCTTAAAGATGAGATTCCTGGGCCCTACCCTAGATCTACCAAATTAAAATCCATATGATTTCTGTGTATTTTAATCGCTATGAACAGGCTTGGTTCACTGAAGTGTGAGAACCATTGTTTTATGTATAGGCCGTCTTGAGCAGTAGAAGTAAAAGCCGCCTGAAGTTGTTCAGGCTCCAAGTCTGCAAGCACCAAATGTTTGCAAGGATGTGAAATGAGAACTTGTCCGTCCCTGGGAAGGACAGTGTCAGTCGGTCAGGCACCTTGGAAGTACAGTCGGGTCCAAGTCGCGCCTCCCCTCCAACCCAGCAGTTGTGCCTCTAGCTCTGGGGGCGAGGAAACTACTGAGGTCACAGAGCATGTGGCAAATAGCATGTTGGCAATAGCTTGGATGGAGCCGAAGGAGCCTGGATGTGTAATTGTAATATACTCACTACTTGAATAATTGAATACTATCGTGTACAGCACATTAGTGTCCTGTATTAAGTGGATACTGTTCAGTGAAAACTGGAAGACTCAGAGCTATTTGTATCCATATGGGGGAATTCCAGAAACATGGAATTGTGCCAAGAAAGCAGGTAGAAGAGGACATACACAATCTTGCTATTTTCATGTAAAGTTTTTAAAAACCTACAAAAGAAAGCAGGAAG
>NW_017731518.1:636490-638784 GCF_001890085.2 Hipposideros armiger | reverse complement strand
AGATTTCTGTGTAAATGTTCTGACTAAGGGTTCTCTTTAGGCCATCTTCTTACTATATAAGTTAGATTTGAAACATGTGCTGTGGACATCAGGCCTCCCACCAGCGGTTCTTGTAGCTGCTTTTCATTCCCTCCCCTCTGCTTGTATTCTCAGCTACACCACCAGGTGGTTGACTCAGAGTACATTTCTTGGTCACCTCAGGGAATTCACGCGTCCGCTGGAATTCGGTCAGCAGAGCACCCAACCCTGTCCCCCAGGGCCCGGCCTCATGCCCTCATCCCACCTGGTTGTATGGCAAAAATGAGCTAAGGGAGAAAAAGGAGAGGAGGATCGAAGCAGTTGACTGTGTTGAGTTTTATTTATTTTTTAAATTTATTTTTGTCTCGAAGTCTGCCAATCTCTGAACTTAGAACAGTAGGCAGTGTGCAGTGATCATGCCTAATCATGCGACTGTCTCTGCTTCGTGAAATAGAAGGCCCTGACCCCACGAGAAGGATCATATTTTACAGACTTGTCTTGTTTTAGATTCTGTAATTGCTCAATGTATCAAAATTCGTATTACGTTCCATGTATTTTTGTTATAAATCTTCTGGAAAAAAACCCACAGTGCTAACCATTAAAAGGTATTGCTGTCCACCCTGTGTGCCTTCTTGCTGAATGTGGTCTTGGGCATCTTTGCACCCGCTTTGTGTCGAGGATCATGAGAACTCGCTGCTGAGGAAGCGGCGGTGGTGCTGGGCCCTCAGGCCAAGTTGGTGTGCTGACATCACACTTCCATGGTGTTGGCTTTTCAAGTTCCAGATTTCAGCTCGTCCTGATTTGACCTGTCAGCCTTGATCCTTAGGGTGCCAAAACCACCCCACTGCAGCTCAGTCGGGGTCCCAGCACTTTGACACCGATGGCTGCCTATCTCTGTTACTGAGTGAAGAGACAAGCAACAGAATTATGGGATGCTCCTATGTCCAAGGCACAGTGGATGCCAAGTGAATAAGCATTGTTATGGTTAAATGATGTGTCACCTTGACTGTGTCATGGGGTGCCCAGATATTCGGCTAAATATTATTTCTGGTATGTCTGTTAGGGTGTTTCTGAATGAAATGAGCATTTGAATCAGTGGACTCGGTAAAGCAGTTTGCCCTCCCCAATGTGGGTGGGCCTCATCCAACTCACTGATGCTCTTAGTAGAAGGAAGAAAACCCGGCTCTCCCTACCTTTTTTGGATTGCTTGAGCTGGGACATCCACCTTCTGCCCTCAGTGCTCCTGGTTCTCAGACTGTTGGACTCAGATCGAACTACATCACCGCGTTCCTGGGACTGCAGCTTGCAGATGGCAGATCATGTGACTTGCGTGACCCAATTCCTTATAATAAAATCTTTTCTTGTGTATGTATATGTATATATGTGAGTAAAAAAAAGAAAGACCTTGCTCTGAAGGTGTGTATGGTTCGGAAGGGTGGGTGAATGTATACAGTTACTTCATTTCTGCAGTAAATACTAGGCTCCGGGTACTGTTATAAACAGGTGAATTCAGCAGTGAACAAAGCATTGATCATCCTTTCCAAAACACCAATAATACGTTACCATTGAGGGAAACCGGCAGAAATGACATAAGTCAATTATGTAGAATGTCAGCTGGTGATAAGTGCCTAGATCTTGTAGGAACCTGCACCATTGGGAGCCATGAACAGGCTCTGAGCGGAGGAGGGGCGTGACTGTGATCCCGCCTACGACCCCCAGGAGCAGTGCTGGCTGGGGTGAGGGCAGCCTGAGGCCTTGGGCAGGATGGAGCCACCACAGTGATCCCGGGAAGAGAAGGTGATGTCTTGGCCCAAGGTGGTAACAGTAGATAAATGATGAATGAAGTCCTATCCTGACAAGTTGAGACTAGAACCAATAGAAGTTGGCGTTGGGTTGGCTGTGGGGTGGAAGAGAGAAGTCAAGGATGACCCAACGTTTTGGGCTTCAGCCACTGGAAGGATTGAGGCTGGCGGTGCCGTTTCACTGAGATGGGAACACCAGGACAAGGTGCAGATTTTAGTGGAATGTCAGAAGCTTGAGTTGGGGGTGTCGAGTTTGAGATGCCTATTAGACGTGAGTAGGCAGTTGGACACGAGTCTGGAGTTGCTGAAAGAAGTTCAGGCTAGAGAAAGGTCAGTGGTCAGCCGAGGATGTGTCAAGTCTCCAGAAGGATGAGGCCCCCAGGGCATGAATGCAGATAGAAAGGAGGAAATACCGGCTAGAAACCATCAGCTGCCCCAAAGGAGAACAGGGCGAGAGGGTCTGGGGGTTATCTC
>NW_017731518.1:628499-630328 GCF_001890085.2 Hipposideros armiger | reverse complement strand
GGCAGCCCAGCTCCAGGTTGAGCTGTTGTTCAGCATCTTAGCTGTAGAGGGCAGTGTCACTGGCCCTCATATATTGGATCGGAACCGGGGCCCTCTGGCATCCCAAGCCAGCTCTTAACCACCGCGCCACTCGGCTAGCCCTAAAGGGACTTTTTTAAGAAGAGGGAGAAGAAAAAAAAAGATAAAAAATATGAATAATAAAATGGCAATAATTACATACTTGTCAGTAATTATTTTAAATGTAAATGGAGTAAATGCTTCAATCAAAAGACATAGGGTGGCTGAATGGATAAGAAAACAAGACCCTTACATATGCTGCCTACAAGAGACTCACTTCAAATCAAAAGACACACACAGACGGAAAGTAAAGGGATGGAAAATGATATTTCATGCAAATGGAAATGGAAAAAAAAAAGCTGGAGTGGCAATATTTATATCAGAAAAAATAGACTTTAAAATGAAGGCAATAACAAGAGACAAAGAAGGGCCCAGTAATTCCAATTCTGGGTATTTACCTAAAGAAACCCAAAACACCAATTCAAAAAGATATCTGCACCCCTACGTTCATTGCAGCATTATTTACAATAGCCAAGATGTGGAAGCAACCTAAGTGCCCATCAATAGACGACTGGATAAAGAAGATGTGGTACATATACACAATGGAATATTATTACTGAGCCATAAAAAAGAATGCAATCTTGCCTTTTGTGACAACATGGATGCACCTGGAGGGTATTATGTTAAGTGAAATAAATTAGAGAAAGACAAATACCATATGATTTCACTTACATGAGTAGTCTAGAAAAACAAAATAAACAAAACAAACTCATAAATACAGAGAACAAACTGATGATTGCCAGGTGGAAGGGGGTTGGGGGCAGGGTGAAAAAGGTGAAGGGATTAAGAAGCACAAATTGGTAGTTACAAAACAGTAACCACATGTAAAGTATGTACAGGATGTAACGTACAGCATGGGGAATATAGTAAACAATACTGTAATAACTACGTATAGTGCCAGATGGGTACTAGTCAGAGGGATCACGTAAATTATATAAATGTCTAATCACTAAGTTGTACACCTGAAACTAGTATAATATTGTATGTCAACTGTCACTAAAAATTAAAAATTATTTAAAAAAATTTTTAAATAATGACACATGTTTTACAAGGACCTCTACAAACAGGAGAGGGCACAGCCAACCCCTCCAAAGAAGCAACCGTGGGTAACAGGGCAGGGAGGCCAAGGGAATTAAAGGAATTTGGAAATGGGGTGGGAACCCCACGACTGCAAGCTTTCCGGAAGGAGTGGTGGGGGCCAAGGCGCCGGAGCCCCCCATACCTAGGCGGCCCGGACCCCCTTCCCTAAAAGGTAGTAATAACTCTGCTCACCTCCCAGAAATGCTGTGAGGATCACATTAGTTAATGCACATGTCAAAGTACTTAGACCTTGTACTTCGTGGCTGGCACAAAGCGGGGTTTGGATGAGTGGGGGCTGTTAGCATTAGGAGCTGGAGGAGGAGGGCGGGGGTGGGGGTGAGGAATAACAACTCTCAGTACAGGAGGTCCACAGAAGTAAAGGAGCACCACTGGAGTTCAGGCCCCAGATGGCAATCTCTGTCTTTTTCTACTCCAGCCCTGCTCCCTCCCGCCCTGGCAGCAGCCTCCAAATGTTGGCCTCCTGCCCTGGCAGCAGCCTCCACGTCTGCAGAGCTTGTTGGTCTGGGAAGGAGGAAGGGGTGGCCACATTTTCAAATACCTCCCAGGTGACTCGGCCCAGCTGACTTGGAGTGTGTCTCAGTGCCCCCTGTTGATACTCAAGGATGTGAGGG
>NW_017731518.1:623571-626962 GCF_001890085.2 Hipposideros armiger | reverse complement strand
CCCCGGCTACCTAGATGTACACCAAACATGGAAGACCCACATACTTTTTCTGTGGTGGGGCCTCAGTCTTCTCATGGCTAGCTGCGAGGCCCACCTGTTTGCTTGAAGGCCACACCTGGGCCTTAGAGTTTTTTGTGTCCCAGTGAATAACTCTCTGTGTCAGATGCTCAGGTAAGTTCCCCAAGGTTCAGCTGGGCCTGAGGGTCTGAGGATCCCTCCAACCAATGAATGAACAAGAGTCTAGTCACAGGAAAACCAAGGCTGTTCCTACGGAAGTGACTCTCATGTGGCATCCCAGGGTGACGATGACAATTTCAGGCATTTCTGAGCATGTTTATTTTTTATCCTTTTTTTTTTTTAAAGTTGATGTTGTTTTGTTTTTGTTTTATTGGGGAACAGTGTGTTTTTCCAGGACCCATCAGCTCCAAGTCAAGTAGTTGTTGTCATTCTAGTTGTGGAGGGCGCAGCTCAGTGGTCCATGTGGGGACTGAACTGGCAACCTTTGTGTTATGAGCCTGCGCTCCAACCACCTGAGCTAACCGGCAGCCCCCATTTGATCCTTTTGAAGTTAATCTTAGAATTGTTCTGTGCAGTGGTAAACATGTCTTACCACTTTTGAATTCAACACAGCTACTAAAACTATGAGAATTACCCATGCTTCGAGTTATAAGGGCCGATTTTGAGAGACTGCCTGTATCTTCAGAAATCTGAATTTAGTTATGGATAATGACAGTATATGGCTCGCTCTCAACTTTGTTCATTAGAGTCATGAGGTGTTTGTTGTATCTGAGGAGAATGAGAGCATTAATTGTATTTATAGTGAAATTCATTGCTGCATGAGTAAGATGCATTAATATTTTATTCATTACTATCAGTGCTGGTAGACAGGCCAGCATTGTGCTGGGTATGAGTTTTGAGTCATGGCTCCATTTCTGCAGTTTCTCTGCTCCTTTGCTCAGGGGGACCCACAGGCACTCACATAGGCACATGTGTACACAGCTGTGCCCAGGGCCCTCATGCAGCAGGAAGAAGAATGGTGTCCAGGTGACATGTTCTTTCTGGAAGCAAATAGGTGTCAGGCATGATCCAATTGAACTTCTGTTGGGTTGTCGGAAAAGTCATGACGCATTTTTGCAACGAAAAACATAGAAAACATATGTCATGACTTTTCCGACAACCCAATATTATATGGATGTAATGATAGAAACAGGCCCCAAACACTTCTGATGTTCTGTGGAACTCAGGGGACCCAGGTCCCCCCTACAGATTCCCTCGATGGCTGGGAGCCTTCCTGACAAGGGTCTGTGTCCTCCACCTGGCTCATCTTCCTTTCCAGGGGCAAAGGGGTTCTGTGGAAGAGCTGTTTCTGAACAAGAGATCTGAATCTCAACAAAGAAAACCTCTCCCAGCCCCGCTCATTGGTGGAGGGAGGGAGGCCTGATTTTGCAGAGAGCAGAGGTGGGAGCAGTGCGCCTTGAACTCTCAACTTTTCCCGTGTGTGTCATCATAGACCTCAGTCACACTTTTTGTCATCTCTGAGTATTTACTTAACACTATAAACTTCTGGTGACTATGCCTGTGCATTCCCATTTATACCTTTTGCTTTTAGAATTAAATAAAAACAAATAGTTTGAAAAAAAGTGTAATGAAAACATAACATTGGCATTAAATTCTGGCTACATACTGTTGCCTCCTGAAGATGCCAAGGCTGAGGCCTCTTTCTGATAAAGAGGGCTAGTGCGCCCTCTGGAGGTGGTGAGGAAACTATAGCATACAGCTGAAACTTTCTCTTTGATGTGATGAAAGAACTGAACCATAACAAGAGACTATCTTTCCCATGCTGTTATTCCTGCCGCCTTCCTTTACACCCTTAGTCATCCGCTTTTCAGTCTCCACATCCTAGCATTGACTTACGGGTTCCCCTCCCAGGCCAGCATTGCTCCAGAAACAGAATGCATTCCAGGAAGTCAGAACTGAAAGGATGAGTCAGGGTTCTGGGTCTGCTTCTTTGCAATTCTCTTGTCCATTTCCTCATGGTCACAAGATGGCTGCAGTAGCTCCAGGCATCAAGTCCACATTCAAGGCAGTAAGAGAAGGGGTGGAACCACCTCTTTACCTTTTATGCAGCTTTCCCAACATTTCCCAGAAGATTTATGCTTTTAGCTCCTTAGCCAGATCTGTGTCCCATGGCCACTTGTAGCTGCAAGGGAGGCTGGGAACGTGAGTGTCTTTTAGCTTTTCCAGCCTATTGAGTGGATCAGTACAGTGTCTATCTCAGCATCTAAAGCAGGGACAAAACTAGGCAGTGGAGGGAAGCAGAGGAAAATATCTTTGTTTCATGTCTGTCCTCCTCTAGGCCCCATCATTCCCCCACAGTTGCAGGGCTCAAAGAAGATTGTGTACATGAAAACGCCCTGTAGTGTGCTACACAACGAGTTATAGTCATCATTCAGAATATCAGACCCGCCCAAAGGGAAAGCAAAACGAACCATTCTAAAGCCGTCTGCGTTGTCCCGCTTATTTGTTAGAAGGTTTGGATTTGAGTTACATCATCATTAAGCAGTCTAAGCACTAGCTTTAAGACCTCACCTCTTGTGATCCCTCCTTGTCTGTTCACTCTTTGTTCTCGGTGGAACAGGGGCCAGTCATTTCTTTCTGCAAATAAAATCAGTGAAAAGCCTCCAAGTACATTCCAAGGTATACACAGGCGCAGTGAATGCTGACTGAGCTGGGGCGTGTGTTAATTCATGAACTGGGAAAGAAACTGTCAATATTTGCAGGGACGAGAAGCCTCCCCAAGCAAGAAAGGCCACATTATGGAAATGGAATGTTTTATGCAGAGAGACATTTTAGAATCAGGGAGGGTCAATAAAAAAGTTAAGAAGGGTTAAGTATGTGTATATAAGAATAAGGCACCGATGAGTCTACTGGCTAAAAAATAAAACAAGACTTCCATAACCTACCCCCTTACCACCTCTGCCGCCCCATGTCCCCATTTTCAGACATAACGGACATTTCCCAGGGCCTGTTTTGTGGAGTAATCTAGAGGCGCTTGTGCCAAAAGGACTGAGAGGAAAACCACTGCTACCAATCCCCACAGTGTCCCGTAGTCTGAATGGGTTGGCTGCTTTGTTCTTCAGTCAAAAAGGAATTAGAGGAGGGTGCTTCAAATCCTAGTTTAACCACTTACTGTGTGGCTTTGGGCGTGTGGTTGAACCTGTCTGGTTTCCTCAACTATCAAATGGGGGTGATGACACCAGTGCCTTGCTTCTGTAGTTGTTATGAAGACTGAATACGTTAACTTAGGCCAGTAAGGTGCTGGCAATAGAAAGTGCTCTGTCGGCGTCAGCGGTTATGATATGTAAGCCATCGGCGGGCGGCAGACCTGGCC
>NW_017731518.1:620091-621666 GCF_001890085.2 Hipposideros armiger | reverse complement strand
AGATAAGGGGCTTCTGAAAATTTCCATCTCTCCACCCTCTGGTGCAAAGCAGTGGGGGCCTGACAAAGTTATTTGGGGCTAACGCAAGCCGCCTCAGGGTTCTCAGTATGAAGAGCTTCCAGCAACAGAGGAGCCATAATTTGTGCTGGTCAAACTTGGCCAACAGTGGGGGTTTGACGGAGGCTTTTCAGGCTTTTATTTCCAAGTCTGTTCCTTTTCTATTTCCTTTTTTTTTTTCTTTCTCAATTTTAGTAACCCACGGGCGTAGTGTTTTAGTCTCCCAGTTGTGTGTGGTTGGAGTGTGTGGGAGGAAGCCTGACTCTGGTCCCTCCCCGCCTCTCCAGCTGCCTTCATGCCCCTCCCACCCCAGCACCCACCTGTGGCCTGACAGAGGACCTAGCACTCTCGGAAAGCACACCTTTGCCCATTCTCACTTCTCCTCCCACTAGACGGCTCCGTCCTTAATGAGACAGTTGTCTCTTTGTGGGACCCGCTGGTGTCCTGCCCAGAAGTTGGGCTGACTTGCTCCTGGAGCTGCAGCGTTGCACTATCCAGGCCTTTGTTTGCAGCAGCCACACTCTGGGACGCTGAAATAGGTCTCTGCGGAGGTCCAGGTGGAGTTGGCCTGGGCTCGGCCCCACCTGGCTGGGGCGCCAGCGAGACAGTGCCCAAGTGCCAGCATGGCAGGCAGAAGCCATTTGGGGCCACTGAGAGAAATTCCACTGCAGCGCCTGCTGGGCCTGCCTTCCGCCCACGTTTCTGGGCCTTCTGCTTAGGTGAGCTAGGGCAGAGTTCTGAGGGCCGACTCCAGGGGCTGACAGACTAGAAGGCTCTTCCTGTGTAGCTGGCCTCACCTGGCATGGCAGGGAAAGCAAGGGCTGCTTTTCGCTTTCACTTCCCAGGCCCTGCCGTTTACTAGGGCAAATGTAACAGCAGCTCTCATCTATTCAGCACTGGTTAGGTATACGCTAAGCGCTTTATATGCGTCATCCTTTGTAATCTTCTTCACAGCTCTGGGGGATGTGTATTGTTCAGCGATGAGGCCCAGAAAGGGCAAGCTACTGGCCTGGGACGCCCAGCTTTTAGTTGGTGAAGCCAGGAGCCAAACACAGGTGGATTTTCCTTCTAAGCTGACGCCGTAATCCTTATCCTCACGACCTCCTTGTGTCCCGCTAAGTCAGTGTCCCTCACAGAGCCTCAGAATGACTACATACCCCATTCCCTTCTCCATAAGCCCAAACACAAAAATTCTGAACACTGGAAGTTACTTTACAAAAACAACAACAACATACTTCTAGCTCCAAAACTCATATAGTGGCAAAACCTGTCCTGAGCTGCCATGAGGCTCCTTGTGGTCTTGATTTATCTCACTTACTGTGAATGTTCATATGTTTACCGAGGAAATATTAATTAATAATGAGTTGGCTTGTGGGTCCATCCCGGAACCTGCTGGAGGTGTGACACGATAGTTGGAATGTACACTGTAGTGCTTCTCTAGAACCTGGAAAAATTCTGAATTCTGAAATATATCTGGTCCCAAGGGATTCAGCTAAGAGCTGTGGGTCTGTATGAAAT
>NW_017731518.1:594359-616590 GCF_001890085.2 Hipposideros armiger | reverse complement strand
ACTTTCTTCTATTAGTTCCTCTCACGTTGAAATGAGGTACTGATTCCCCCATACACCTTCCCCACTCTCATTCAGATCACAGAGATAACAAATGACAAAAAGCACTGTTCTGTGTCTCGATCCAGAACCAGCATCGACAGTCCCAATGTAAACTCACAGAGTTTCAGGGAACCGATTGGCCTTGGGCTTCTCTAAAGTGTCCTGGAACCCAAGAGGTCTGGAGACGCTCTAAGTTACCCAAGCATCCCTGGAGAGACGTAAGAGGAAGGAAGGAAGGTAGGAGAACTTTCCTCCAGACCAGGTTTGAGAAGAAACCGTGGGGGCAATGGACACCACTAGGTGGCGCTCAAGGCACAGTTGCTTGCAATCGCCCGAGGTAGATTCCGGAAGCTCCGCTTCGCTAGACGGGTCTGTGGGGCATTTTGTTCTTTTAGTGAGAACTCTGGAGTCTAGAGCCTATGAGGACCCCAGGAGCTCTGGGCTGGTGGAGGAGTCTGCAACGCTTTCTCAGACTTCCCTGCACACAAAGGATCTAAAGCTTGAGAGGGTGGTGGTGGCTGGAGGCTCCTGGGAGATGTCACAAGCACCAAAGAGCAGCTGCCGAGACAAGAACGTCCACACTGAGACAAGAATGCCCACAGGGAGCCCTGTCTGGCTAGGAAGCAGTGACACCTCCAGCCAGGCCTGGAGCAGAATCCGGGAGAATCTACCCTGGTCCCCTTCCAGGCCTGGCTCCCCCACCAGATCCGGCCTTCTGCAGAGGCCCAGCAATCCCTTCTCCTCATTTAATATGCTTCAAGGAAAGAGTCCTCTGGAGTCCGTTGGGAGGCCCATGGTTGGTCCTGCCTCTGCCACTCACCTTGTCCCTTGGGGCAAGTCTTATGCAGCATCTTTGCTAGATTCCGGACTAAATCCGAATCTTGACTCAACCACTCATGAGCTGTGCCACCTTGGGGAAGTTACTTAAGCTTTGTGAGCCTTAGGGTCACATCTGTCACGTGGGAATAGTAATGACACTCGTCTCACAGTGTTGTGAAGCTTGAATCTAGGTAGATAATGCGGCACAGAGTAAACACTCGATGAATGTTTGCAGTTATTTATATCATCCCTCCTCTTATTAATTTTTGTGCCTTTCCCAGCCCCGCCCTAGGACCACAGGTATTTGTTTCCTACTGCTGCTGTAACAAATACTACAAACTTAGTGGCTTAAAACAGGGCAAATTTCCTTTGTTGAGCGTGCTATGGAGAACTGGGCACCGTATTTCAGATATGCTCACAAAAGCACAACAATCAGCAGGACTCTTGCATCTCTTGGTCTTAATCCTGTAAACTTACTAATGTGGCCTTAACTTTTATACCAGTTGCGATTATTGGCTTAGATTTCACTTTTAAACTGAAACCTCTATTTTGTTTTTACTTGAGTTGCTATCAAGCCAGATTCTCCAACATATTGTGCAAAATGCAATCATTTATACAATGATTTTTTTTAAATGTAGGGTATTCTCTTTATCCAGGTTAAATATTTGCTTATTAGGTTTAGCCCATCGTTGCAGCCAACAAAGACGTTTTAAAGTAAAAAAACAAAAACAAAATTAAAAAAACCAAGGCAAATTTATTCTCTTACAGTTCTAGAGGCCAGAAGTCTATAATCAAGGCATTGGTAGAAGCTGCGTTCTTTCTGGAGACTTCAGGGGAAAATCCATTTCCTTGCCTTACCCAGCTTCCAGACGCCACCCACATTTCTTCACTTGTGACCCCTTTCTCGCATCATGCCAACCTCTTGCTTCCAGCGTCACATCTCCTCCTACCAACTCCAACCCTCTTGCCTCCTTCTTTTTTTTTTTAAAGATTTTTATTGGGGAATTGGGGGGATGGGAACAGCGCTGGGGAATTGGGGGAAGGGGAACAGACAAGTTGCTGTCGTTTTGTTCCTCAGTCTAGTTGTGGAGGACGTTGCTTCACTGGCCCAAGCTGGCACCATCATTGCACTCTTCCCGGGCGAGGAAGATCAGTCGCCGGCTTCTGGACGGCCGCTCACTGCTGGCTGCTGGCCGCTCACGCTGGCTGCTGGCCACACACGGTAGCCCATGGCAACCCACTGTAGCAGGGGTTGCCGCCTACACTGTCACCGGCGACTCATGGCAACCCAGCTCCAGGTTGAGCTGTTGTTCAGCATCTTAGCTGTGGAGGGCAGTGTCACTGGCCCTCATATGTGGGATCCGAACCAGGGTCCTCTGGTGTCTCAAGCCAGTTCTTAACCATTGCGCCACTCGGCCGGCCCTTGCCTCCTTCTTTTAAGGATCCTTTTTACCTTGGACCCATCCAGATAATCTAGGATAATTTTCCCATCTCAAGCTCCTCACCATAATGATGTGACTCACTGAACTGAGGAGCAGTTTGTGGAGACTCCATGGAGAGTTCTTCTCTTTTCCATTGGACACGAGTGAAAATGAAAATCAGTTTAAGCACTAGGTTGTACAAATGCCACATGCAAAAGACTCATCACAGCATTGCCTATAACAGGGAACGACGGGAAGAAATCGCCAAGTTTGGTTAAATAAGCAGTAGTGTATCAGTAAAAAAAAGCAATGCCATGCTGTGGCGGCTATAAAACATGAAGAAAGGTTTATGGAACAAAATTAAGAGAAAAAAAATGCACAAAACTGTGTATATACATATATATACAAAACTGTGTATGTATATACATATGCTGTGATGATAATTATGTAAACATTATGTGGGTTTATAAGAATTAAAATTAGAAGGCCATTACTAATGAATGGAAATAATTGCTTTGTAAGGCTGCTGGGATTATGAGTAGTTAAAAATACCCTCTAAACTATTCTACAGTAGACACGATATTTTATTTCTTCTAAAGAACTCCTGATGTAATTTTTGACAGGTGAGCCGGTTGGTTGCCATTTTCCAGGGTCTGTCTGGTGAGCACATTACCCCAATTTTCCTGGCAGTCACCCTCTAATCTTGAGGGTTCCAGCCCTCAGATGGATGCTGTGTGGGGCAGAGTGGAGGATGCAAAGGGACAGGGTCCCTCATCTCAGCGGGCGGCTGGCCCACGCTTCTGGCTTCCTCCTGGGTAGGCCAACGTGTTTCCAAATTGTTTCCCACAGTGTGGACTGTGCTTTTGATGGAGGCGGAAAGCATCACAAGCCCAACCCTTTCCACAGGCTCTCTCCACATCTTTCATGCCATTGTAACAGCACTAGAAAGTCACTTTAAAACGCCATTGAAAAGGAGCCACTTTTGGAAAATGTGTTCTGTAGAAATGACCTTTCTTTATGCTCGCCTCTCCCCATGTCCCTTGTCCCAGCTTTTGCCCATGTTTCCTACCATCTTTTTTTTTCTGGAACTGTGTCCCGTACATTCTGGTTACCTCTGAAGCATGGGGAGGGGTTAGTCCTTTGAGATGCACATCCTTGGGTCTCACTTCCAGAGTCTGCTGTAGTCTAGTCCTGGAGTGGGGCCTTTGTATGTGTGTTTTCATCAAGCTCTCCAGGTGATTGCACTGCAGCCTGGTCTGAGTGAGAACCACTGTTGGACTACACTTAGGCATGTGCCCCTGGAATCGTGGGCACAGCCCAGAGGGGATAAAGAGGAGACCACCTGAAAATAATCAACATGGTGCTTGCTTCTTTCTCCTTCAAATGCATACTCAAACAACAGAATAAAAAAATGACTCGACCTTTAATTTCAGAACTCCTTTCATGGTGACCTGTACATCCCAGGAGAAACTTGAGTAAAGACTTAGATGCCCCTGATTTGGGTCAAATTTAAACAGCCAAGCTGAAAACCGTGCCCTTGTGGAATGACAACTTGAATGTGCACAAAAGATGTATTTGAACAACTGGTTGAGATCCTGACCAAGTTTAATAGCTCTTTACAATTAGATGAAGGCATGGACTTGGATGATTCAACCATCTCAGTAGGCTTTGTCTGTTCTCTTTATAATGAGAATGTAATTATATTAACATATTTCATTGATTCTAAGTAGCACCCCCACACACATACACTCTGATGCTAAATTTACATGCATGAAGCATGTAAATTTGCAATGTCTTAGATAATAACTTGTGAAGAATTTTCAACCAGATTTGTATTTTAGTGAGCATTGTATGGATTAGGAAGGAAATGTGCAAACATATTGCAAAGGTAAGGACAATTCTGTGACAGGCAAAAGGCCGCAGAGGTAGCCTACATCAAAGTTATTTCTCATCCTGAATTCCCCAGCAGGCACTTCCTCATTTTACTGGGAGCACCTCACCCCAGAACATTTATTGTAACTTCTCATTGCGTTTAATGGAGTGTGCAAAAGAGTAGAAATGAAAGTTGTTTGGCTACTTGTCTTTTTCCATAGCTTTACAGTGAAATGGGGAGTGACTTTAATAATGACTTTTACACAGATGTTTGCTGCTTTTGTCAGTGGAAGAAACAGTCCCAGTTTTCAGGGATTGAATTCAGGGTTAAATTAATATTCTTCATGAAGGATTAAGTAGACATTAGGACAAAGGGTAAAAATGTGGATTCAGTGTTTGACCTAATGGTAAAGGCTACCTCCCAAGTTTATTTAGCAGGTTTTTTATTTTATTTTATTGCTTTTACTGCACATAATAAGATTGATACGACGACAATGAAATTTGACATGTGAGTGACTGGTGTTGATCACTGAGACTGAATCTTTGGAGGCTTAGTTCATTTATAGGTGACAAAATGTACAGTCTTGGTGATAAAACAGGAACAGAAGTCATCTTTGTTCATGGAAAATTTCCTTTGAAAACAGTTTTTCCAAGGCAAACAACAACAACAACAACAAAGATACTGGGATCAGAGACCCTTAAAGCCCACTGTCTGACCCACGATTCTTGCTCTCTCAGCAAGAGAAAGTTTAGGAAAACAAAGCTGACCTTGACAGCTTCACACTGGACCCCCCAAACCCCCAGGGTTGAGTGTTCACTTTTGTTTGCCCCATGGGATGCTGATGTGGAAAAGTTTGAGAGGCTCTGTTTTACAAAGAGTCCCTTGAGCCTCATGGCCATTGGTCATAAAGCAGAAAAATACGCCCGGTTCCTTCTGTCCTGGGCTGCCTTCCATTGCTGTCCACCCATGACCATGGCCTGCCTGGTGGTGGGCAGGGTCTTCGGAGTTGAGGGCTCCCTTGGCAAAATGTTCCCTGCAGTTTTAGCCCAGGAGGCCCATGTTGTGTGGTTTTCAAGGCAAAATTAGAGACCACCCTGGAATCTTGAGGCTGAAATGGAGTCTTTCCCTCTGCTCAGTGCCATCTGGTTCAATGTAGGAGGGAGTTAGAGCTGTGATGGACTCACTGTGGGAGGTCAGTGAAACAAGAGGACTTGGAAAAACCAACCGAGTCCACACCTATGTGTATACAGAGGTTGGAATCAATGCAAATTTTTGAATAAAGTTTTTCTTATTGTATTAGGCTTTATAAAAAAGAGAACACATTTCCGTGTATTTTAATATTCACTCATTCATTCATTCAACAATGTTTTTGAGCTGCTCTAGGCATTGGGAATGCAGCAGCCAACAAAACAGGTAAAACTCCTTGCGCTCATGGAGCTTACATGCTAAGGCGGGGAGAGAGAAAATTTTTTAAATCATAAAAATATCTAGAATATCTGATGGTGATCTACAAAGACAAATAAGGGAAATAGGATGAGAATATGTGTGTGTGTGTTAATGGGTTGCTTGTGATATTAAGTAGGATGATCAAATATCACTGAACAGGTGACCTCTGAGCAAAAAAATGGAGGGATTCTGGGTCTGTTGTTTGGAAGGTACAGCCTGTTGGGGTTGCCTGATGGGCTGGATATAGGGTGTGAGAGGAGGAGAGAAACAGAATGATTCCAAGGTGTGATAGGCAGCTTATGACATGGCTCCCAATGACCCCTGCCTCCTGGTATTCATGTCTTTGTGTAATTTCCCTCCTCTTGAGTCTGGACTGGACCTAGCGACTTGCTTCTAGCAAATAGAATACGGCAAAGTTGATGGGATGTCTTCTGTCATCAGGTTACACAGGATCGTGACTTCCCCTCCTGGCAGATTCGATTGTCCTCTCGGTTTGCACAGTTCCTTGAAGCAAGCTGCTTTGTTGTAGAGGTCCACGTGGTAAGGACCTGAGGGCAGCCCCTGGCCAACAGCCAGCAAGGAACCAAGGCCCATCAAGAACCGAATCCTGCCAACAGCCACACGAGCTCGGCGCAGGTCCTTCCCCAGTTGAGCTTTGAGATGAGCTCGCAGCTCTTGCTGATGCTGTGATTACAACCCCTGAGAGACCCTGAAACTGCAGGCCCAGCTAAGCCACGCCCAGATTCCTCACCCACAGAAACTAGGAGATAATACAAGTGTTTTAAGCTGTTAAGTTTGAGGATAATTGGTTATACAGTAGTACAAAAGTAATACATAGGGTTTTGGTGTGGGCCACAGGAAGAATATAATTACCGCTTATCATATCATGAGTAAAGATAGATTTTTTTGGGGGTGAGAAAATAGCTATTTTGGTTTTGCATATGTACAATACTCACATATTTCTGTTTCCGTGATAATGTTTCTCATGAATTTTTCAAATGGCAGTTAGCTACCAATATATATGATCTAAGTGCTCTCCCATGAACTCCTTTTAAAAATGTTAATTAATGCATCTTCAGAAATCAGATTTTATAATAATTTCATTTCTACAAACCGAGAACGTCAAATATAGTACCAACCCATTAATTCTGATATCTCACTTTTAGAATTTATTTATTCTTTTACAGTTTGCACAAAAACTGGGGTAAAATTCATCTTTGTAGATCTATAAGGAAAACTGACAGTGCAAACCACTGAAGAGAAAGAATGTTTAATTTTTAGCATTTGAAAAGGATTTATTTATATGTTAACAAAGTCACTTGCTGTTTGAAGACGTGTGCCCAGCTTACTGAGGCGTTGAATTATGATAGTCTAGATGGAGACCAAAAGTGAAGCATCAAGCCAAGAGAAATGAAGGAGGTAACGTGGGCAGACTGTGGTGATTGGCTGGACATTGGAGCAAGGAGGATGAACCTGATAGGCACTGCAGGTTATTTATCCACTCCCTCATCTTTCCTGCCAAAGAACACCATTCTGGTTCTGGTGTCAGGTGGCCAGTGTGACAGGAGAGGCCAGTAGGCAAATAGTCTTTAATGTCAGCTGCTCTGATGATTTTATTTCCATTGTCCATGACTGGTTTAGGATGAGCATGTGACACAGTCATGGTCAGTGAGACATGAAGGAGATCACTGGCACGCCTCTATGAAGGGTTACTTTGCTCTTGAAGAGAGAATATTGAGGGGAAACTTTCCTTCTATGCCTCTGGACATTGCTGTCTGCTTGTGTTACCTGGAACCAGGCTAAGAGATCCAGCCAATAGGCTGAGGGTGGCCAAGTGGGAGGACTGAGGGGCTTGGTCCTTGATGCTGAGGATGAGCCAAAACATTAGCCACTCATGGGATTGCTACATGTGGGGACTTGCTTTATATGAAATGGGACAGTTCCTAATGATTTAAGCCATTTTGAGGTAGGTGTTCTGTTACTTGCAGTGAAAAGCATTCTGAGATAAGAGAATCCTAGAATGAGGGCTAGTTTTCTGGTTTAGTCAGTGGACTCATTTCCTGAAACACAAAATTCAGAAGAAGAAGGTGACTGGGCTAGGGAAGGTGGGGAGAAATGATGACCTGGGCTCAGCACATATTTAGGTAGAGGTGCTTGTGGGTCACCCAGGTGAGTACGCTTGTGGATGTGCAGACCTGGAAGTGGGGAGCAGTCGCTGAGTTGAGATGAGGTGTGGGAGTCCACATGGAGCACAGAGGTGGTGGTAGAAACACAATATTTGGTTTATGCTTGTGTCCAAGTTTTTCTTAGTCCTTGTGTAACCTGGGGCGGAGCACTTAACTTTTTAAGTCTTCATTTCCTCATTTGTAAAATGGACCTGCTCACCTTAGTGTTTCCAAAGAATTCTTACCTCAGTGTGACAGAGACAATGCTAGATCTTCACTAAACTCATTTCCATTTCTCCTGGGCCCATGGGAAAACCACATGTCCCAGCATCCCCTGCTGTTAGGTGGGATCACATGGATGAATTCTGACCAATAGGATGCAGTGCTCTCCCTTTCCTCACCTGCCAGCTGGATGTAGAGAACAGAGGGGATGATGGAACATTTAGATGGAAGGAGCCTGGGTACCTGAGTGACTTTGTGGAGGACACCTCTCTGCCAATCACCTACATCGCAACTATGACATGAGCAAAATATCAACCCTGACCATGTTGTTTCTACAGCAGTTAACATTCCTTACCCTGCCTCGCATCCCCAGTATTTCCCAGCAGCTCACACCCAAGATGATGTAGGTGGTATCTAAACAGTTTTAAATTTTGATTTGCTACACATTTGTTTTATAGATATTAGAAAAAAATACATATATACATAAAACTAGATCATCAGTCTTATGATTTCAGGGATATTATTACTTAGAACAAGGGTTGGTTTCATCACGTGAGTTGGTTAAAGGAAAACGTCAAGCAAATAAAACAAGTGTTGGGTGGAAATGGCAGAAATTGTAATGGTGGCACACGCATGCTGGCTTACTTCATGAGGTTGTTGTGAGGCTAACATATCATAATGTGTGTAAAGTACCTCTCCGAGGCCTGGCACATAGTAAGTGTGTGATAAATGGCAGCTCTTATCTTGCAGTGCACAAAACTACCCTACAGGATTTATCACACTGCTTCATAGGACTGGCTCACTGAGCGCTTTAAGGATGGGGAGCTCGCTTATTCCTCTTGGAATTTGGGGCGTGGCTTGGTGCCTGGCATCTAATGCGAAACCAGTAAATGGGGGTTGGGTGTTGATAATCTGGGCAGCATAACGTCCTTTCTGGGATTACAGATTTGAATCCACTGGACAATGGGCCCCGTGCAGACAAGACCTATGTCTGATTCCATGTAGGGTCCCAGGACCCAACACAATTCCTGGCACATAGTTGGTGCTCAAGGAATATTTGTTGTGAATGAACATATTTATTTTAATCACTCCCATAGACTCTTACACTGTCCACATGGACCTGAGCATGGAGAACAATACTTTCAGCTAAAGATAAGGAAAGTGAAGTCTGGAGAAGCAAAGTGACCAAAAAAAATCACAGAGGTACGGGATGTGCAGTGGGGCCTTTAACGTCACATTCAGGATGTGGAATCATTCTTCATTGCGCAAGGCTGTCCTGAGCATAGTAGGATAGCCGGTGGCTCTGCCAATGCCCACTCATGCCATTGGTGTCCCGGGTCATTGTGATCCTCAAATATGCTCTCACAGGTCTCCAAAAACACCCCACAGGGAACAGTATCTCCACTGGGCACGACTGGCCCAACCTACCCTCCCAAATGGATGAAGAAACCAAGACCTAGGGAGGGAGAGACTTGCCTAAATACCAGAACCAGGATTTGGACACAAATCTCTGATACTGCACTAATAGTCTTTCTCCATTCGTTGATAGTATGACTTGTTCAGATCAAAATGTGAACTCTGGGAGGAAGCAGGGATTTGGGGTTGGTCATGAGTTAGCACCCAAAGGTGGTGCCGAAGCCCCTCCCACGAGCTGGTGAGGAGTGGAGCCCTGGAACACCCCATACCCAGTCTCCTGTCCCTGCCTGGGGGAGAGCAGCGTGCAGGAACATGGAGAGTGTGGCAGAGATAAATCTCATTCAGAGGTAAAAGCTGGCTCTGCCTCCCAATAAAACTGAGATGAGTGTGTGTATTTTAAAGCAAATAAATGTTTCAGGGCCTGAGAAGGGAGACGTTAATGGCTCCATTCGAATTCGGCAGAATTTATTTTCCATCAGGGCCGGACTTTCTGAGAAATGTGGTTCAATCAAGGTTAGACATGAAAGAAGCACTTGTGGACTGAGTGGACCCAAAGTCAACCCCCCGAGACGCTCGCCCACTGCACACTTCTTAAGTAGCTCTTCGGACCTGCAGCCGCTCCCGGCTGGTACACGGAGACACGCTAGCTTTTTCTTGTGCTTTTTGGCCTTTTCCATGTCGGAAAAGATCATCCTTTCAAACTTGTTTTTCACAGTCAGCACTGCGACAACCAACGAACTACCCAGGCTGACCCATGTGCGTGCCGCCTCTCCATCCGAGAGGGTGCCTGTCAGCTGGTATGAGAGGTTTGGCTTGCCTGTTCAGAATGATTATTTTAAACAATGAATGGTGTTTACAGAAGTGAGACTGGGAATTGAGATTCATCATGAATAGCTCCAGCAATAATTACTTATTTTCTACATTTATTGAAATTGACTACATACAGTACTGCTGTTTTCTCTGAAGAGAAGAATGCTGCTATTATCACAACTATTTATCTACTTTCCTATTTTGATGACTAGCAATTGCTATTTTTTAATTACTAAGGCAAAAAGAAAATGTTACCCCTTAGATGAGATGGCTCTATTGTCATTAAGAATGCATTTACACGTTAGTATCAGTAACTTGGTGTGCAGGGAATAAATATAAGGTATTTGGGCTTTATACCATACCACCCAACTCTTAGGCCTGTGACAGGAAAACAACTCGAAGTTGAAACAGTTTTTCCCTGGATTCCTCTAAGGTACATGGCTGGGAACCTCCTCTCTTAACAAAGGAGATGTATTCCAATAGCACATGTTCATTTATCTTTAGTGAAGTACTGGTCAATGTTTACCAACCAGCTTTCCAGGCAGAAAAAGCCTTGATATATAGCCCTGGCCAATTTCTATGGTGTAAATACTCCCATCATGGCAGACGCCAACACGGTATCATGGAATACGTATTTGGGATGAGATGCTGGCAACCGACTTTGACAAGCTGGTGTGAGCTGGCTCCAGTACATCACTGGCCATAAATTATATGTTAACCACATTGATTGAAGGCCACTGTGTGCCAGGCACTGTCCTAGCTGCTGACGTCACAGCCGTGAACCAAGTGGACAAAGCCCCTGCCATAATGGAGTGCAGATTAAGTAGGAGAGACAGGCAGTAAACAAACAAGCTAACTAGTAAACATGTAACATAACATCAAGGAGTGATGAGTACAAAAGCAGAGTAAGAGGGAGGGTTGTGATGGTGTAGGCGGGAGCGCTTTTGGGTGCAGTGGACAGGGACGGTCTCTCTGCGGGGTGTCATGAGCGTACATTTTATCTATCTATCTATCTATCTATCTATCTATCTATCTATAGATAGATAGATAGATAGATAGATATTTTTTAGCTGAGCCATCCTGTCACCTGTTGGCAGCTCAGCAGCAGCTCGGCTCAGGCTGGGAATCGAACCGGCGACCCTGTTGCTCAGAGCTCACACTCTTGAGCGAGCGCTTAACCCACTGAGCCACTCCACCGGCCCACGAGCACACATTTAATGAAGTGAATGCGCGCATCCACGAGGAGCCTGGGAAAAGGACCTCCTGGGAGAGGGAAGAGCAAACGCCGCGTCAACGACGTGGGAGGGGGGAGGATGGCTGGGGGCTGCGCGCAGCCTCCGTTTCTGCAGGTCCGGAGATCTGGGAGACCTGGGGCCGTCTTCTAGGACCCAGATATACTTGCTGGCTGTCTCCAGTGAAGCACTGTCACCCTAAATTTAGGCAAGGGTTGAGACTGGGAATGACCCACGACCCTCTTTGCCTCCCGCCCAGGCCCGAAGGTTTTCGTGGGAGAGGTGAGCCTGGGTTGTATTCTCATGTCCGCCAGCTCCTTCCGTCCCCTCATACAGGTTGGCTCCTGGTCTCCTTGTTCCTCTTACAGTCAAACGTGTGCCCCTGCCTAGAATGGAATACCACGGGGCAAGATTTGCTCATTGATGGTTGTCCATCTCCCAGAACAGTGCCTGCCCCACCGTCAATATTCAGGAAGGACTGAATCAATTAATACAGGAAGCTGCAGGGATCTGGTTAGGTCATGAGCACTTCCAGTGAGGTCTTGCCTGAGCTCCTGGCCTACATCCTCAACGTTTCCTATCCCTCTTCCTGCCGGTTTTGTCCACCGCTCAGCACTTACAGAATTGTCTGGGAAGGGGCGCTCATAAACATTCGTTGAATGACTGAAAACGTGGTATTATCTGATCCTCAATGACTTTCATTTTGATTCCAGATGACTTTTCTTTCATTCCTCCTTCATACTGTGAATAGGACGTTCTGATTTTTTTTTTTAAATCGTGTGCGCAGGGAAGTAAAATGACCTATGAATTTCCAACACAGTGAGGGAAACAGGAGGATCTTTCGTTCAATAGTGGGGCTGCTAGGTCTGACGAGGGCGAGAACTACCAGCTTAGACAGAATGAGTCTCAGTTCCTTTCCATTCTAACAGGCCCTGGGGGTCACCTTGAGTATCTCTAAAGCGGCAAGACCTTGGGCAGGCTGAGGACAGCGCTGGGGACCTTGGGAAACTCTTCACTGGTATCTTCAATGAGACATGTGTCTGGGACAGAAGCAGGCTTTCCTTTCTCGGCGTCTCCAATGAGCTGAAGCCAGAGTCAGGAGAGGGGGCGTGTTCATCCCCAGTGCTCTTAGAACCTTTTCAGTGATGCAGAGAGTAGGGGTTTGAAGTGACTTTCTCACTTCACGGCATATTTGATGTTCAGCACACAAAGAAGTACGGAGTCCAAGAGGTGAGCCGAGAAGTAAGGGTCCCTTTCTCGTGGGAGTAAAGTCTTGCTGGGTTTAAACACAGATCAATCGGTCTGCTTACACTCATAATGAGATTGGCAAATATATTGACACTGCAGGTGTTTTTAAGTGTGAAGATGACTGAAGATAAAACAGACGTTTCTTTTTATCTGCTCATTAGCGATTAGACAAGTCTCCCTACTCGAGAGATTTTGTTGTTTTATTTTTTATTTTTTTTCTCTGCACTGACTTCTGAGGTAAGGAAATTCACAGCAGGACCCAATCTTCAGACATAGGGAACTGGCAGCTGAGTATTGAGAAAATGATACTAAGGACTGTCACCACAGTAGGGTCATTGGCTCTGTCCCCCACGCTCTGCGATTGAGGTTGGAATGGTCACCTCCGTGTTAGAGATGAGGACAGCAGGCTCAAGGAGGTGAATGGATTTGCCAAGACCAGACTTCTGGTTCAAGGCAGCCTGGGGCTCAAACACAGCTGTTCTGAGCCCAAGACTGCTGTTATTTTTGATGGGGAGTTAATAATGGAAGGCAGGAACCATACTGTACAAGTCAGGGTTCTCCAGAGAAACAGAACCAACAGGGTGTGTATACATATATATCTAGAGAAACATTTTATTCAAAGGAATTGGCCCACACGATTGTGGAGGTGTTGCAAGTCCAAAATCTGCAGGTAGGCCAGCAGGCTGGAGACTTGGGGAAGAGTTGCAGCTCGAATCCAGCTGCTGGCAGAGTTCCCTCTTGCTGGGGGGAGGTCAGTCTTGGTTCTAGTAAGGCCTTCAATTGATTGGATGAGGCCCACCCTCATTAGGAAGAGTAATCTGCTTTACCCAAAGTCCGCCGATTTAAATGTTAAACACCTTCACAGAATAATGTTTGACCAAGTTTCTGGGTACTGTGCCCTAGTCAAATTGACATATTAACCATCACATGTACATTTATTTTTAAATACTTTTTTTTTAAAGATTTTATTGGGGAATTGGGGGAGGGAACAGCATTGGGGAATTGGGGAAGGGGAACAGACAAGTTGCTGCCCTTTTGCTCTTCAGTCTAGTTGTGGAGGACGTCGCTTCACTGGCCCGTGTTGGTATTATCATTGCGCTCTTCCTGGGTGAGGCAGATCAGTTGCCGGCCTCTGCACAGCTGCTCACGGAGGCTCTTGGCAGCTCACACCAGCTGCCGGGCCGCTCACGCCGGCTGCCAGCCACCCACTGCAGCAGAGGCTGCAGCCTACGCTGTCGCTGGTGACTCACAGCAGCCCAGCTCCAGGTCGAGCTGTTGTTCACCATCTTAGCTGTAGAGGGCGCAACATCACTGGCCCTAATGTGGGACCCGAACCGGGGCCCTGCTGCTCAGAGCTGGCGTCCCAAGCCAGCTCTTAACCAGCGCGCCACTTGGCCGGCCCTTTAAATACATTTCTTAATGGTAGCACATGCAGTACATATTCAATATAGAAATTTGAAAATTAGAAGTCTATAAAAACTAGAGTCCATTGGGATGGATACTTATTACTACCTTAATTCTAGGCAGATGGACACTATAAAGAATATAGTGTCATCTCCCCGAATGGTATCATTTCACAATAATGTTTTGCAGCTTACTTTTTTCATTTAGCAAGCCTATGAATTTTTTCACAGGTTAGTAAACATTCTTATGCATCCTGATTTTTAATGATAGCATAGCAGGTCTGTCTCATGATGGCTGTAGTGAATGTCTTCCTCTCCTGCTCAACACTCTTTCTCTTTTCTTTCTGATAATAGCACCTTGACTTTCTTTTAGGGACTCCCTCCCCCACCCTGTCCCAGTCTGTTTGGTTCAGGTGGTGCTAAGTCTTACCTCTTAACCCAAAGGATGGGCTTAGGGCCAAAGCTGTAAATATCAAGAAAGAGGGTTTTCTTTTTTCTAGGTTGCTAGGCTGGTACGCTCTTAGCTCTAGGAGTACCAGAGGCGATTCTTGTCAATATTTGGACTTGATCCTAAAAATGAAGCCAGTATGATGGAAAGCAAAGTAGAGAAATGGAGAAAAACAGGCCCCTGATTACATTGTTTGAGTACCTGGATCCAACCATGCTTGAAGCTATTCTGCTGTGCTTTTCAGCTATGGAAGATAACAAAGCCATCAGGTTTTTGCTGAAGCCAGTAGAGTTAGATTTTGTCCCCTTCCCCTAAAAGCATTCGGAGTCTTGCCTGATACAGCATCATTTCACCTCACATGCACCAGTACGTGGCTGTACCGTTTCTTGCGTTGGTTTCCGTTTTTCTGATAATTTACTCACTTATGGGCAAGATGTTACAAGAGAGATTCAGAGATAACAAAGATGACTAAGACATACTCCCTGATCTCCAGGAGCTTGTGATTCAGTAATTGGGCCAAGTGCATTTTAGTCATCATAAGGATGTAAATTCCAACATCCTTATGGGGATTCCCATCAGCTTACAGGCATCAGGACAAACTTCCCAGAAGAATAAGCACTTAACATTGACCTGGAAAGAGGCAGAAAAAGGATTTCAAATTCCCATTCAGGGTCTAAGAGGACCTATGTGACCTGGTCCAGAACCACAGCTTTAATGTACATAGGAACTGCCTGGGGATCTTATTAAAATGCAGATTATGACTCAGTAGATCTGGGGTGGAGCCAAGAGGCTGCATTTCTAGTGAGTTCCCAGGCGAGGTGGGCACTGCTGGTCCATAGGCCTGGACCTTGACCACTCCCTCCAGCCTCATCTCGCATTAGGCCTCTGCCTGACTGCTGGGCTCAGCCCCCATAGCTCCTTTATGTCCATGGAGCAAATACCCAGCCCTGGCCTGCCTCAGGCCTGCAACCCGCTGGACCCTGCGCCTGCACCGCTTGTTCCGGCCCGCCCCCCTATAGGGCTTCTCCCCATTCTCTGCTCAGATATCCACGCCTCAGACAGGCCACCTGTTTCACATGGCGCTTCCCAAGCATTCATTACTCTCAAGCTTTCTTCACGTATAGTGGAGGCAGAAAGCAATGCTTGTGGGGCTCACTGGACGGAATGGATGAGCAGAACCCCGAGAGGCTCCCTATCTCGCACATCTGTAATCTGTTCTGGGCACAGAGCCAGGAAGCTCAGCCGAACTGCATCAACCTGTTTTACCAGAATCTGCAGTTACCATGTTGATTGATTTGCTCACTATCCGCCTTTTCCAGGAGGAGGGAAAGCCCCGAAAGGCTCAGCCCAGCTCATCTTGCTTGTTGCTCTCTCCTCAGTGGTTTCAGGCCCATGACAGGTGCTCAGCAGATATTCCCTGAATGAATTGAATGAATGCACGGATGGGGGGTTGGGGGGATGGAGTGAGACAGGGAGCAGGAAAAACATTTCTGGCAAAGAGAAGGTCATGAGCAAAAATGGAGAATAAAATGAGTCACCCATAGGAGGCGATGGTTGGTAAGAAAGGTTAGAACCACTGTGTAGAGGGCTCCCGATGAGGTAGGTGATGGGGTGCTATCGGCAGGTATGAGCATAGCTCAGCTTGCGGAGTATTCATCCGGCCGGTGGGAGGGGGAGAGGAAGAAGGTGGGTTGGGGTACCCATAGCTCTTGAGGCAATTTGGGTGAAAATGGATGTGGTGGTGGGAAGGGAGGAATGTGATAGATGTGAAGACAGGTGAGGGCTGGGAGCAGAGAGGATGATGGGAAACATAAGACTTGCTGGTTGAGTGAGGGTAAGGGACCAGGGGTGTAGACCCCATGAGGGAGGTGCTCTGATTGGACACGGGGAGGTTAAAGGGACGGGTCAGCCTGCGATACTGAGGTCAATAGCACAGGATGCATCACCTCCTTTCTCAGATCTAGAATGGAGGTGCTAAACATACCTTGTAGAGTTGCTGTGAGGTTTTGAGATGGCATACGTAGGTGAGTGACACGTTGTAGGATGCGGTGCAGTGTAGCTGTGGTGGGTGTCGTGCTGCTGCACCGGCTGGCACCCCTCCACGACCGAAGCATTTGTTCCCCCAGTTGTTGGGTGTGTTGATAGCTGATGGCTGGCAGAGCCTGGCCCCACCCAAAGACATGCCTCCTTCCCTGGGGTCAGCTACATCTGGTGACTGTTGGATGTGTGGTTACAAAGCCTCAGCCCCCACCCCCCCGCACTTTTCCTCACCAAGTTGGGACAGGCCTGAAGCCCCAGCCTTGCTGCTGAGCTCCCCAAAGGAAGGGCTAGGTCTTTGCTGTGACTGCTCCCTCTGTCCAATCCTGCTTCCTTCACTCCCCTACAGGACGGGTTTTGTTCCCAAGTGTGTCCCCCAATAAACATCCTGCATGCAAATCTCCATCTCTGAGTCTGCTTCCCAGGGAACCCAACCTGCGACAGATGGTGTGATCTTGGCAGAATGGTTTTAAGCCACTAGCATGAAAGGTGTCGCTTGCTGGCCAGAATTGTAGACACTGTACTGCAAAATTTGAGTCCAGAGGCTGAGAAGAAAAACAGTGTTCTGAAGGCCTGACCTCTGGGTCAATAGGCTTCTCAGACATGTCAGAAATTCTTTTTTGGGCTCTGGACCCCTTCTTAGATTAATGTTTATCAATGCATAAAATAAAATACATAGGATTACAAAGGAAACCAATTTTATCAGAACATGGTTATCAAACTATTACAAAAATGCACTTATGACATATTAACCTATGAAATAGCAATACAGAAATGATTATAATATAGTAATGTAGTTCATGAAAGATTGGGAGGGTCTAATAATCTAGAAGAAGCGATGAGCGTGAATGATATTTCAAGATGTATTTAGCAGCTGTCATCTGATAGGAAAATATCTGATTTCTGTTGATAACAAAGTTACAGGGTTTGCAAATACTGAGGGCAATGAAAATATAGATGTAATTTTCTCCCCATCCAAAACCATGGGCCCCCTGAATTCTATGCATGGATTCCCTAGCAAGGGGCGGGTCTGTGGACCTCAGGTAAAAAAAAAAAAACACACCTTGTGTTATAATGTCTGTTATTACTTTAAGATACTTCGTTCTAGACGGTGTGATATAAACGTGGGTGTTAGCGACCCTCTAAGGCAGTGAGGACTCCACATGCCAGGGGTGATAACATAACGGTAGATCAGAAGGGTCCACCTCAAGGTCTTCCTTTTCCTTATCTCTAGTCACCACCGGGTGTCTTACTAACGAGCACAGAGCATAGTGGGTTTTTACTGGGGAAGTTAAAACGGATGTTAGAAATGGGCTTTCATCATAAAATTAGTGGTATTGCAGATTAGCGGGTTGGGTGACATGTTTGCAGACCCTGTCCTTTCTGTGCTTGGATGAAGGGGGCCTAAGACTCCAACAGGGCTTGTCCTATGCCCTGTGGGACGGAGCCTGTGTGCAGCCATGGGGTTGGAGGCAAGCTGGTTGCCTAATAACAAACACAGGGATGACAGGATCCTGCCTCTGGAATTTGGTTGTCTAATCCTCAAGAAAACGTGATCTTGTGACGCATGAGCAAATCAGCTCAAAAGTCGGAGAGCTGGAACTTCACCACATTGAGAGTTATGTGGTATAGACCATTGGTTCACTGCATGCCTATTGATAAATAAAAATGTGTGAGGTGTGGTGAATTTGGTCTGGGGCTCACTTTCAATATAACCGGTAGTGAGGCTGCCTAGAGGTAGCTAACCCTTGCCCACCTCAAACGTTCTGGAAAATTCTTACATCTATCAAAAAGAGCCCAAGGGATTGTGCCTGACCCACCATATGGGCTGAGGTCAGTTTGCAAGCAGGGCAGTGAGACGGTGGATCCCATATCATGTCTACCACCCACCAGTACTTGACAAAAGGCAGGTTTAGGGAACAGGAGGAGGACCCATTGTCAAAGGCCTGAGAGCAAGGTGGGTGGAGCTTATCAGGTTAATTACCTAACAGATGTTTAGATAATTAGCCTGATTATGTGAGGATGTGAGGCAGGCCAGAACTTCAGCCAAACGGCCTCAGAGAGAGAGGGTGTGTTTAACCGGGCTGTTTCCTACTCAGCTAATGTGGACAATCCTTGCTTTGTTGGGATGATTCCAGCCTTAACAGCCAGGAGGGCTCCTCTGAATGGCTCCTCCAGAGAGAAATGACTCCTAAGGAGGGAGGGGCAGAGAGAGCTCACGTGAAGGGGGCTTCGTCTGCTCTCCTTGCTGTCCTGGCCTTCATCAGGGATGAAGAAAAATCTCTTTGCGTTTCTAACTTGGGAAAAATACAGGGTATGACCAGGAATGGATCACAGTCCAAACACATCCTTTCTTTTTACCAGCAATCCCTTTGCATAAAATTAAGTAGCCATCACAAGACTGGGATGAAACAAAAGCATATTTTATGTGTGTTTTTTTTTTTAGCTGAGCCATCCTGCCACCTGTTGGCAGCTCAGGGGCTGCTCAGCTCGGGCTGGGACTCGAACCGCTGTTGCTCAGAGCTCAAACTCTTGAGCAAGCTCTTAACCAACTGAGCCACTCGGCCGGCCCCAAAAGCATATTTTAGTAATGTGTTAATACATCTATTAAGTGAGAGGTGAGGGGGAAGAGGAGAGAGATGAGCAGGAATCCATCACGGCAATGAACACTTCATCCAGAAACATAAACGGAACACCAGCTGTTCATCTGTCCACCCATCTACCCACTCACTCATTCAACACGTGAATTTGACCACCTACTATGCGCCAGTCACTGTGCTAGGTGTTGGAGCATAGTAAGGAACAGAATTAAGATCTTGTGGGTCTTAGACTTGTGGGAGAGACAGATATCAAACACATAATTACACAAATTAATATGTAATTCTAATTGTAATAAATGTTAAGGAGGAAAACAGAGGGTAGCATGAGAATATAAAATGAGGGGCGGGGTGGCATTTAACCTAGTCTGGGAGATTAGGGGAGGCCTCCATGAGGAGGTGACATTTAACCTAAGGCCTAAAGATTGAATCAAACATTAGGAATGGTGCCTTGCAGGTGAAGGGTGTGTGTGTGTGTGTGTGTGTGTGTGTGTGTGTGTGTGTGTGTGTAGCATTCTATATAGAGCTGATGCAACAGCCTTAAGTTGGGAAGAGGTCTGGCCAAGTTCAAGAAGTGGAGAGAAGGCAGTATGACTGTGGTGGGGCCTTTAGAAGCAGGGATTGTGCTGGGAATACAGAAATGAATTAGACACAGCTGTCCTTGGGTCTCACCATCAAGGGAGAACTCACTGAGTGAGTGGGTAAATCATAGCAAAATAGATCTACAGGGGGTTGTGAGACTTCAGAGAGCAGAGTTGCTGATATTGCCTGGAGAAATCAGGAAAGGCTGCCAAGGTGAGGTGATGTTTAATCTGGGCCTCAACTGCTGCATAGGAGTTTGTTAAGCCAAAAGAAAGGCAGAGGGAAGAGCCTATGCAAAGGCCAGGTAAATAGAGTGACAGGAGCATAGATGTGCTACAGGAAATATCAGGAAATGATTCAAGACCTGTAATACGAGCTGAGGGCCAAGGGTCTTTATTTTTTTTCTTTTAATATTAGTTCAGATATGAATTTTGTCTTTATTACAAACACACTCAACTTCCATTTTCTAATTTTAAACACTGTGAAAATATTGTCATCATCGTTGTTTTCTGGGCTCATAAGCTGATTCCGTTCTTGTTCTTGGTCAGTTAGAATCTTTTCAGTGACTCCAAAGCAAAGGCTTCTGCAAATATCTTTAAAATAGTTATATTCTTGCAAATGTATTCTCCATTATCCAGCCCTCAAGCCTGTGATATTTACATAACTCCGATGTCTGAGCTGGGGTTCATGACACTGATTAAGCTTTGAGGAATGTATACTTTTCTATTTGGAGACTTACTGAAGCACAGAGATGATTCTCACTGTACCCTTAAAACCCTCATGTTACATTCTTATACTACATTGCCTGGATCTCTCAGAGGCTTGTAGTTTCTGGAATATTCACCCACTTTCCTATCCATTGACAACATACCTGGTCTACCATTTCTCATCAGTAGGATCATGCATTTGTTTTGGTTTAAACATTACCATTTTAATTATATCAGTGGTTAGCTATGCAGTTAGTGTGTTGGTTAACGGGGAGAGGAGCCCTGATTTGTAGCATTTGCCTGTGTCTATGGTGGTAACATTCCCATCATACTAATTTCAAGCTACCGGTGCTTAACAAACTGGCTTACAAAATTCCTGAATATTGAACAATCAGCACCCCACTGGAGCTGTGTGACCTTTGTCAATTTATTTAATATCTTCGGGCTTGTTTTCTCATCTCCAAAATGAGGATAATAACAGTACCTACTTCCTTATTTAATAAATTGATTCATTAAAAGCACCAGCTAGAGTGCCTGTATATACAATAGAGTGTGCACTCAATAAATATTGTTGCAATTGTTGTTATAGTTTACAAATACTTGATTATTATTTAATGAATTAAGCCCTAAACAAACAAAATACCCCCTTCAATTTCCTATTAAGTTTGTAGATTTCCACAGATTGCCAGATATGTCGGTCATGCATTTTGCTGCATATGAGGTTTTTTTTTTGAATAGGTTTTTGTTCATTTCCATTTAGCAAAAGATATTTCTACAATTGCTTCAAGAGTAACCTGCTAGTATATTGTTGGACCCTCATGACTTTGCCATCTAAAAAAAAAATCTTTTTGCTTTTCATGATTCAAAGAAAACCCTGTTGAAAGCTTGAAAAATGTCCCTTGTGATTTCCTCTTTAATACTCAGAAAGAACTGAATTATACCCTGTTCCTTTGTGTATTTCAGAGGGAGCGGAAATTAACTTGCCTGCTTTATGCAGCTAATAATATAGTACACGATGCTGTCAAAACAGCTTTATCGATTAGCAACACTACCTGCGGATGCCCTACCTGCCTCTGGAAGTTATATTAATGGCCAGCTGCTGAAATTCTGGCAGAGGGAGCATCTGAGTTAATGGTTTTGGTGAGAGCTTCTAAAAAGTCTCTTGTTATCCTTAAAGGAAAACAGACCAGAGGGTGTTATAATCTTTCATTTTTATAATAAAGTTTCAAGATGTATCTGGCTTTATGGTAAAGAATACCTAACAATGGCTGGAGCAATAAAGACATTTAATTATCTCTCATATCAAGATGTCTAGCGATAGGCAGTTCCAGGTTGGTGCAGTGGCTCATTGATGCCTCTCTGTCTCTTCCCTCTGTCATCTTCAGTGTGCTCTTTTTGGTTTTAGGCTTGTTGCTTCATGGTTGTAAGATGGCTGCTGCAGCTCCAAGCATCTTCTCCTTACACAACCATGTTCGAGGCAAGAAGTGGGGAAGGGATAGCAATAGGAAACTCTCCTTCCTGACTTTTTATCAGGAAGCAAAACATTACCCAGAAGTCGCCAAACAGACTTCCTTTTGGATCTCATTGGCCAGAACTTGGGAACATGGCTGTCTCCAGCAGCAAGGGTGGATGGGAAAGACAGTATCTGGCAAAGCGTGTTGGGATCACCATGTTGGTTTAAACCAATCATGATTGATCTGCTGTTGCTTGGGGGTGGGGTGGGGGAGTCCTCAGCCCCTAAACTCAAGGGCTCTGCAACTTCTACC
>NW_017731518.1:572351-591109 GCF_001890085.2 Hipposideros armiger | reverse complement strand
AGGGCTCAAAAAGGCTACTCAGGGAATGACTAGGTAAATAAACCATCAAGATTTAAAGAGAGGAAACAATTTACTGTTTAAAGGATCCTTGCACCTTTCACCCACAGGTCATTATGAAACTTAGGAAGCTTCTTCAGAAGTCCATAAGGGGTGACATCATCACAAATGACCAATGCCCTGGCTGCATCTGCTCTTTATAACAATCAATTGAAAAGCTGAAAATTCGAGAATGGCCACTTCGCTCTGAATGGCTGAACTGGCCGGGAGTGCTGACCCAGGCTTTGTGGGATGAAGCTCCTTGGAAAGGAAGATTCCAGAGGTCACTCTGCTGCTGGATCTATTCCCACCCCCACCCCCAGGCTGAATCCTGAGTGGGGAGCTGGAATTGGGTTTCCAGGGTTGGAGGATTATGTCCCACCTAGTTCTGCGATCACACAGGGTGACATTCTCATTCAGGTGCAACCCAAGGTTCGATTACATCCCCAGCAAGTCCGCTGAGGGGAGAGCACAGAGGCCCTTTCAGAGGAAAAAGGCATTAAGCATGCAACATCAAGATCTTGATTTATCACATTCGCATTTACCTGTCAGTCTCCTTGGAGACGCCTCTCGATTGCAGGGTACAGATTTCGGTTAGGAATTCTGCTCACATGCCGGGCTTTGTAGCTGCATAATTAAACGGAAAAGAGCCACCCAAGGAAGCTGATTGCTCTCAGATGGATGGCTGGGGAGGAACCCAGAGGACCTCAGAGTCTTAAAGGGGCCTTGCAGCAAACTGCTGTTCTTGGCCACTTCTTTACACCAAAGCATAAGGTGCTTGTTGCCGGCAGAAGGCAGACGTTTGTCAGAACTCCCTTCTACCCTTTATTATTGATGAGGTGATATTGAATGCATGGCGTCAGTCCATCCAGATGGCTTCCTGGTCCACACTGCCGTCCCTCCCTCCCTCTTAGGCCAACTCACCTACCTAGGACGGGGTGAATGCAAGGCTAGAACACTATAATTGGTGGAATAGCGTGCCCCCCAAACTCATGTCCACCTGGGACTTCAGAATACAACCTTATTTGGAAATAGGGTCTTTGCAGATGTACCTGGTTGAGATGAAGTCTTACTGGATTCGAGTGGCCCCAAATCCAAGGACTGGTGTCCTTGTAAGGAGAGGAGAGGACACAGAGACACACACAGGGAAGAAGGCCCTGCGAGGACGGAGGCAGAGATGGGAGGGAGGTAGCTATAAGCCAGGGACACCAACAATTTCCAGCAACCACCAGAAGCTAAGAGAGAGCCATGGAACAGATTCTCCCTCGGCCTCCAGAAGGTACCAAACCTTCAAGCACCTTGATCTCAGACTCCTGGCCTCCTGAACTCTGAGGGAATGAATTTCTGTTGTCTTAAACCCTCCAGTTTGTGGTAATTTGTTATGGTGAATTTAGGAAACGAACACGATCATAAAGGTCAGCGACGTTCTAGGCAGGCTACAGACTGAAAGATGAAGACAGGGCCAGAGCCAGGAATACCCCAGTCTCCTCCAAACTCACCAGGACAATAAGCCATTTTGGGGTCCGAGGGGGAGCCAGGAGTGTGACCCTAATGGAGTTCATTCATGTGGAGACTTGAAGCAAGCTGAGAAGTGTCTCCCCCCAACACCCCCGCCAATAAAAACCACACCAGTGGAACCAAGCCTTAATTAAAGCTTTCATTCTGGCTAAGCTCGAGTCCTTATGTAATGAACTTGTATTCTTTCCTTTTTCTCCGCTTGTCAGAAAAATAAACATGCTTATCTCAAGTACTTAATCCAAACACAGTCATGTCCAAAGGTGATCACAACCATGTGCAGATGTTTTTATCTGCTGATTAGCATATGCACGGTGGGTCTTGAGAACAGTGACCGCAGCTGTTCTAAATGGCATGTCAGACACTTCAGTGAACCCCATTCGAATGGGTTCATAGGGCTAAAATTACTAAAGCAGGAACAGCCACTAATAAATTTATGTTTTCAACCAAAGCCTGGGCGTGGCTTAATAAATAACATTCAGTCGAGCAGAATACATATGTGCCTTGAAAACTGTACTTAATCAACTTTCACTTATGTCCAAGCCAGTCTGGGGGTAGAGCCAACCCCAGATGACACAGAGCAGAGAGATGGGTCCTGATGGCATTGCCTGAGGCCTGGATGAAGCTGTGCCTGAAGCCATCCCTGCCCCCGAACTTTTTAAAAAATTGGATGTCAGTGGAGAAGGCTGAGTTAATCAGAAGCCTCAGATCAGGGTACTTTATGCAAAATCTCCTACTTACTTATTTCCGATAACTCCTACAGCTTACTCCCTTTCTCCATCTCTTCCTGTGGACAGTCAGCCTCATGTGTTTAACATGTCACTTTGCATGCTTTGTTGTATTTTTAATTTACATAAATGCTTTTGTCATGTCTAGCTTTGTTCTTTTACTTTTTTCACTGAGTACCATGTTTTTAAGGTCCATACATAATGCTATGGGTATCGTAAGATCCATTGGTCTCATTATTGCATACTTCTCCGTTTTGTATATTTACTACATTTTACATATCCATTCCCCTGCCACAAAACACGCTGCCATGAACATGCTGCATATGTCCTCTGATGGAGCTATATAAGTATTCCCTTGGGTCATGACACTAGCAGTGGGATTGCTGTGTCCTGGGACAGGGGTGGGGGAGGGGTGGGGAGGGGAGGAGGCACTTAATTTGACTAAGTGATGCCTGATTTCTCTGGGTAATGGATGTCCCACTCTACACTCCCAACAGCAGAGTCCAAGGGTTCCCATGTCCCTATTTCTCCTCCCACCCAGCACTTAGCGTTTTCCAGCTTTCTAACTTTTGCCAGTCAAATGAGAATAAAGAATATCTCATGCTCTTATAATTGACATTTCTCTGATTCCTAATGATTTTGAGCATCTCTTTATATATCCATAAGCATTTTGGGTTACCACTTCTGTGAACTGCCTGTTCATACTTCTTACCCATTTCTTTTTGTTCATTTGTAAATATTATATAGATAAAACATATATTGCATATTATAAATGTTAACCCTTTGTTGGTTTGATAAATTGAAACTATTTTCCCCTTTCTTTCACCTGTTCATTACTTTTTTCCACAGTGTCCTTTTGTGGACCAGAAATCCTTAATTTTAATGCAATCGTGGTAGGTAGAAATCTAAAGATGTCCCCCCAAGATTTCTGTCTCCTGGTTATCCAGTCAAACACTAATCGAGGTACTGCAGTGAGGAGACTCTACAGATGTAATTAAGGGTATGGATGGTGTAAATCTATTCTGGCTGCTATAACAAAATACCAGAGACTGGGTGGCTTATAAATTTCTGGTTTCTTATAAACAGAAATTTACTTCTCACAGCTTTGGAGGCTGGGAAGTTGAAGTTCAGGGTGCTGGTAGATTCAGTGTCTGGTGAGATCCACTTTTTGGTTTATAGATGGCACCTTTTAGCTGTAACCTCACAAGACAGAGGGCAAAGGAGCCCTAGAGGGTCTCTTTTAAAAAGGCACTAATCCGAGCTGGCCAAGTGAAGCATTGGTTAAGAGTTGGGTTGGAACGCCAGCTCTGAGCAGCAGGACCCTGGTTCAGATCCCACATTAGGGCCAGTGACGCTGCGCCCTCTACAGCTAAGATAATGAACAACAGCTCAACCTGGAGCTGGGCTGCCATGAGTCGCTGGCGACAGCGTAGGCTGCAGTGGAGGTAGAGCTGCAGTGAGCTGCCGTAAAGCCACTGTGAGTGGCGGCAATCAGCGTGAGCTGCCAAAAGCTGCCATGAGTGGCCGTCCAGAAGCTGGCGACTGATCTGCCTCGCTCGGGAAGAGCGCAATGATGGTGCCAACTTGGGCCAGTGAAGCAACGTCCTCCACAACTAGACTGAAGAACAAAAGGACAGCAACTTGTCTGTTCCCCTTCCCCAATTCCCCAACGCTGTTCCCCTCTCCCAGTCCCCCAATAAAATCTTTAAAAAAAAAAAGACACTAATCCCATTCATGAGAGATCTGCCCTCATGACCTAATCATCTCCCAATGGCCCCACCTCCTGATACCACCCCCTTGGGGGTTAAGTTTCAACCTATGAATTGTGGCGGGGACAGAAACATTCAGACCATAACAGCAGACCTCAAAATCAGGAGATTATTTTGGATTATCTGGATGTGCCTAATCTAACCACCTGAGTTCTTAAGAGCAGAGACAGCATAGCTGACATCAGAGAGATGCAGGAGGAGAAATGAAGGGGATGGGAGGTCAGGGAGATTCGAAATCATGAGAAGGACTTGACTGTCTGTGGTTGGCTTGGAAGATAGAGGAAGGAGACCAAGAGCCAAGGAATGGGTGTGGCAGGAAGGATCCCTGGGCTGACGGCTAGCAAGTTCTACAACTGCATGGAACTGAACTCGGTTAACAACCTAAGTGAGTCTGGAAGTGGATTCTTCCCAAGAACCTCCAGATACGAGTCCAGGACAGCCTGGTAGGAACCTCGGCCAAGTACCCAGCTGAGCTCGCTGGACTTTGGACTACAGAACTGTGAGATAATAAATGAGTGCTGGTTGAAGTCAATCAATCTGTGGTCATTTGTTATGGCAACAATAGAAAACTGATACAGTAATCAAGACAATCAGTCTTTTGTCTTATAGTTTAAGCTTTTTAATTTTTTAATTTTTAAGTTCCTCCTTCCTTCTATGTTTGTAGCATTCTCAGTGAGTGGGATGAGGGGTGGAGGATGAGTGCCCAAAAGAGAGTGAAAATTGATTTTGGGTGGGGGAGGAAGTAACTCTTTTATATATATAAAGAACAGATATACATATAATATATAAAAATTGGTATAGCTGTGGTATTAAAATTTCTATAGGGTGAGCATGGGGGGGGGGGTTACAATTAGGAAAAAAATGTTTAAAAAAGGCTCCTGAGGAGGTGAGAATAGAAAAAGGTTGAGAAACACTGGCTCATGTCACAATGATATTCTATATATTTTTAAATCATAGTTTTATCTTTCATAGTCTTTAAATTATGTAGAATTTCACTGGGTTCCACTAAAAATTCATTTGAAATTTTTATTGGAATTGCATTGAAATTATAAGTTAATTTGGGGGAGAATTGACAGCTTTATAATATTCATTCATCCCATCAAGAACATAGAGGCTGGCCGAGTGGCTCGGTTGGTTAAGAGCTTGCTCAAGAATGCGAGCTGTGAGCAACAGCAGTTCGATGCCCAGCCTGAGCTGAGCTGCCAACAGGTGGCAGGTTGGCTCAGCTAAAAAAAAAAAAAAACAACATAGAAAGTCACTTCACTTAGATCATTTTTGTATCTTTTATTAGCTTTTAAAAGTTTTCTCCATAGAGGTCTTGTGTATTCTTTGGTATTTCCAAGACACTTAAAAATATCTGATTATTGTGAATGGTGTCTTATTTTTTATTTTATATTTATTTAAAGCTAAGATGCCATCAATGTAAGATGTATTCCAGTTTCGGGGACATTAAAATGTGAAAAAAATATGTGTCTGAAGGTTATTTTTTTCTATTGATTTATTGCTGGTGTAGAGAAATGCTATTGATTTTTATGGGCTAATCCTGTATCTGGCAACACTGCTTATAAATCCTGATAATTTGTTTGTTGATCCTGTTAGTTTTCCTAGGTAAATGATGAGAGTTTTATCTCTTGCCTTCCAATTTTTACACTGTTCCTTCTTTCTTTATGATATGGGCTATGACTTATAGTGCACTGTAATCTAATCATTAATGGTGATAATCAATGGCAAACTTTCATGTAATGGGTCGATAAGTTATTTTTCATGCTTGGGTTTTCTGAAATTTATAATCCAAGAACCCTAACTGATACAAAGTAACTTCTCCAAGGATACTGAGTGCAGAACGCCAGCCAACTCTAGGCAAGGAATCCAAAATTTCCAGTCATCTCTATCTTTTCTACACCACCTGGTACAAATGTAGTACCTTTAACACCACCTTGGTTTGTGGATGAAGGCAAATTCTCTTAGAAAGGGGTGTGGGCAGGAAGAGAATAATTGGTGGGTTTAGTTGAGTGATAATAATAATTATTACGATAATAACAAAGATAATGATGATCATTTCATCTTTATGACTTTAAGTTTTCAAAGTAATCCTTTATCACATTTGATTCTTGTGACAGTCCTGTGAAGTGGGTAGGAAAAGTATCATTATCTTCATTTTCCACATGAGGAAAGGAGATCATTATTTTCTACTCGGTTCCACGGATAGCTTCTTGGGAATTGTCTTACAAGGGCCGTGGAGGCAGGGCAATGGGGTAAGAGGGCCCTGAATCAAGTAGACCCGGGGAAGGGCAGTGTTGCTTATTCAAGACAATCTGCAGAGCATGGCTCAGAGAAAGAACGAAAAATGAGAAGCTATTCAATGTCAGAAGGAGTATCGGATCTGAATGGAGAAGGAGGTCCAGGTGAGTGGTTCAGAATTAAGACTGAGTCAGAGTTTCTATACTAGGGTTCTGTGGAACCCAGTTCTGTGAGAATTTGTGATTGATAAAAAGCACACATTATATTTAAATTTTTTATGTCTGCGCTATGCTTTGCAATAAAGGACTGACGGAGCAATTTTGCTAAAGGTCCTTCAGCCCCTATATCAGTCATGCTTCCACCAGAGAAATAGAATGAGTAGGAGATAGAAGAGATTTATTGCCAATAACTGGCTTAAGCAATTATGGGGGCTGCCTAGGCAAGTCTGAAATCTGTCGTGCAGACCGTAAGGAAGGGCGAGCATGAGCTGCAGTGCTGTTCACAGGCAGAATTTTTCCTTCCTGGGAAAAGCCTCAATTCTGCTCCGAAAGACTTCACACTGATTGAATCAGGGCCATCCAGATTAGCCAGGTTATCCAGGAAAATCTTCCTTCCTTAACGTAAACTTACAGACTTTAATCACACCTACAAAATACCTTCATGCTTAGATTAGTGTTTGAATCACTGGGGACTACAGCCTAACCAAGTTACTCATAAAGCTCACCACCACAGCCCCCATGGCTGTGTGCAGCTGAGTCACCTTTGTGTGTTGAGTCCATTTTCAGATGAGTCCATTGACTCAAGACAGGGATGACTGCTGAAAGCTAGCGAGCTCTGAATTGCACGGAGGGGAGGACAGCAGATTGATGGCATCAGCGTCTCCCTCCCAAATGACCTCCCCCAACCACCTTTACTTGTGGCTGACTGGCTTATAGGAGCAAACAAACTCTATAAGTGTAATATAAATCAGAGAGAAAATGAAAGACTAAAAAAGGAAATTTTGCCCCTTGTGTCTCAGCTTCCCTCCCGCCATCTCTTTGCTGTTGTTGTAAATACTGCAACCTGTTGTAAACAGTTTGTGTAGGTTAGAAGAGAATTGCACTGTGAAGTTTTCACATTTGTTCACTTTTCTTCTTTATTTATCATGCCCTTCTCCTTTATATTTTGTTAATATTTGTGTTTTACAAACTCTTTTGAGGGTAAGGAGGTGAGTTTCAAAGATGAGGGGTGGAGTGAAAGAGTAGAACTGGAGGCCCAGTCCCATGGACAGTCCTGGTAAGGTGAGTGATGGTGGATCGTGGGTGGGACCTGAAACCGGAAGTCAGCGCCGAAGAATTAGCCTTTTGAGACGTTTCACTGCACTGGTCAGGTAAGGGACAGAAGAGATGATTTTTTTACAAAGAGAACCACTCATCAGTGGGGATCCACGAAGTCCAGTCCCACCATGCGTCTGTGTGGCAGACAACTCAAAAGTATAGCAATGGCCCATCCCACTGAAAAGACACTGAATGCCAGGCCATGACCATTTGATAAGGAAGAGCTGGTCCTTTTAAATGGCTATTGGAATCTCAAACAAACAGGGTGAAACTTTGGAGAAAAAGTCACACTCAGGTGCAGAAAGCAAATTACCTAGCAGCAGAATTTATGTCCCAGAAAAAGAAAGGTCACACAGTTGGTAAAAACCTGATAATGCCAGTAAAGTTTTAGTGAGTAAAATGCCAGGACAAGATACAAGATGAGAAATTGGAAAGGTTTCACTCTCAAAGAATACAGTAGGTCAATATATTGATGACACGTCACATGACGCTGAAGAGGTTTACCCAATAAACTGAAAATGGTAGCTTCTCTACCCAGGTTGATATGTCAACAGATTATACCAACACATGTCATGGTGTAGCATTTGTAAGATTTGTAAATGATGAAATTCAAGAATCTTTTTCTGGTGCTAAGTGTTGCCCCAAACAAGTAAAGGCCAGTATGTTTTATTTATTTATTTATTTATTTATTTATTTATTTATTTATTTATTTATGCATTATTTTATTTTATTTTTCATTACAGCTTAATGGAGGTATAATTGACATGCAATAAACTGGATAATTTGATGAGTTTTGACATATTTGAAACCATCAGCACCATCAAGATAATGAAACAGCCATCATCCCTGAAGCTTTCTTATGTGTTTGTATAATCCATTATTCTGTTCCCCAGTCCAGGGCCCTGGTGAAAACATTGATTTTTCTGTTGCTATAGATTAGTTTGCATTTTCCAGAATTTAATATAGTGTAATTATACAGTTTGTATTCTTTCGGATCTGGTTTCTTTCACTCAGCATAATTATTTTGAGATACAATAGAATCCTGTTGTGTGTGTCTATCATTTATTCTATTGCCGGGTTGTATTCCATCGTATGAATATACCACAGTTCATCCATTCACCTGTTGACAGACATTTATTTCTGGTTCTTGGCTGACAAAACTCTTACAAACATTCATGTACAAGTATTTGTGTGGACATACGCTTTCATTTTTTTTGGTGGAATGGCTTGGTCATATTGTAGGGTATGTTTAATTTTATAAGAAATTGTTTTACAACGTGGTTTCCTCATAGTGTATGTACCATCTGAAGACTATGAGAGTGCCATTTGCTTTGCATCTTTGCCAGTACTTGATATGATCAGTCTTTTTAATTTTAGCCATTCTAGTGGTGTGTAGTGTTATCTCACTGTGGCATTAATTTGGATTTCCTTAATGATCGATGATGGTGAGCATCTTTTCATGTGCATATTTGTTTTCTGTATAATTTTTCTGGTGAAGTGTTTGCTCAAATAGTTTGCCCAGTTTTTACTAGGTTGTTTATCTTCTTTTTGAGTTGTATATACCCTTTATAGTCTAGATATGGGTCCTTTATCAGTTATATATTTTTGCAAATATGTCTGTCCATCTGAGCTTACAGTTTAATCTTCATAGCTGTCTTTTGAAGAGCAAAAGTTTGTATTTTGATAAAGCCTAATTTGTTGATTTTTTTTCCTTCTATAGTTTATATTTTGGGGTCCTTCTTAAGAAATCTTTGCCAAACCCAAGGTCACTAAGATGTTTCCTAATGTTTTTGTCTAGGAATTTAATATATGTAATGTATTGTTTCCATGTCTGGAAACACATGGTCCGTCTTAGAGGAACTCTTTGGCATCTGAAGGATGGTGCCCTATCTGTGGTTAACGCCAGGAATTTTTTTTTTTAAGATTTTATTGGGGAATTGGGGGGAGGGAACAGCATTGGGGAAATGGGGTAGGGGAATAGACAAGTTGCTGTCCTTTTGTTCTTCAGCCTAGTTGTGGAGGACATCGCTTCACTGGCCCAAGTTGGTATTGTGATCATTGCGTTCTTCCCAGGTGAGGGAAATAGGTTGCCAGCCATTGGACGGCCGTTCACGGTGGCTCACGGCAGCTCACGCTGGCTGCCAGCCACACACGGTAGCTTATGGCAGCCCCACTGCAGCCTACTCCGTCGCTGATGACTCACGGCAGCCCAGCTCCAGGTCAAGCTGTTGTTCACCATCTTAGCTGTAGAGGGCGCAGTGTCACTGGCCCTCATGTGGGATCCGAACCAGCGGCCCTGCTGCTCAGAGTTGGCGTCCCAAGCCAACTCAACCAACTATCCACTTGGCTGGCCCCAGGAAATGTTTTGCCTCTCTTATAAAACAGAAATTCTGGGTGTTATCACAGCATACTGTTTTCCTGATTGAGATTTCATGGCATATAAAAATCTTGGTGATGAACTGAAAAAATTCTACTGGATGCTACAAAAATGTTCAACTTTATTAGACAAATTTATTCAAGATTATTTAAAAATTGGGTGAGGAGGGTGAGGCGGAAGGAGTTCTTTTGTCTTGGAACACTTATTCTTGAAACCCAGCTGCCACGTACAGAAGCCCAAGCTAGCTATGTAGAGAGGTCATGTGGAGAAAGAGACTCGGCTTTCTAGTCATTCCTGCTGTAGTGCCCGATACGTCACAAAGCCATTTTGAGTGTTCTAGTCCCAGCCACCATCTTACTGAAGCCACATGAGAGACCTCAAGTAAGACGAGTGGAAATAATCCAGCTGGTCAATCTACAGAATTGTGAGAGATTATATAATGGTTGTTATTTTAGTCATTAAATTTTGTGGTGGTTTACTACCGAGCAATAGATAATCGAGCCCTCTGGTATAAAAGTTTCCTCAGAAGCTTCCAGGATTGAGAAAATAACCTTATGGTAGAGTGGGACATCTGTTCTCTTCTAGTCTTTGTTCCTGTCGCTCCCACTACTGAAGAAGAAGAGTTAAAACTCAACCTCTGCCTCCCTCTCTGGTCCTGCAGCCCATCACCAGCCTCCTCCAAGCTCAGCCAGACCCTCATCCGTTTCGCCCAGAGCAGGGGTCTGTGGGGACACCTGTGGGCTCACATTCTCCTCTGCACTCCTGCCTTGGAACCATTTTCACTTGCACCCCATCACTACTCTCTGCCTTTTTTTTTAGAAAGATCCCTGGCGCTCAAATCTGTTGCGCGTAAAAACCACCTGTGTGACTTGTGAAAATGCAGATTCCTTGGTCATGATACTGCAGAGCCTGCTTCCGTAGATCTGGGGTTTGACTGAGGAGGAGGGACGCTGTTACATAGCAGATGATTGTGACGTTGGATGTCAGGGTACCATGTTTTGAGAAACTCTGCCATGAGTTCACAAGTCTATCCTGGTGGACAAGGGACATTTCTTTGTCATGAGTGATTCTTAATGAGCCAGAATATGAATGCGGGTGAGAATGTGAGTATGTGTGTGGGCGTGTGGTGAGAGTGTGTGAGCGTGTGTACAAGGGTGCAGCTGTCAGCATGTGAGCGTGCATGAGTGAGCATGTAAGTGTGAACATATGTGTGAACATAGCATTGTGAGCATGTAGAGGGGAGCGGTATGAGATCCGAGGTAGGACTCGGGGCTGGGTGACAGTGGGAGGGAGCTACCTGCCAGGGAAGGGGCGTAGGTGCCCTGGGAGGAAGAGAAGGGCTTTGGTGTGGGACACAGTTTACTTGATGGCAGTGGTTGCTGGCACTGGTGACCAGCAGCACCCAGCAGCTGCTCTTACAAACACACACACCTGTGAGGTTGAGTCTAGAAGCCTCACGTTATAAACAGGTGTCCTGTGCGGGTAATGGAAAACGGGCAAAGAAAACTGCGTGGACCTGGGAGGGACCTGGGCTGTGCTGGAGCTTGGCCATGGGTCGGGGATCTGACCTGTGTGGTACCACCCCTGCCCCCTTTAAGCAAACTCCTGGCTCTGAGCTAGGAGTTAGTCATGGCGTGGTTTTCAAAAGCTCTCCATGGCCTTTGGGCAAGTCAAAGACACAATCATAGTAATAATAACACTAGCAAGCGTTTGTTGAGTTCCCCAGTCCAGACACCACACTGAGTGGTTTTGGGACATTAGCTCATTTAATGTCAACCTGGATGATCACAGACGTCTGGAATACTGATCCTGACATTAACATTTAAAACAAGCATAACTATCCCTGCTTAAAAGAGAGGTTTTAAATAAAAATATCACATATAGGAAAATGCACAAACCGTGTGTGCTCCTCAGTGAGTTAGCACAGGTGAGCACACCTGGGTAACCGGCCTCCAGGTGAAGAAACGGAGCTTGGCCAGCTCCCCAGAACGCTCCGCTGCTCACCCGCCCAACCACTGCCCCCTGCCTCCTTCCCAAAGCAAATGCCATCCTGTCCTCTAACCCAGGGGTTGGCTCGGCCTGTTTGTAAACTTTCTGCAAATTGACCCACACACAGTAGGTAGATTTTTGTGTCTGGCTTCCTTTCTTTGACACGTGCCCGTGAGATTCGTCCATGTGGTTACAGGGGGCAGTGGTTCGTTCATTTTCTTTGCTGTCGAGTATTGCATTGTGTGACTGCACCGCATTTTATTTATCCATTCTGCTGTTGGTAGATTTTTTTTTTTTCTGGTGTGGCCTATTACAAGTAATGCTTACGCAGCTCCACTTTTTATTGTTTGGTTTAAGGAAATAGTATTATCTGTCCATATTGAACACCCTGTCAGTAGCGGTGGCCAAAGAAGCTGGTGTGACAGCCACTTAATGCGCATCTCCTGAGCCTTGCCCATTCCAAGGACAGCAGCCCTGCCGTCAGAACACCAGCACTTATTTCGGGTAGTTTGCAAGAGCCCCAAACGATATGGGAGTGTCACGAGCAGTGGAGTTGTCTGGTCAAGAACTTGCCTTCTCCAAGTCTCTGTTTTCTCTCTGTTAAAGGAAGAAGGACAGTTGCCTTTACAGGGTTATTTGGGGGGAGGCTTAAAGAAAATGTATGTGACGTGCCAGGCATCTAATAATATTATAATAGCTACATTGATTGAATGTTTCCTATATATCCAGCTTAAAAAGTGCTTTACATATTTTAACTCATTTAATCATCCCAACAACACCCTTGAAGGGGTGGAGGGCATCGCTGTTGTTAATTCACAGACAAGAAAACCAAGGCACAGGGGGTTGGGGGAGTTTGCCTAAGGCTACCCTGACGCAGCCTGTAAGTAGCTGAGCTGGGGAGGAGATTGTGATCTTGACCTCGGAGGGCCACACAGCCTGGGAGCTGTTGCTGCTGCCATGGAGACTGAGTTCAGAAACTTCCACAGAGCAGGTTAGCACAAGTTACAAACACCTGGCTGGTCTTTCTTTTCACCTGCTCACTTAGGGCCAGTTTCTGGCTTCAGGCAGTAAAGTCAGAGCCAAATGCAGCTTCCTTTGAAGTCCAAAGTCTGTTCTCCCATCTCTCCTGATGGGGCCTCAGGGAAAATGAATTCTTGCCTCCACCTCTCTACAGCAAAGAAACAACTGCTAGAGATAGCAGCAGCAGCTTATCTGTGTAGGAAGCTTGGGGAATACTGATACATTCAATTTCAAGTGTATTGATGATAAAATGAATTGATAAATTCATTCATTTAACAAATATGTATTGAGCAGCTACTCTGCACCAAGGTGGACAACTAACTCTAAACAAGACAGTTGACACCTTTGCCCCCATGGAGCTTATGATCTCAAGTCGGGAGGCACAACACAAGAAGTGAAAGATTTTTTATTTTTTTTTAGCTGAGCCACCCTGCCACCTGTTGGCAGCTCAGCGGCAGCTCGGCTCCAGCCGGGAATTGAACCCGTGACCCTGTTGCTCAGAGCTTGTGCTCTTGAGCGAGCTCTTAACCAACTGAACCACTCGGCCGGCCCTTTGAAAGATATTTTCAGAGAGGGACAAGTGCTTTGAAGAAAATACAATGGAGTTACCGGTATGTGACTGAGGCCAGCTGTTGGGAGATGCTATTTTAGCAAGGGTGGTCAGGGAAGGCCCCAGTGAGGAACTGACATTTGAGCTGAGATTGGACCAATGAGAGGTTGGCCATGTGCACACCTGGGGGCCAGCATCCCAAGGGGGAGGGAGCAGCAAGCCCAAAGACTCTTAGGCAGGAGCAAGCTTGGAGAATCCAAAGAGCATCAGAAAAGGCCAGTGTGCCTACATTGTGTTAAGGTCCAAGAGATGAGGTCAAATAGCAGGCAGGGGTCCAATCACATAGGGCTTTACAAGCCATGTATGGCAGGAACTGCTGACCACCTCTGACCCCCAATATCTGGTCTATCCTTCGCATAGGAATGAAACCCCACTTATAGCTGGGCACATGGTTGCCTTAAAGACTATATCTTCCAGCCTCTCTTGTAGTTAGGAACAGTCATGTGACTAAGTTCTGCCAATGAGGTGTTAGCAAAGCTTTTAAAAACATAGCTAGTGTGTGCTCTTTGCCTCATCTTTTCCATACCTCCTTCCATTCTGCTGCTTGGACCTTTTGATGCAATGGCTAGCACTGTAGCTGCCATATTGTACCATGAAGAGATAGACCACACCCAGGGACGGTGGAGCAATGACGTGGAAGGAACCTGCATCCCTAAAGACTTCATGAGGAGAGCCATGTTGGCAAGTCTTTGACTGCCTACCTCTCTTCTCTGCAGGAAGAAAAAATTACACAAAATAAATTTTTGTTTTGTTTAAGCCACAGTTATTTTGGGTCTTGGTTACCTCTCAACTGAACAAAAGTTGCTTTTGCTATTGATTTCCACAATAAAGATTACGGATGACTCCTAAGTTTTTGGCTTGAGTCATTGGGTAGATGTTGCCATTTAAGGAGATGGTGAAGACTAGGGAAAAAACAAACATACAAAATTTGGGTGCAAATCAAGAGTTTTCTTTCTTTTTTTTTAAAGGAATTTTATTGGGGAACAGTGTATTTTTCCAGGACCCATCAGCTCCAAGTCAAGTTGTTGTCTGTAATATAGTTGAGGGTGCAGCTCAGCTCCAAGCCCAGTCACCATTTTCAATCTAGTTGCGAGGGGCACAGCCCACCACCCCGTGCGGAAGTCGAACCAGCAACTTTGTTGTTAAGAGCATGCGCTCTAACCAACTGAGCCACCTGGCCACCCCTCAAGAGCTTTCTTTTGGTTATATCCAAACTGAGATGCCTGTTATAGACCCAAGAGGAGCTATAGACAAGCAGACAGCTGGATATTTGAGTCTGAAGCTTGGAGGTTGGGTGGGGGCAGAAGCTGTCATAGTGGGGTTGCGACTTCTCCATGTAGAGGCTCACCAGCAGCTTGCAGCCTTCCAACGTGGTAGTGACCTTGCTTTTGATGTTATAGGTAAGCTTCACTTAAAACCATAGATGCTTGGGAAAAAAACTGAATTTTGGTAAATCCGATTTCATTATACATGTACTGGACAAACTTGCCATTTCAAAAACTCCTTTTGTGAATTATTTCAGGAAGGCCAAGCTTCTTTCTGTCACTTTTTCTTCTTTTTATCCATTTAGTTTGTTCACATTTTGATATTTTGGATTTTCTTCAAGCATTTCCTTCTTGCATTTTCTGTCCTGAAATATAAAAGACACATTTAAAACCTTAAAGAAAAGAAAGCAGAAATGAGAGTGTTAAAGAGAGATTTATACAATCTCAGAAACATGAAATTATAGTGTTGGAAAGGAACTTTCTGATCCAGACACCTGTCTTGAGTGAATTTCATAAGAAAGATCACAGCACGTTAGAGCTGGCAGGGACTTCTGAGCTTTACTAGGGTAATGTTTCCCAGGCTCCAATTTATGGAATGGCCCTGGATTTCAGGACATTTTTTCCTACTTACAAAACTTTTAATGCTGAAGGTATTTGCTTCTAACTCACCCAGAACCAAATGGAGAAACAGAAAATTGACTCTCCATGGTCAAGCCAAAACTGAATTTTTAAATTAATCTCTATATAAAGATGATTTCTCTATGAGGATTATGGGGTTTTATTAAGGATAATGAATAAAAAAGGAAAGCTTAATTTATAAATTTCTAAATCGACTGAAGAATATAGTATATGTGCTATGGACTGAGTGATTGTATCGCCCCTCCCCCCAAATTCATATGTTGCAACCCTAATCCCCAGTGTGATGGTACTTGAAGGTGGGGTCTTTGGGAGGTGATTAGGTCATGAAGCAATTAGAGCCCTTATAAGAAGAGACAAGAGAGAGTTTGCTTTTTCCTGTCCTGCCCCTCTGCCAGGTAAGGGTACCGTGAGAAGGCGATTGTCTGCAGCCAGGAAGTGGGCTCTCATGCCCTCCTAGACAGTCACCAGAACTGTGAGAAATAAATGTTTGTTGTTATGCCCCCTACCCTATCTGCGGTATTTTTGTTAATAGCAGCGTGAACTAAGACAGTGCGCTTTGCCCGTATTTGTGCTGAGACACAGACACTCATATATAACTATGCCATTTTAATGAGCAATGGTCAAGATTTTGATATTTTATCATTTCAACTCTCATTTGATGGATAAGGGAACTGACGCCACCAAAAATATACATATGTTAAATGAACAAATATATGTATTTAGAAGAGATAGGGCCGATGTTGAGAGGGGCTGGATCGGAGCATGGAGTTGGCATTGGGGAGCCCAGCAGGAGCTGGGCTGATGAGGGATACGGGTGCAGGTTGTTAAGGGATTGCCAGGTCACCTGCTGAGTGGGTGGGAGAGAGGCAACAAATGAGAACAGTAAGAAAGGGGGCAGTTTCCAATAATAACATGGGGCTTGGCACCTGACTGTACAAAGGAAATTTAATGAGTGGTGAGAAGGGGAGAAATAAAAATACAGTCCACTAAATAATTTATACAGCCTCTTGAACTGATAGATCTCTCAAAGCTAAATGCTCAGTCTTTCAGAGTCCAGCCCACACCTGCTTCTCTGTAAGACATCAATCAGCTGGGTGTCTGGAGGAGGGCTCAAGCGACATCTTGGAGGCAGGGGAGAAGGTCCGGGGTCAAGGTCCCCAAGATACCTCCAACTTTGAAGATTTGTTAAGAGGAGTCACAGGACTCAGCATATAATTATATTCATGGCTGTGATTTATTACAGTTAGTAGGTACAAAGCAAAATCAGCAAAAGAGAAAGTCACATGGGGGCACAGACTGGAGGAAACCAGGTGCAAACTTTAAGCGTCTTCTCCCAGTGGAGTCACACAGGATGCTCTTAATTCATTTAGTAACGAGTTGTGACAACACATGTGAAATGGTGTTTATCAGGGAAGCTTCACTGAGCCCTGGAGTCCAGGGAGTTTACTGGGGGTCAGTCATGTTGGCACCCTTTGCCTCGCATGTACCAAAACCCCAGGATTCCTGAAGGAAGGCAGGTGTTCAGTGTAAACCATATTATTTGTACAAAGAGTTTTGGCACAGTGAGCCACTCTTTTCGCTTCTGGGAATGGTGAGACTCCTCCCCAAATCCAAGTTCCCAGAAGCCAGCCAAGGACAACCCTTGCAAACAGTCTCAAGTGGGCTACATTAACTCTTCCCTGCACGAGGCCTCCACTTGTCTTCTCCATCCCTGCATCAGTGGCCACTGAATCACAATAGGTTCTAGGTTCTGCTGGAGGCCAAGTGTATCTCAAGCAGGCCACAGGAAGTGAGGACTGTTGTCGCAGGCCATCTAGCCAGGCAGACACATCTTTCCACCAATGCACCACCCCATACTGGATGTGGTCACACGGGGCTATTTTCCAGGGTCTTGGTGCAAGACTCTGGCGTTTGAACTGCCCCGTTGGCCTTCTTTTCGCTTCTCCTTACCACAGTCCACTGAAGTGGGAACAGGTGGTGTCCCGTGTCTTCAAAGCCACAACATTATATTTAGAGTAAAGTGGCATCTGGTCCATCAGGCCTGGCTGATGTTAATGTATTCATGGGAGCTAAAGAGATATAGAAAGTTCTTTTTTCTCTTGGCAGATCCTGGCTTCCAATGTTACTCAAGATTCAAAGCTGACAAATGACCTTTTTTGCTCTAGATGAGACCTTTCCTTCCATGGGGAGAGCCTGTGGCCTGTGCTTGGCATGGAAGGCTGCAAAGGTGGGTGAAACTTAATAGCTCCACATTTCATGCCAGAAATGATCATTTGCATGTGTATGATGCTTTGCAATGTAAATGTGCTTTTATGAACATTATGCCACAACAACTCAGTGACTGAAGGAAGTGTATCCCTTGCACAGATAAAGAAACTGAGATTAAAAGAGGGGCTAGTTAATGTCAGAGCTTAGACTTCAACTTATGTCTTCAGACTTGATGTCCAGTAAACTAATTACTACATGACACTCATTGCTGGCAGTAGATCTTTACTTTCTTGTGTACTCCAGGGAGAGGTGCAAGTGTGGTAAAAATCATCTGTTCCTATCCGGTGTGGTGTGGTCCTACAAAGATGTCCACATTCTACTCTACGGAACCTGTAAGTATGTTACCTTATGTAGCAAAAGGAACTTTATAGATGTGACTAAGTTAAGGATTTTGAGGTGGGAGATTATTTTGATTATCTGGGTGGATTTGATATCATCGCTAGGGTCCTTATAAGACGGAGGCAGGAGGGTCAGAGTTAGAGAGAGATTAGAAGTTTGAAGATGAAGGACAGGACCACAGGCTACAGAATGCAGGTGGCCTCCCGGAGCCTTTTCTAAAAAGCAAGGAAACAGGTTCCTCCTAGAGCCCCCAGAAGTCAGCCCTGCTGACATCTTGATTTGAGCTCACCTAGACTGGTTTTGGATTTCTGACCTCCAGAGCTGTAAGATGATACGTTTGTGTTCTTTTAAGCTGCTCATTTTGTGGGGATTTGTTACAGAAGCAGTAGGACACCAATACACCCAGCATTCCCTCTTGTACCAGACTCCATCTTGGCCTCTTGGGTCGTTGCCCCTACTCTTGGTCCTGGTGACATGGGTGGGGAATGACCCTGCTTCTGGCTCCAGGATAGAACATGTTATCCAGGTCTGGCCAATGAGAATACCACATTCTCTGTCCCAGCGATGGGTGAGGCGTGAGCCAGGGACCACAGTTGGGCCCATCAGAATGAAGCTCTAGACCAGTAGGTCTCAACCTTCCTAATGC
>NW_017731518.1:563044-566420 GCF_001890085.2 Hipposideros armiger | reverse complement strand
GATCCCACATGAGGGCCAGTGACACTGTGCCCTCTACAGCTAAGATGGTGAACAACAGCGCAACCTGGAGCTGGGCTGCTGTGAGTCGCCAGCGACGGCGTAGGCTGCAGTGGGGCTGGCCAGCAGCGGACGTGAGTGGCAGTCCAATGGCTGGGAAGAGCACAATGATAAGACCAACATGGGCCAGTGCAGCGACGTCCTCCACAACTAGACTGAAGAACAAAAGAACAGCAACTTGTCTGTTCCCATTCCCCCAATTCCCCAACGCTGTTCCCCTCCCCCAATTCCCCAATAAAAATCTTAAAAAAATATATAATAAAACAAAATAAAAAAAATAATGTGTGCTTTTAAAAGAATACTTAGACATTATAGTAAATCAATTAAAAAAAACTCTTAATACCCAGGAATACCTATTATTAATACTTTGTTTATAAAATATGTATATATGTATATAAATGTAATTATATTTATACAAAAACAAGAACATTTGTACATGCTGTGTTGTAACATCTTTCACTGATGTAGTGATTTTCCTTTTCAGTGGCTATAGAGTATTCCATCATGTGCAGGTTTTATAGTTTGTTTAACTAAACCCTAATTGTCAGACACTTAGGTGATTTTAGCACAGCTAAGTAATAAAGGCTTCAGCTCTCTCAACAATAACTGAGTGATGTTAGTCAAGTTATTGCTGGATCGCTTTCCAGAAATGTAAAAGTTGTATCAGTTTAGACTCACTCCCACCATCATTATATAAGGGTTCTCTTTTCCCTACACCCTTCGGAGCACTGATACAAAATATCATCAATATTTTATAGTCTTTGCCAGCTGCTAGGTAAAAATTATAGCATTCACTTAATATGTATTTCTAGACTGCCCTGTGTTAACACTGTCACGTTAGACGTGCTGCATACACTGTCCCAAGCCCTCCTCTCAGAGGGCTCAGGGACCACAGGAAAAAAGAGCCATTAAACAAGTAATTACTGTAAACTGTGATGAGGGCTGTTAACATTTGCATGTCTTTGATTATCCAGTCAGGCCCTTAGTGAATAAGAAGAGAAAACAGGCCCATTGAGGGTTTTCAGTGATGTAATCTCATGTTTATCAATGGACCAAGGAGGTGGCTGCGCTTTTTTGCCCGTTAGCTCATGGAAGGACTCAGATGGTAGGATGGCAACATCCCAGGTGTTCTCTTGGGGAAGAAGATGAACCCAGTTATGCTTTTCTGACCTCATTTCTACAGCATCCTTGGAATCCTGTCTATTATTAATGTCTTAAGGATCACACCATGCCTATGGAAATTATATCTTGATGTGGTGTACTTTAATCNAATATTTATTTCTAATTACAAATAAATGAAATTTTGTCTTGAAGCTGGGTACTCGTATGTGGGCATATCTGCATGTGGGCGGACCCACCTGGAGACGGATAGAGGAGCGGTGTCTCAGTTCCTAAGACCATCGAAAATATGTGTTTTCCGATGGTCTTAGGTGACCCCTGTGAAAGGGTTGTTCGACCCCCAAAGGGGTCGCGACCCACAGGTTGAGAACCGCTGCTCTAGACTCTCGTTAGGGCTGTCAGGGTGGAAGCATGCACTTTCTACAGTGGATGAGGAGCTGATGAGCCTGTAGCAGGCGGTGGCCACCTGAGAATGAAGACAACATGAAGGACAGCAGAGCAGAGGGCCAGAAAAAGACGTTGTCCTTAAGACACAGCTTGGCGCCTTGAATCTGCTCATGCCTGAAGCCCCTTGAAGATCCCAATTACAGGATCCATTAAAAGCCCAATTTTGTTCATGCTAGTTGGAGCTGGATTTCTGAATCCAAATGATCCTGACTTAATATAGTTGTTGGTCAGGAGTCACCTAAATGGTATTATTTGATGATTGATTTTGTTGAAGTTCAACACTATTGAGCATAATCTATTACTACTCAAGAGGAGCCATGTTCTTGTCCAAATGGTATTGACCTTATAATGAAAACCAGGGAGAAAATTGGAGTCCTTTCCCCTCGTAGAATGTTACAGCTGAGAGTTACCATTTGAGTCCTTTTATATAACAGATCCTAACTACCACTTGTGTATCGGTATATTGCTTTCCTCAGGCTTTATGTTATGTGGCTATTCAGTCCTAGGGAAGGGGAATGACTTGCTTTAAGCCTCATGGTCAGCTGGGGGCTGAGCTGGGGTCAGAACTCCCACCTCTAACTAGCACTGCACTCTGAAGCGTGCTGCCTGCTGCTCCAGTGTGACCACAATCCCTTCCGTTTCCTTGGCTCTGAAAATGTGCACCCTGCCGTGTGCAATTAGTCTTTGCTGCTCTCCCTCGATGGTCAGTATTCTTAATTTCATTTTTGGAGCCCTAGGTTGATCATTATCATAATAAGGTTATTTAACATCGTGAATATTATAAATTTGACTCCCCAGAATAAGGTTTGTGTTCCAAAGCTATTGTTGTTTACCAGTAGCCATCATTCAACCTGTTCTTTTTTTGAGAAACGTCACTTTGAGAGGCAAGACACCCACCCCCATCAGTGGAGGTCATATTTAAAAGGATCTTCATTTGAGCTCCTAATATTGATGGCATTGATCTGACACATCTACATGATCCAAGCTTAGATGACAATTCTAGATTCACCCCAGCCAGAACAGGAAGGAACCTTGAAGGTTACTTAGTCCATTCTTTGCATTTTTTTCCTGGAATTTAAAGATGTCCTTTTAAAATAGACTTAATTTTTTAGAGCAATTCAAGGTTCACAGCAAAATTGAGGGAATGGTACAAAGCTTTCCCATATGCCCCACCCCCATCCACAGGCCTCCCCCATTGTCAACATCCCCCATCAGAGTGGTATATTTATTCCAATTGATGGACCTACATTGACACATCATAATCACCCAAAGTCTAGAGTTTACATTAGGGTTCACTCTTGGTGTCGTGCATTCGAAGCGTTTGGACAAATGTTTAAATACACATATCCATCATTATGGTATCACATAGAGTATTTTTACTGCCCTAAAAATCCTCTGTGCTCTGCCTATTCATCCCTTTTCCCCGTCCCTCAACCCCGGGCAACCACTGATCTTTTTACTGTCTCCATAGTTTTGCCTTTTCCAGAATGCCACATAGTTGGAATCATACAGTGTGTAGCTCTTTCAGATTGGCTTCTTTCACTTAGAAATATGTATCAATCCTTGCATTTTCCAGCTGGAAGCATGAGACTTGGAATGTCAAGATGTATCAATCAGAGTTCTTTGGTTAAAAACGACTGCTCTGCTAGCGTAAGAAGAACGTGAATATTTAAAAGGATGTTAGGTAGCTCACAGAAATTCCAGGAGGGTCAGAGAAGCAGGTATGTGCCTACTTAACAGGAAACAAGACTCT
>NW_017731518.1:559337-561337 GCF_001890085.2 Hipposideros armiger | reverse complement strand
ACCTGTATGTTCAGAGCTCTTAATGGCAAGCAACAGAAACCAACTATGATTTAGGCAGAAAGGAAATTTATTGAAAGGATAATGGGTAACTCAGAGACATGCTAGGAGGGCTGAAAAATAGCTAAAAAAAAATCAGCAGGATGAAGGGAGGCCACCTGTAGTCAAAATCACAGCACACAACCCATCCAGAAAGGCCACCGCTACCATCAGCTGCCACCACTAAATCAGTTCTTTGCTATCTCTGCTTCTTTGCATCAGCGGCTCCTGATTCAACATACTGCAGTGGGTGTCTCTGATTGGTCATGCTTAGGTTTGCATAGTCGCATAACAATTCTGAAAGTATGTATTATTCCCATTTTACAGACAAGGACACTGAGACTTAAAGATTTATATGACTCGCCATAGGCAAAGTTAGGTCTGCCTGACTCAAAAGCCCATTCTCTCAGTAACCACATTCGGTGTCTTGCCCCCATTGCTGGGATAAAGGACACATGGCCTTCAACAGGGGCTGTTCCAGTTGTTTCTACCAATAGTGTAAGGCTGTCTCCTTCTCACTGCACCCTTCCTAGGACCAAGGGATTTGAGTCGTGTAACACAAATCTTTGCTGATTTAATTATCTAAAGTGGTGTCTTCTTGTTTTGGTTTGCTTCTCTTTAACTATTGAGGTTGATCATTTCCTCATATTCTGTTATTATGTTTCCTTTTTGTATGTGTGAAAAATCCCATCCACTTGTTTTTGTTTATGTGTCTATTGGGGTCTCCAGGGCATTATCTTAGTTGTTCATATAGCAAAGAAGCTTAACCCTTCATCTTTTTTCTTTTTCCATGATTATTTTCACCACATTTTTATTTGCTGTTCAACTGTTCATTTTCCTTTGACACACAGGAGTTTCACATTTTAGGGACACATATTTAGCAGATATTTCTCAGGCTGCCCTCAGAACACAAGGGATTGTTTTAGGGAAAAACATCTCTAACACTGGATACTTAGTTCATTTCTCTTTTTCATGCCCAGCCTCGGCATAATACTTTTGGGTCAATAGGTTTATTGTGAGCCCTTTCATCTCCAAAGAGAGGGTCATAAACAACTCTAAGAGGCATGGTTTTTTCACTATACCCTAGGGCAAAAAAGAGACAAAGGTGAACGTTGTGCTAATCATTTAGGCAGATTTACACAGAGTCATCTTATCCTCCCATCTAAACAACTATTTGTAGGGAGAGAGGGCTGAGAGAATGCTAAAACCATGGTTTAAAAATCAGCAGGATTTGACTTGTAGGACGGAAAGGCTCTGAGAGTGAGTGGAAAGGAGGAAGAACCCAAAAGACTGATGGGGAAAGCTCTCCCTTTAACGCCTTATGGTCCAACCCCCGGCTCCTCTGTGCTTAGATGACCTCTGTCCCCAAGCTCCTTCGAGCTTAGTCTTCATAAGGTGATCTTGATGAGAAGTCTGGAGGAGATGCTGTGAGATGCCTGTAGAACAGATGGATGTGGTCAGTACTCTGAAGCATGAGTCTTGGTGACGTATAACCTTGGTTCGAATCCCCGCTCCCACCAGCACTGAACAGTTCTGCAAGGGTGAGCAAGTCCCTGAATCTTTCTGAGGCTCAGTTTTGTCATCTGTGTAAGGGGATACCCGTGCTGTCCTTGGGGGATTGATATGAGAATCAGGGGTGGTTTACGTAACGTGCTTAGTAGAGTCTGGCACGCAGGAGGTACGCAGCAGGAGCCCGTTCTAACATATAAGGAAATTAACTGGAAAATACTCGTGGGTCCTCTACTTGGCATTGAGTCTGTGGCAACAAGTCCCAACAGTCAACCTTCACGAGCTTACGCAGTGTGGCCCAGGAGATAGGGCACAGCTCACTGAATGACTCTACAACTATGTGTAACAGTGTAGAGTGCTAAGTGATAGAGGAGGGGCCTAATTCTTATAAGCAGGAGATATTTCTGTAGGCCGAAGTCATTAGGGCAAGCTTCATGGAGGAAGTAGGGGCTTGA
>NW_017731518.1:501562-557341 GCF_001890085.2 Hipposideros armiger | reverse complement strand
TAGTCATCAGGGAAATGTAATTAAAACTGCAGTGAGATACCATTACACATTTAGTAGAATGGCTAAAATTCCAAAGTCTGACAATATTAAGTGTTGGATGGTGAGAATGCAAAAGGGTACAGTCGCTTTGGAGACAAGCTAGGCAGTGTATTCTAAAGTGTCCCAGGCATTTGCCTGAGATCAATGAAAACATTTGTCCATACAAGTCTTTACTTGTATGCAAATGTTCAGTGCAGCGCTTTCCATATTAGCTAAAAACTGGAGGCAGCAAATATCCATCAACCGAAGGCTAGAAAAACAAATTGTGGTGAATCCATACTTTGGAATACTACTCCGCAATAAAAAAGAATTAAATAGTAAGATGAATAAATTTCAAAATAATTTTGTTAACTCAAGAATGCCAGACGTGGCAGGCAACATCCAGTATGATTCCATTTATGTGGAATTCTATAAAAGACAAAACTGTAGTGAAAGAAAGATGATCAGTGGTTGCCTGGGACCCCGGTCTGGGCAGGGGATTAACTAAAGAGGGGTAAGAGGGGACTTTCTGGATATTAGAGATGTTCTGTATCTTGATTGTGGAGATGAAGGTTATACACCTATATGTAATTGCCAAAATTAGGCAAACTATACTTAGAATGAGTAGATTTTATTTATGTATATTAAAGAAAGCAGGGAGAGAAGAATCAGAAACAAATTCGAACTTTCTTGGCTCTCTTTATATGGGTTCCTGCTTTGGTATGAGTTCCGTTTTGAATTACATATGGGATTGGCACATCATGAGGTTTCCAGTTAGATATTCTCAGCACCTTCACCTGGCCCTGTCACCAAAGCACTGGAAGCTCTTTAGGTCATGCACTGGACGCACTGGTCACCTCCAATGCGTCCGCTGGCGCTGTCTTCAGGTCAGCAGCTCTGTGACTTCTGTGCCATGTTTGGGGCACTGGGATCCTTGGTGATATGGGGGCCACTGTGCCAGGTTCCAGCCTGGTAACTGCAGACACCCTCTGCCTCCCAGGGTACAGGGTGGGAGGGCACTCACACCTCCCTTCAGAAACCTTCCCCAAAGCTTCCCCTTCTCTCCCTGGCACAATCTCTTCCATAGTTTTAAATTTTTCTCCAAGAGCCTTTATGAAATCCCTCAGGCAAGACAGCACAAAACCTGTTTGAAGTGGAGGGGGAGTGGAGATGTGAAAAATACAGGAGAACAAACACAAGTGAATATTTCAATAAATTACCGCTCCATGAATGTCATAAGTGTGCTTAAGAAATGCTAATGTAGCAAGAGGCTGGGGTCCTGGAAAGACGAGTCCCAGGGGTATGTGGAGGGGCAGGCAGAGGCCAAAAGAAAAAACAGAACAAAACAGTGAAGGCACCTGAGTCCTTGAATGCTATGTCTATGTCATCATCCTCCCTGGGGTTCTGTCCATCAAGGCAGCTGTGGGCTTAGAGAGATGAAGTGACCTGCCTCAGATCACACAGGTCCATCTGATCTATCTGAGACCTCAGCTCGACTGGCAGTCAGGAAAGGAGAAGGGAAGGGACCCTGGAGCCATTGCCACTGGGTGTCTGGCTTCTGGCTTTGCAACCTTGGATCTGCCAGCGCCAATGTGTGCCTCAGTTTCCTCCTATGGAAGAGGATAATAATGGCCCCATCTGGAGAGTTTTGGTCAGAGGAAGTGCGTAGCGTCCAGATCATGGCCTGGCTTGGAGAGAAATGTGTAAATGGTGGCTTCCGCTGTGACTGCACCTTAGATCAGGGCACTTGGGTGGACGGGGGAGTGAGATCATTTGATTGCATCTGGAGAGTTCTGGGCCATCTGGATGGGAGCTTGGGGGTTGACCAGGGGCTGCCAGATAAGAGATACTTGAGAGGGATGAGCAGTTTAGGGAGTGGACACAGCAGGGTGGCTGAGGCCACCTAGGGGGCAGGTGGAGTGGGCATGGGGTAGAGTCTGGGTCTAGCAGCCTTCTTTGCTTAGGAAGAGAGGGAGAGGAGTCTCTGGGCCTCAGCTGGGCAGAAGGACAGAAGCAGCATCAGAAAGTGAAATAGCGTATTAGGGATATTTCTTTCCCCCTCCCTTTCCTCTCTCCCTTATTTTCTTCTCACCCTCTCTCCACTCTTTCCTCTCCTTCTCCATCCCTTCCATCCTTTTCTCTCTTCCCCACCTTGTTCTAAAAAACCTGAGAAGAAAAGCCTGCTCTCAGAGCTGTCATGAGTAACCCACTTGTGTACTTGTGGTTTACCTACCTGTAGAAAATTTGTACCCTAAGATCTCCACATGCTGTGGGCAAATGTTTTTTAATTCAACTCCACAAATATTTACTGTGCTCTGGATAACTGAGTGTACTTTGTGCTGGAGGTGCCAGAGAGATGCAAATGGTCAAAGCCAGTCCTCGGAGGAGCCAGTCTGGGGCCCCTGGTTGGTGCTGGCAGAAGACATGGTCCCCTTCCCCAAGGACGCTAAGGAACTCTCTGTCTACCAGTGCCTGGGCCCACTTGTCTTTCCCACTGACTGTGGAAAGGGGCACAGCTGCCAGTCCTGCAAGATCTCAACAAGACAGTGCATTGCAGGCATCTGCAGGAATGAGCCACCACTCAGCCTGCAGGTACTGGAGGGCTCAGTGAATATCTGTCTGTTCGCTGCTGATGGCACGCATAAGCTAGAATTCTGATTTTTGCATCCATTTCCACCTCTCCTATGAATTTTCCAAAATCATCCACATAAATAGGACTTTCTCCTCAACATAATCTTCAGGGTCACGCCAGGCTTTGACAAAGACAGGCCCCAGTTTCATTTTCATGGTGTTTAATTTGGAGAATAAATTTCATGCCTAACAACTGACTGGGGTTCAGCCAGATCCCACGATGAGTACGGTGCTGATTTGCAGGAGCTCTTGGGGTGAAAAATAATTTAGAAAAGATGAGGGAAAATAAGATCTAAGAAAGGACCAGGGGTTGCAGCCAGGAAGACTGTATGCCACATGCTTTAAGCGCTTGGACTTCCTGGCCTGGGTGTGATGTGGAGCAGTTTGTGAGTAGCTCTGGCCTATAAACGATGAACAGGAGTGACATGTGTTTCTTCTGAGTTGGATTGCTAAATTCTACCACATGTACAGTCTCCCTGCTGACCCACAGCAGATATGTGATGGAGTGAGACATGAGCCCCGGTCGCTTTAAGCCACTGAAGTTAGGGCTTGTTTGTTACTGCAGCATAACTTCACCTGACCTGACTGGTGCACTAGGAAAACAAAAAGCTTGATTTTTGGGGGAGGGTGGGGTGGGGGGGGCAGACTTCCATTTCCTTCTCTTCAAAGTTCAAATATCAAATCTCCTTTCTCCACAGTCTTATCAGTCAACACTGTCCTTTATCTGATCCATATTTATCATGCAGCGTGCGTAAAATATATTACAAAGCTTTGTTAGGCTAGGAATGGAAAAAAAGCAATGACTTTACTTGTGCTTGGAAGTTTACAGTGTGACGTGGCAGACAACAAACAGAACCTTTCCGCTCACCCCTGATGTACATAGAACAACAGCATCACAGCCCATTAGTGCTGGCCATGACCATAGAGTTTAGAGGTGATCTAATTTAACTTCCTAGCCCAAGAAGGCATCACCTCTCCATCTCTGACTCACTTGTACCTGCCAGGTGCCAGTCACCACACTAGAGACAGAGATGAATAAAACTCAGCGTAGTGAGTACAGTGTCTCAAGATGGGTTTGGACCTAGTGCTCAGTGCACAGAGGAGGAATGTGGCCACTTCAGGTGAAAAATCAGGGCAGGCTTCTTGGAAGAGGTAGTAGTTAACGTGTCAGAACCTTACCCCTTATGGTATGTTTGGGCTGATCGTGGGAATGCAAAAATGGTTGCTGGGCATGGCTCACCACCCTTCCCCACCATATGGGCCAACTCAAGTCTACATGCCCCACCAAGAATTTGACACCTGACCTCTTGCTTGGACCTGTGACTTCCCAGACTGCCTTATGCATGTCCAGGCCTTTGCATAGGTCCAGTGTGGTCTCTGCCCTGGAAGGTGAGAGACCAGTTGGGTGACCTGGGAGTGAATCCCTTCCCCTCCCTTCTCTGTAAAGCCAGACATTCTAGGCAAAGTGCTACAAGTGCTCATCTAGCCATGGTCCCTGCAAGGAACCCCTGCCTTGGTTGGGGTGTGGTGGGGTGCATGTAGCTCCCACCCCAATCTCCTGTGGGGGGAAGCACTGGAGAATGACTTTGTACTGGAGCTTGTTTAGCTCAGGTACCTTTAGTAAGCAACTTATTCACGAGTGCAGATTAAAACAGCACAAACTGGCTACATAAATATTGTGCTGTAATGGATTGTCTTCTGTAATCAAAGGCAAGGCTGCTGCTGACTTGGTTCCTTTTCCCTGCATTGCAACCGCTGGAGGAAAGCTTTGGGGGAAGGGAACCAAGGTTGTAGAGGTGGTTTTTGCTGCATCTCTAGCTGTCTGCAAGTTGTGTCTCTGATGTACCCGAAAGGAGGATAAGGCCCATTACATTCAGATTCAATAAGTATTTGTCAAATGCCTGTTATGTGAGAGGCACTGAGAGACACATTATCGCATTTCATTATTAAGTTCTAGTAGTAACCATTTGATAATATGGCACAAAAGTTAGTCTTTACAATAATATTTTTCCTGGTACATGTTATTGTTAGAATTTAAATGATGCTTTAACTTTTAAAAACATTGTGTAAAATTTATAAGGAAAATAAAAGAATATGACAGTGCCTAACTCTTTGCTTCCAGAAACCACAAAGGGCAGAAGAACTAGATCTTGGAATTTGGGTAGTAGATAAGTGGACCGTAGTAACTGAATTTCTCGTTAGTATTGGGTAGGTGAGCCGGGAACCGCCATACTATTTGCCTGCATCCACTTTATTGATTACCAAACAACCTAAATGTATGGCATTGGACATTTTAAATCGCTTCACACCATACATGAAAGCAACACTGTCTTTCCATTTACCTTCCAGTGCTAAGGCCGGCTTGGTGTTTCCAGCAGTTGTTGGATTTGGATGAGAGTGACTTCGAGGGGGGCATCCTCTCACATCCACCCAGCCGAGACTCCTATGCAATTTGGAGACTCTAGGAAGTTCTACCCTTCAGGTTACCAACTAACCCCTTTTGCCCTGGTGAGGGGGTGGGTGTCAGAGGCTCTGCATAAATCCCGGGGAAAGCTCAGCTGTCTCCTGACCCCTGAGGGTTGTGCAGTTGCCCTAACCTTGACTTGAAGTCAGCCTCTTTAACCCCCGTTTAAAAACGTCACTCAAGCTGGGCTGTCGTTTGAAAGAAAGAAAACAAAAAAGAAACAGTTCTGTTCTGAGAGTCGGGAAGGGGCACCCGCTCCCTAGGGGCGAGGGGCAACTTTCCGGCCACCTTGTCACGTTCCTGGTGCCCAACACTGTCCCCGCCACTTCCCTCTTGAAACGCTTGCACGAGTGGGTGGCAGCACCGAGGCGATTTTATTCGTATTTTTTTCCTCCGGGTTTTGTCATGGAAACGCTGACACAACCTCCAGACGGCGGCCGAGCCCGGTCGGGGACTGAGGGCTTTTGGGACCCTGCGGGAGCGCGGCGGGCACTCCGCACTCCCCGGGAAACAGCTGGACGCGACCAAGTCCCGGGTAGGGGCGGGGGGAGCGCGACGCTCCGCCCCGGCGCTCGGGTCCCTCCCTCCTCCCGGCTCTCCGCAGGCGCCCTCCCCTCGCCGGTGGTTGCGAGTTGCATTTGGTAAAACCCAGCCCCGGAATATATAGATCATTGGAGCGCAATGAAGTAGCCTTTGGAGAGGCGGGAGGGGGCCCGTCCGACAGCCACAGCGGCCAGCGCAGCGGCAGCGGCAGCGGCGGCGGCACCACCATCACCGCTCGCACCCCAGCCGCCCGGCCCGCGAGGAGGCAGCAGCGGCGGCCGCCGGCGGGAGTGGAGGCGGCGGCGGAGAGGCGAGGAGGAACAGCAGGAGGAGCCGGAGCGCGCAGCCGGCGGGTCCACGCATCTCCGCACTTCCAGAGCAACTCCGGCGTCTTCCATACCCTTGCCCGGGGCTGGGGGGCTCCGAGAGCCGCCGCGAAGCCAACCCGATCCCTGCTCCCGAGCGCTGCCCAGCCCTGCCCTGAGCCTCCCGGGCTCCGCTCCGCTTCGCGGGGTCCCCGCTCCTGCGCCCCGGGCGCGCCTCCCGGACACCCCGGTCCCCGTAGGCAGGACAAAGCCATGAAGCCGGCGCTGTTGGAAGTGATGAGGATGAACAGAATTTGCCGGATGGTGCTGGCCACTTGCTTGGGATCCTTTATCCTGGTCATCTTCTATTTCCAAAGTATGTTGCACCCAGGTAGGGGGCGCGTTAGCGTGGTTTTGTTGGATATTTTTTTCTCTCTCGCGGTCTCGCTCGCTCGCTCTGCCTGGTTTCTGCCTCTTCCACCCTTACCTCTTCTCCCTCGGCCACCTCGAGGCCCCTTGCTGTCCGGCTCTGCCCCGGTCACCGAATCCGGATGAGGAGGAGGAGGGAAGATGTGCTCCCTCCTCTGCTTCCTCCCGGCCCTAGGCTGGAGGATGGGACCAGGAGGGGCGGTAGTTTTTCTTCTTCTTTGTGTCTCTTGTCTGTCCGTCTGCGAGGTAGCAGGGAAAGGTAGACGTTGTGGGAAGCTGCTGGGGGTTGGGGGTCGGTTTGAAGAGAACGAAACTCCTTTCCAGCTCCGGCTGCAGTCTGAGGATGAAAGAGGCGCCGAGAGCCCGCCGCCCTGCTCGGGGGCGTGCTGCCCCTTGCTAGTTGGGGGATCGGGGGCGAAGGGTGCGCGCCCCGGCGAGGTGAATAATTCCTGCCGCGAGCTCCGTAGCCCCGAGCTAGGCTCCCACGTGTCCCGGGCTCGGCGCCGCGCCGAGCAGGTGTGGGGAGATGCTGGGTGCCGGGCGCTACTCCTGCACCAGGCTTGTGGAGGGGCCTGGCGCTGGCTGTTTGCCCCCGGGGCCCGGCTTCGCATTGACCTTGCGGCTGGGTGCCGTTGGGCCTGCTCCAACTCTCCCCACCTCCCCGTCAGCCCCGACCTCGCGCTGGGGACCCAGAGCTCCTGGGTCATGCCTTGGCCACCGCAGTTTTGGAGGAAACTTTGGCCGGGACCTGGGCTGACCTTTAGGTTGCATCCCCCATTTCTGGGTTCCGGACACCCGGAGTCTCCCGCGCCGTGTGGGAATTAGTCCCCTTACCCCAGCCACCGGTGGTTTAGACACATTCACATTAGAAATCAGGACTGGGGGAGAACAGAGGTTTGCGCCTTCCGAGGGGGCGCGAAGGAAAGTTTGGGACCTGGGGAGGGACAGGCGCCCTGGAGCGCCGCGGCTGGGGGTTCGCAGCTCGCCTCTGACGCCCAACAGGTAGAACCTTCCGAGGAGGCTTCCGGGGTAACGCTGTCTCCCCCCACCCCAGCCGTGAGCGCCCCCTGCCCCCAGCCAGTCCCGGCTAGGCCACATTGGCTCCGAAATCCATTTTTTACGCCTGCGAGTTGCCTTTTTCAGTATAGTCACAGCAATAATTTGCTTTTATAATTGCAAGGAGGAGGGAACTGGAAACATGCTTCCTTCCAGGGAAACCGGGTTGCTGTGGTTTTTTTTTTTTTGACTCTCGCCTTCTCCTTTCAGTGTGTATCTAACACTTTCAGCAGACGCAGCCCCGTATTCATCTTTCCTGCGTTAGGGTCAATGGCAGAGGAATAAAGCTGTTCTTTCCATCAAATAGCCAGGCTGCCGGCTGCGAGATTCCTTGACAGCGCGGGGACAGAATGGCCCCTCTGCCCCATTCGAGGAGCAGTTGTTAGGGCGGCCACGCTGCCAAGGATATGGTCTGACACTACCACTTGTAACCCCAGGACATCCGAGCCAGCCGTGTAAAAGATGGCTTTTGTTTGCAGCTGGGTATTTTTAGTTTCATGTCAGCAAACTACAGCGGTGTTTGTCACCTCACCCAAACCGGTGGTTGTGAAACTTCTAAGGGAATTTAAAAATGGAACTCGCTTGCATTCCGGCAGCCAGGGGGTGGTTGCAGCGGGCAGGACCAGACAGACAGTGGCATCCTGGAGACTCGGCCAGACTCCGCCCCAAAGGGCTGGGGGACTGGGTGGTGTGCAGATACACTGGGGCTCAAACAATTTAAACGAAGGACGGAATGCTTTGGTCTAGACTCTAGAGATGTGTTTAGGCCACTTCAAGTTTTGCCTAGACGTAACATGCCAGGTAACGCTCTGCAGAAATGCCTGGAACAGGGATAAATATGAGCCTCCAGCAGGAATACACTTGAACTTCTCCCTATCTGTTAGTTGTCCAGTGAAATACTGATACTAAGTGATACTCCGTTGCTTTTCTTTTCCCGTGTGAGAATTAGGAAGTAACTTTCTAGCCAGAGGTACTAGGAAGAAACTCCTAATTTGTAATTGGCACTTTGCTAAAAAGTTGCCAGGTCTAGTTAGAATATTAAGTTGACTTGAAAGTGGCATTAGCCCTTTTCAGTCTAGTCTTTGGGGACCAGGGACAGAATATTTTTCTAAGGTTGTCCTGATATGGATCCTGTGTCTTTGGCCCTCTGCTCTTAGCCTTTTGCTTCCCTTCCTGGTCCTGTTTCCTCCCAAGAAATGGCACTTGTTCATTATTCACGTCTATTTAAGTGTGCTCTCCTGATATTCCGCCCCCCCCCCAGTCCATAGCAAATGCTACTTTCAATACATTCTGTTGAATATAGAACTGCAAATATTTCAATTGAAAGTCTTCCTTATTTTGAATTACATATAGTTCCATGAAAACTCCATGCCCATGGTTTATTATATGGGACACAAAAATATGCTTTGAAATCCCTATTAAACATTTCTTCTTACCCCCATTTTTAAAAACTACACTGTTGATGGTGACTGATGCTAAATTTTTTCCTACCGTTTTGAATTTCTTTAAAAGTTAGCCAACCTTGGCTTCTCTGTAGGATTTAGGGTAATGATAGCTGAACGTGTAGCCTGGCTCTGCTCCCCAGATCACCTGGGAGAGGCAGAAGGGACCACAGCATGGCACAGACTGTGTTGCTAAAAATTTGGAGCCCTCTGGCTGAAGTTCTGAATAGCTATAGCTGAGACAGGAAAATAGTACTCCAAAAGAAATGGATTCCTGGCTTCATTAGTGTCTAGAGAATACCTGGAGTGAGTGAAGTGGGTGAGAAAGAATAAAATGAGACAGCTGAGGGGTGGAATCTCTTCCTCTGATTCTATCTAATCGGGGGTCCATTGTCATTTGTACTTTTCTAATTCATTGTACACTTGAATAACAGATCTTTAATTTGGTTAGAAGGTTTAGCAGAAGTGGGCCTTGTCAGTCAGTGAGGCAGTTTTCTTGAGATCTTTGACACTCTGAGTTAACAGTATTTGTTAAGGCTGTTTTCTAGGCCAGGGACCAGGCTTTAGGCCCCATTCGAATCCCTATGTTTTGCACAATGCCCGAAGCATGGTAGGTTCTCAAAATATTGATTGGATGAATGCATGAAGTGGCTAAACTCTAAAAGACCAGCTTCTCTGGTTTTCGGGAAGGTGGTGTCAAGCTTTGCCACTCATGCCTGATCACTAAGCCTGGCTCTGTCCAGGGGGGACACTTCCCTGCCTTCCTGGCCTCTGAGATCCCCTGACACATGGATTTGGTTTAAACTTATGCACCAGACTGGGGTCTTCCCCATGGCCTGATTTGCTGCCCCCAGGTGTGAGGCCTCTGGGGTACTGCTCCCCATCCTGGGTCTTGGGGATGCCTGGCCTTGTTTTAGCCCACAGAGCATCCCAAGGATGGACACCTGTGGGTGTGGACCACTCCTGAAGTCGGTGAGGATGGAAACATATGCCTGTGGTTTCTGCACACGCTTGAGTCCCTCAGTGCATGCATCCTGTGAAGGTGCATCATACATTAAAGTGTCTGCTTACCTGCCCCACAGGCAGGGCTTTGGCAGAGCTGTGTCCTGCCAGTCAGAGCTGAGAGGCCTCCAGGCTGCATTTGTGCCCAGTGTGTGAAGACAGTTCCTCTGAACCTTCCTTTTGTTTTTCTCGGTAGGATTGTGGTTTTGTTTGAAAGCTCCTGTTCTTAGAAGAGAAGCCTGCGGAGGAGAAAGCCTTTTTTCCTCGCTTCCCTTCCTCTCATTGCAAATTTTTTTCCTTTTGCAATATGTTTACTTTCACTGTCGCCTGGGATTTCTTTGCTTTGGTTGAATGTATTGAAAGGTTATACCCTGTATTTAAAGACTTCTTGGGTTACCCCTTTGAAGTTTCTCTTGATTAGACTGAATGTAAAAGGCTTTTGTATTATAATTTTAATCTAATTATAAACATAATAAGTGCTCATTTTAGAAACTTTAGGAAGTACAGAAGAGAAACAATCATTCCTTATTCCACCACCCAGAGGCAGCTGGTACTTTTTTCTATTATGGAATACTTATATATTAAAAAAAATAGTTGAGATCACATCATGCATTTTGTATCCTGTTTGATAGAGTATTTTAGACAAACACATCATTATACTGACTAGTTATTAAACTTAAAGACAGAAAATGTAACCACAGCCTTTTCAGTTTTTAAACTTGCACATACCTCTATCCCCCCGACTCCATTTGCAAGATGTCAGTCCGATTGTGCCTTTTTTTTTTTTCTGGCCACAAACATTTAATTTTAAATTAAAAAATCTTTTTTGCTTATACATGAAATTAGTTTGGAATCATACTAATTCATAGGGGCTGTTCTTATGTTATCCCTCTGAAATTTCCTTTGAAAATGTGTCAGGAGGGTCTCAAATAGGAGACTGTTATGAATCTTGAAAACAGCATTAGGTAACCGAAGAATAAGCCATTTCCACCATGGGATATCACCGTGTGGTTTACGTGTTAGCACCTCCCTAGGGCATTTTCATAGCTGCATTGAGACGAGACAGATATACTTAAACTGTTTCCTGCACTGTGGAGAAGTCCTCATTTCATTGCCTTTTGTGAAAAAAGTGATCAGGCACCACAGAAAGAGCAGTTGGGGGACTTCTGTGGGGCTTGGGGTGAGGGTATCCATCCTCTGACAGAGGTGGCTTCTGTTTATAGTTATCTGGTTGAGAAGTCATTTTGTTTAGGACCAGGTCTATTAGCACAGCCCTTTAAAAACCGGAGATCAAAGGTTTACAAGTGCAGGTGCCACCCCTTCCCTGAAAAAGGCTCTTGGAAGTCATTGCCAACTGGCTGCTTCAGATTGGGAGAAAAACGAAGTTGTTTTGCTAATTCATTTTTCTCTTTTTAGTTTTTCTTCTCTTGAATTTTGAGACCCCATCTTTATTTATCACAAGTAAAGGGGTAGGCGGTTCCTCCTATGAGATCACTGAATAATCTGATCTGTTCGTCAAAAATTCCTGGAATTTGTAATGCATTTTAGACCAACTGTGACTGATCAAAACTTAAGAGTTGCTTTCTTTGGCTCTGTGCCAGGTATTGTTCTAGGCCCTGGGGATCCCACACAGACATTTATTTCTGCCCTCGTGGAACTTACATTCTAATGGGGTAGCCAGACTTTAAACACAGAAGTAAAATATAGGGCATATCAGATGGTGTGAAGAGAGAAAAACAGAAGCAGGGAAGATGGATGAGGCATGTGAGAAGCAGAGGTTGCAATTTAATAGAGGTAATTAGGGAATCTCACTGATAAGCTAACACTGGAGAGTGGAGAAAGTGAAGGTGCAGCCATGCGTCTGTCCCAGGCAGAATGTTCTAGGCGGAGAGCCGCACAAGTCTGGTCTCTGGGGTGGGACCATGCATGGCCAGCTCTGAGTGTCAGGAGCAGAGGGAGGGAGCAGATAAAGATTATTAAGTGGAGAGAGATGTGTGGGCCTTGACCGTGGCCTTGGCCTTGACTGGGGATAGCATGGGAAGCCCTGGAGGGGTTTAAACAGGGGAGTGTGGTGGAGGGGACTTGGGACAGGGGTAGAAGTGATGTAAATCCTATTTCCCCTGCACCCCCCCCCAGACTATTTTCTATTTTTAAAGCAGTAACGTACAAATCAGAAGAAGAGATTTGAGAAAAATTTTAACTGAGCTTGTGTTGGGAAATTCTTAAAATGCTCAGGATGCAATCTCTGACGTTCGTGAACAAAAACAACGTAAGTAGCCCCCGATGTAATGTAGGCACTCACTACAAAATACAGAGATTGAATGGATTGATAATTTGGGAGCAGAAGACCTGGGTCCTAGTGTGGGGGTCCCCTACCTCCTAACCCCATGAGTTATTGTGTTGATTCTAAGACTCATCCCCCCCACATTTCCGTGCTCATGCAGTTTGTCTATGTTGTAATTGATGGCATCTTAGCACTGTGCTGTCCTTTGATGGGCAGTCTTTTTCTTTCTTAGTGGAACATAAAGTAGCACCTGTGTGGACTGTGAAAGGACCTTTTGTAAACCATGGCACACACTCCAGTCATCTTGGTAAGGCAATGAAAAAGGCATTCCTGTGAGATGCAGGCTCCCGCTGAGGGCCTGGAAGGACCAGAGTCGCCATGATTACCTGTTTCACACAGGCTGGGGCAGCATGCAGGCCTTTATTAAGCCTTTTCTGCTCTGCCTGGGAAATTTGCATCGAGTTTTCAGAGCTTTAAAGCTTGCAGCTAGTATCTCTCTTTGATTCACTGATGACGTTGGTAAGAGAAGGGGAACGGTGGGGAAGTAAGTTATTGAACTTGGGGCTTGACCCTGGAAGTTCAAATAGAAATAGACAAGCGAAATTTCTAGGGGAAAGTATCACCAGTTTGGATTTTAGGTTCTTTCAAGGGTACTGAGCTCTATGTTAGCATGTCTCTTCACTAACCCTTTTGGAAATGTATTGTGGTTGTTTGTTTACTTGTACTTCTTTCTCTTCCAGTTCAGCAGGGGGACAGGTTCTGTCTCTGAGGTTGGTCCAGAGGTATTTAGGAAACTGAAGAGTTCTCCTTAGCCCTAAAGATGGATATGTTCTGAGAAATGTGTCATTAGGTGGTTTCGTCCTTGTGCGAACATCACAGAGGCACTTACACAAACCTAGGGGGGATAGCCTACTGCACACCTAGGCTGTACGGTGTAGCCTATTGCTCGTAGGCTACAAGCCTGTGTAGCATGTTACTGGACTGATACTGTAGGCAATTGTAACACAATGGCAAGTATTTGTGTGTCTAAATATAGAAAAGTTACAGCAAAAATATGGTGTAAAAGATAAAAATGGTACATGTATCGGGCACTTACCATGAATGGAGCTCACAGGACTGGCCGCTGCTCTGGGTGAGTCAGTGAGTGAATGTGAAGGCCTCGGACATTCCTGTACACTGCAGACTTTATAAACACTGTGCACTTAGGCTACGCTAAATTTATGAAACAATGTGAGATTAAATCAAGCACAACAGACTGATGCAATCAAGAAACACAGTAAACACGAGATGTATGAGGCTGCTGCCAATGTAACATGGCATACTGTTTTACAGCAAACTTTTTTATAAGTAGAAAGATTTGTATACACTACAATAATGATAACTAGTACGGTAAATTTATAAACCAGTGACAGTTGTTTATTATCATTATCAAGTGTTATGTACTGTAACATCATTGTATGCGCTATACTTTTTTTTTTTTAAGATTTTATTGGGAAATTGGGGGAGGGTAACAGCGTTGGGGAATCGGGGAAGGGGAACAGACAAGTTGCTGTCCTTTTGTTCTTCAGTCTAGTTGTGGAGGATGTCGTTTCACTGGCCCATGTTGGTATTGTGATCATTGCGCTCTTCCCGGGTGAGGCAGCTGGTCTCTGGCCATTGGATAGCAGCTCATGCTGGCTGCTCACACCGGCTGCCATCCACTCACGGTAGCTTTACGGCAGCCCATTGCAGCCTTCGCTGTCGCCAGCGACTCACGGCAGCCCAGCTCCAGGTCGAGCTGTTGTTCACCATCTTAGCTGTAGAGGGTGCAGCGTCACTGGCCCTCATGTGGGATCCGAACCTGGGTTCTGCTGCTCAGAGCTGATGCTCTGAAGCCAACTCTTACCCAGTGCGCCGCTGGGCTGGCCCTGTGCTATGTTTTTCTATGACTGGTAGCACAGTAGATTTATTTACGCCAGCATCACCACAGACACATGTGTAATGCATTGTGCTACAATGTTACAACTACTAGCTCACTAGGTGGAATTTTTCAGCCCCATTTTAATCTTACGGGACCACGGTCATATGTGTGGTCCATGGGTAACCAAAACGTCCTTACACGGTGCATGACGGTGACTCAGAGACACCTCTTCTGCTCCTGTCCCCACCTCACCAATATACATAGAACCCAGAGGGAAGAGCCAGATTGGTTTTTCATCTCCAAACAGCTTCTCATGTGGTTTATTTCATTTGTCTCCCAAACCCCTTTGCTCTTAATCTGCTAGGATTCAGTCAGGGTTCATGGAAGGAAGTAGAAAGCGGTCCAGGTATTTAAAGCAGAAAGGTATTTAGTGGAAGGAATCTGGTGCTTATAAGATTGGTGAGAAAGCCTGGAAGCTCTCAGCTGGGCTCTCAGCTGGGCCTCCAGGAATGAGTCCCAGTTAGTAGTAGTATATGTAATAATTTAGAAACAGACATATATTGGCATGGCTGCTCAAAACTGACCCACCAGGGCTTCTGCTACCTCTGAGACCATCCCTGGAACTCCTGAGTCCAAGAACAAACTGATGACATTCCAAACCAGGGACCAGAAATCCTAATTCCAGAATTGGGACGTACTGCAGCTGATACTCAATACCCACAAAGATGGAGGGCGGACTCTGTAACGCTGTTTCAAAAAACCCTCAAGTCCCCATCACCATGTCTGCCAGCAGACATGCTGAGAGCGCTCATGTCAGCTTTCTAAATCTTGAGTAAGATGCTTCTATTTGGGGGCACCATATTCACATCCAAAATCCTGGCTTCAAGGAAGCCTGGGAAATACAGCTTTTAAATTACCAGCCTTGACAGTATAGAAAGGCCTTCTGGAAGGAGGTGGAATGGATAATAAGCAAACATCCACAGTACTCACCGTACTCTATTGATAAAACATGTTTGAGGGGCGGCCGGTTAGCTCAGTTGGTTAGAATGCAGGCTCATAACGCCAAGGTTGCCAGTTTGAGCCCCACATGGGCCACTGAGATGCGCCCTCCACAACTAGATTGAAGTAACTACTTGACTTGGAGCTGATGGGTCCTGGAAAAATGGTTCCCCAATTAAAAAAAAAAATTAACCAAACAAAACATGTTTGAGCTGCTATCCCCAACATATTTTGTTGATAGATAACTTACATATATTACTATCATTAGCTAAATACCCAGGATAAGGATATTTCTAACTTTCTAACAAAAAGTGACTGTAAAATCACATGGTCATTACTTTCTAGATAATTCTGTTGGCTCTCCTTGTCAACTCTGAGTCTACCTTTCTACCTTATGACGTGGCATATGAACGAAGGCTTGGAGAGAAAGGAATGTAATTTTCTCGTGTGCATGCATTGTGAGTAATATTTGCAAGCTGTGGTTTCCTGGCTGGGCTTTCCTTAAGCCTCTATTCCATTTTGTAAGGATAGTTTAGGTGAAAGTAGATAATATAGTCTGTAAATCTACTCACGATTCAGTTGTAAGTGGGGATCCATTGAAATATTCTCAGAGCAGTGGGATTACTGAGGTGCCCGTTACTTGTGGCTTTCCATCTCCTTAGGATCCCTGAGTTCATAAGTGGCATGTAACTTGATATGCCAGGTTAGATGGGGGTGTTTGTATCAATTCACATTTCACATTAATTCATATTTTTAACATCAGTTAAATTTCTTAGATTAAATAAGAAGGGAAGGCCTGATATTTTCTTCCTAGGCCCCTTTGTGGTAGAATGACCACTAGACTTTGCAACCCCAGCTCTAGACTTGTCGTGAATGTAATTGACAATTACTAGAGCGGCCACAGTCGACTTTGGGTAAAAGTGCAGTTATTAGCCCGGTGCTAGTCAGCATTTGGCTTTAGCTAAATAGTATGAGTAGGTATTTCCAGTATCACTGGACTTCAGCTCTAACTCAGGTAGATGTGGATAGAGATAAGGAAACCTGGTAATATAAGTGTTTAAGTCCTTATCAACCTCTGGCTTGAGTGATTATCATAAAAGCTTTGGGAAAAAACCCACAAAGGCAACTCAAGTGAAATGGGCTGGCGGCTGGGTTTCTGTTAGAAGCTGTTGAACTTCAAAGAATCCTAGAAGAGGGACAACACAAAGGTAGCGTTGTAATGTAACACTTTTCGTTTCTTAATGGTTGACATATTTTACCGTTCCTACCATTGTATGTGGTGATTCGCCGTAGTGAAAAGAGCACAGGATTTGCAGCCTGGAGACCAGCTTTCGGGCCTTGGCTGTCCACCATATCCACTCAGCATCATTCGAGATATTTTTGTTGAATGCTTTTTGAGACTTAGGCTCTGTTCTAGGTGCTAAAGATATAGCAGGGATCAAAACAGACAAGAAAACTGTGTCCTTATGGTACACTCGACTAGGGGAGACATAATAAACAAATGCATGTTTAAAATATAGCATAGGGTTGATGGTGACAAGTGCTGCAGAGAAAAAATAAAGCAAAGGAGGTTGTGAAGTGCAAGCAGTGAGGAGGTTGCCATGTTAAGTAGGGTGGTTAGGGAGGGCTCCCTGAGAAGGTGGCTTTAAAGTGCCAAGATGAGGATATACAGGAGATGAACTGATGGAATAATACAGATATTTATTGGGTATTATTTACTGAAGGTCGGCATGGGTCAGGTGTTTAATATATATTATTCTTCACAGGAATCTCATAACGTACACACTGTTATTATCACCGTTTTATAAGGGGAGAAATTGAGGCATAGAGAATGTCACTTGGCTAAAGTCATACGGGAGAGGACTTGTTGGAACTAGAATTACGCCATAGCTGTCGGACTTAAGACCTATGGCTCTGGATGTCTAGCAGGGCCCCCCACATTGGACATGTGTAAGGATGCCCTTGATTGTTTCAAGGATGGATGACATCGGTTTAGTGGGCAGGGCCACGGAGGCTAGCCACGCTGCAAAGGGTGGGATCTTTCCGTCTATCAAAGAGCCATCCTGCCCAGATGCCTAGTGTTCCTCCTTGAAAAACACCTCAAGACTCTGCACACTTTCGCAGCATCTGGCATAGGACCTGATTACACCTCATGATGAGGGCAAGTTCTAGGGGCTTAATAATTGATTGAATGACTGAGTGAAAGTCACAAACTTGGAAATTTGGTCCCCTCACGTGCCAAGTGCAGGTAGTCATATGACCTGTCTGATGTGGTGGCGAGGACTAATTGAGAAACTAGATGTGAAAATACATTGGAAATGGATATGAAAACAGTATACACATATTGTTGTCATAATAAATGCACTGCAGTTCCTCATTCTAAGCTCTTGATCTTCATGTTTACAAAATGCTGTTGTATTTTATTCTGTTTGGAACCTGAGCAAATGTTTATCCGTTTCATATGTGCGCCCTACACTGCAAGGTTTACTGTGAGACCTCTGCGAATATCTTCTTTCTGTGTGCACTAACTACCCCTCTCTCCGTCGTGGGTACACCTCCCGGCCAAGGCCAAAACTTAGCTCGGCCTCGGCGTAGCATTTTGCAAAAGTCGAGTTTATTTGGTGAAAAATGAGCCTTGTGGTTTCATGCTGAATGCAAAGACCATAGCTTTACCCCCCAATTATACACATAAGTACCCCTCAGTTTCCCATTAGCTTTAAAAAGTGACACTTGAAAAATAAAACAACATGGGACACCTGTCGGTGCCATTTCTGAAGCTGAACCTCTGAGGAGGATGAAAAGGCGGTTCAGAAAAAGAGCAGCTGTGGCATGGCAGCCTTTCCACAAGTGGTGGTTTGGTGGCTTAGCATGGCTCATTGCACAGGACAGAAGTGATTGGCCTTTGTCTCCACATTTGGGCCTGTTGTGTGCAGAGGAGGACTTTAGGGGTTCTTCTTGCATGGGGGTCAGTCACCCCCCACTCGTAACTGCAAGCCTGGTGGAGCTTCCTCTGGTGGATGGTGCTCATAGCAGGGGCAGAGGTCCGTCTCGCCCATTGTCACCAGAGCAGGTACTGAAATTTAGTTGAAAAGCTGTAATGCTGATTTGGGTTAGGCCCAGGGTTCTTCAGCCTGAGGCCAAGGGCGTAGCTGATCCTCTTCCCTGCTCTGCCCCTCACCCCTTAGACACGTCTCTGCTGAACTTGATACTTAAATGAGGGTGGGGGAGTCTGTCAATACTCATAGTTCTTTACAAATTGAGGAAGTCTCTTATCTTTTTAAACACTTGCCCTTCTGATGAACTTTCCACATCACCCGATTATTGATATAGAACAGTGGTTCTCAAAAACAAAAACCAAAACCATTTTGCTTCCTTCTTCTGTCCCCGCCCCCGCAGGGCACATTTGACAATGTCTGGAGATAATTTTGTTGTCACACCTGGGGAGGGGGTCTTACTGGATCTAGTGGGTAAAGGCCAGGGAGGGATGCTGCCAAACATCCTACAGTGAACAGGAAGCCGTCATCTGGCCCAGACTATCACTGGGGAACCCTTTAGATTCCATATTTTTCTGCTGCATTACTAAAAACACCACTAATGGCAATGATCGCTTACTGTGTACTTACTATGTATCAGACAGTATGCCAACTGCTGTCCTTGGATCATCACGTTTAATCTTTGCCACAGCCTTGTCAGGTGAGCATTTACCAATCCCGTTGCACAGATGGGGAAACTGAGGCTTACAGAGGTTAAGGAGCTTGCGGAAGGTCACAGAACTGGAAAGTTGGAACCCGATCCCAGCCTGGGTCTAATTGACACCAAAGACTGCATTCTTCATCTCATAGTATATGCTCCGTTTACATGTTCTTGGTTTCAGCTAATTAGGTCAAGCGGTAATTATTTTATAAAGGCCTTAAGCTCAGCTGTACACTCTCAGTGGGACATCCAGCGATCACCCCTTCTCTTCTTACTCTACACTCTATCTCGGGGTGAGCTCATTTCCTCTTGGGGCTAGTGCTGTCATCTGTGTTCAGGTGACACTCACTTCTCTCTTCACTTTGGATCTGTCCTGAGGTCAAAGTCCAGTTTGTATGTTCCCTCCTGTGTGAAACCTTCATCCATCCCTCGTGGTCAGGATAAGGGGCCGGAAGTCCTTCCTCTGCATCCTGGGGTACTCGGTGTGTGTGCACTTCTATTACTGCACACTCGGGCACATTGGCTTGTTAACAGCAGGCCATGTCTTGTCTACCACAGGATCTCAGCATCAAGAATAGAGCCTTGCACTTGATAGTCGTCTTAGTTTGTTCAGGCTGCGGCATCAAAATACTGCAGATTGGGTGGCTTAGAAAAAACAGAAACTTATTCCTCATGGTTCTGGAAGCTGGAAATCCAAGATCAGGGTGTCAGCATGGTTGGGTGAAAGCTCCCTTCTGGGAGACAGAGTTTTGTGGTATCTCCACATGACGAAGGGGTGAGGGAGCTCTCTGAGGCCTGTTTTGTAAGGGCGCTAGTCCCATTCCTGAGGGCCCCAACCTCATGACCTAATCACCTCCCAAAGACCCCACCTCTTAATACTATCACCTTGGATATTAGGTTTTCAACCTATGAATTTGAGGGTGAGGGCGCTAACATTCAGACCATAGCGGTAGCTAGTTGGTAAATATCTACGGAAAGAATGACTTCACTGATGGTAATTGGTGGCCAAGCAGAAAATTTCCCTTATTGGGGTGGCAGGTATGGAGTGTTTAGCCCCTCTCATGGCTAATTTGATTTTCAGTGTGATTGTACAGTTAATGAGCTGCCATGTGAGAGAGCAAAAAACAACTCATTTAACACCATGGCTAGATGTCAACACAGCCGAAAAGTGAACGGTTTTGTCAATGATGTGGTTCTTATGTGCTGTAACCACAGGAGTAACCAGGTGTCCTGGAAAGGGATTCGCTCATTCAGCTCGGAATGGGAGGGTCTGAAACAAGACTAATAGGATGGCACTGTCCAGTGTAAATGTAGTGTCAGCTTTGTGTGTAACTTTACGTTTCCTAGTAGCCACATCGAAAAAAGGTAAAAAACCAACAGCTGAAATGAATATCTAACATGCTATTTTAAAAGGCAATCAATATGAAAAACTATTAAGATGTTTTACATTGCTTTTTTTGTACTAAGTCTTCAGAAATGCAGTGTATATTGTCTGTTTACAGCACATCTCGACTCAGACTAGCCACATTTCAGGTGCGCAGCTGCCAGGTGGCTGATGGCAGCCATGTTGGATAGTGCATCTTTGAAGTATTAGAAAGTGTTAAAAAGTATTTTTATGCAGTGGATTGGGGTTTTATGTTCGCCTTTTAAAATTTTTATTTTAACCCCCTTTCCCTTTTATTTAAGGGCATGTTTTCATTCCTGGGTTTAAGCTATACCCTTTGGTTAGACTATTGACTCTCTTAGGACTCCAGGTGTTAAATAAAAGAGATTAGTTGTAGAGTCACATGGATGACTGGCTAAAGTAATTTCAGGCCTCTAAGGTATCTTCAGAGTCTTCTGGTTAATCAGTTGCCATGTGAAGCTTGACCCTCCTAAAGAGATGCTAACAAACTGTTAAGTAGAAAGAGGAACTGTTATCAACACCATTGTACGATGAAGCAATGGAAACCCAGAGGGGTTCAGGGAATTGCTTACATTTAGTTTAAAATGGTTCTAACACAGACATTTGAATGCAAAGACTGGCCAAAGAAACATTCATTCTATTGGGGTGGACAGAAGCACCACACGATTAACTGTCTTATCGGGCTAAATGTGATTAAGGTTACAAAGATAGACAAGCTGCTAAGGGAGGAGAGAAAGGGGTGATTGATGTAGAGTGGGGTGCTGAGGAAGACTTCATGGGAGAGGTGATGTTTGTCCTGGGCCCTGAAGGATGAGTGGGGATTTGCTAGGGGATGAGTGAGAAGGGGAGGACAGACTTTCCAGATGAGAGCGCCTGCCAGAGCAGGGGTGAGGTGTGAAGAAAAGCGGTGGTGAGCTTGGCCAACAGTGGACCTAGAAAGCTCTAAATGCTCTGAAGTTTGAATTTTATCCTTGGGGCTAGGGAGCCCTGGAAGGTTTAGGGTCTGTTGTTTTCCAGATGATGAAATTGAAGAGCAGTGTAATTAAACTTTCATGTTTTATTAAAAAAGCAGAAGTTTTCAATTCACTTTCTCAAAATGAACTTGGGGCCATTTTGAAACAGCTTCTACTATTTAATGAGAGGTAAGATGATTCACGAATGTCTAAAGTGCAGAGTAAGAAACAACTGAGAAGCACGCTGTGATGGGTTTTGAAACTCCACTGTTTGTATTGCTTGTGCCAAAATCATAGGCAGTGGAGGTTAAGTTTCAGTTTCTCAGTTGCTAATGGTGCCCTAGGTTCACGCTCTGAGGGCCCTGGAAGCAGTGGCTGGAGACGGGGAAGTGTGTATATAGTGACAGGGAGGAGAATTTCTCGCTTCATTGTGAGCTCATGGGTCGGCCAGGGTCAGGTCGCCGCTGTGGGCTGCCCTGGAGATGAGCAGTGTAGGCTGGACCAAAGTCAGCCACCGCCTCCTGGGAACCAACACCCAAGGGCCCGGGGCGGGAGGAGACGCCCTCTGTGCTCTGTGCGTGGGGTCTGATCTTATTGTCCCCTTGAAAGATGCTGCCCTATGTAACTTCATATCAAAAGGCCGTCTCCTTTGATGTCCCCACTCCTGGGCTGTGAGACAGAGGATGGGTAGTGAATCGTAGAGCTCATACACAGCATAAAAAGGCATCTCTGGCTTTCAGATCACTTCTAGGGGCATCGTGCTTGGTACAAAACTGAGGGCCCCTTCATTTCCTCTGCTAGCCAGTGGCACTTGACACCTGTTGATAAATATCCCCGATTTCCTCAGGGGTATCTCACCACCTTTGATCTTCCTTCCCTCCCCCCAATTAAAGGAACAAAACACAGGGAGAACTCCCCCAAAGGCTTAATGAGAAACAAAAAGTAATATAACGTCATTATAGGTATCCAGCATTTTTAAAGGAGGTGTGTGGCTGTACAAGATACAGGGGGCTCTGGGTTTACACTTGCAAATTCCTAAGGATTTAGGGATTAGGGGTTGGAAGGTCTAGTTAAGGCAGCACTTACTATTGGATGTCTACGCGAAAGCATTGGAATGGAGATTATTTTGAAAATGGAAGAATTAGATAGTGAATCTTTTAAGAGCCAAGGGTTTATTGCACGTAGGGCTTTCTGTATAATTTTGCTGTTCAGAAATGGAAGTGTAGGTTTGAAATCAGAAACTGAACAGGCAATCTTTTAGTCACTCGTAATAAAACAGCTTTTGTTGGGAGAGTGTGAGCCACGATATGGAAGACAATTCTTTGCTTAAAAGTGTTAACTAGTAATGCTGCCCTGCTCATCTCAGGATAATCCCATTAATTCAGGAGGGGAGTGGTTCGGAGAATTCTTTTGAAGCTCTGGCCGACTTTGGCTTCCTGTGTCTGTGAAAGCAAAGGGAGATTTTAAAACTCAAAACGGATCTGATAGTAAGTGCCTTCCTGAAAATGGGATTCCAAGGACATGAAGGATGTTGTCATTGGAAAGTCAAAGCGACATTCCACCTTTTATTTTCATAGGAAATAAACGAGCAACGGATTAAAGGCCCTGAGTTCTGAGCACGCAAACCTTTGCTGTGATCACTGAGAATTTAGTTCCTTATAAACCACGGTGGACCCTGACAGGAAGAGGAGGTGCTGTTAAGTAGAAAGGGCATCAGTGGGGGTCAGGAAGCTGGGGTTCTAGTTTTGGTTCTTCTACTTCTTTCTGGAGACCCTCTCATGTGTTACCAAGCAGTACAGACATTGCTCTTTCAAGCCCAAGGGGTTTGGAGTAGATAACTTCAGGTCAAGGAGTGTTCCAGTAAACCCACTCTTATCAGAGTGGCTCCTTGCCTGTCTGTTTTATATCCTGGGGTTCTGAATACAATTTTGTTAAGAGAAAGTCTTTCAAGGCTAAAAAACCATCAGCAACTTTGCAGTTTACTGCTTGCTATTTCTAAGACTATTGCTCCCAACCCAGATCATGTTCTGTTCACAGTTCTCAAAACTGGTACATACACATGTACAGTTAAGGGTAAATCATAATTACACGAACCATTCCTGTTACTATAGTATGAACAGACTGACATCTATCCACCCCTCCATCCATCACCAAAACATTTATTGACCAAACATTTATCTGACTAAAAAGACAAATCTGAATTAAGACTTAGTTCCTGCATTCAAATAACTTGCAATTTAGCAAGTGGTGACAGACCCACAATTGTGAACTGCCTATGCTTTGTAATAACGGCTATAGGCAGCTAAAAAAAAAAGACCTAATTAGTTTAGGGGAGGTCAGGGAACTTCACAGAGGAAGAACATTCAATTATTCAACAAGCTTACTGTGTGTGCCAGGACCATTCCAAGTGCTAGGGAGACCGCAGGGGACAAAACAATGACCCCTGTCTCAATGGAGCCGACACTCTTGGCATACAGTTTATTAAGTGGCAAGGCTTGTGACACTACTGGCTCCTCCTTCAACATCATCCGCCCCGCCCCCCCCTCCTCAATGTCAAAGTAAAGCAGTGTTCGTGTGTTTGTATTTACTTATATTTCTGATTATAAACTTAATCCAGGCATATTTTAGAGATTTTTTTTAAAAAGCGACCCACTTCTAAAAAAGTTACCCCTGATTTCTCTGACACCTAAGAAGGATCTCTGTTAACGGCCATACTGTTTTCCTATGCATATATATATATATATATATATATATTTATAACGATGAAGTCATCATGCATATGTTATAGTATATCTTGCTTTTGCCGCTTACTACTGAATCATGGATATTTTCTCATGTCTCCCACTTTTCTTCAAAAACACCACAATCTCCCATCATATAGATGTCATAGTGTCCCATCATATGGACATGTCGTCCTATGGATGTAATTTAGTCATTCTCTTTTGTTGAACAACTTTGAAAAAGGTGCTCTCTTTAAAAAAATTATCAGATATACCTTTTAGTGCATAAATCTTTGCCTGAATTTCTCAGTGTTTCTTTGAAATAAAATTTCAGAAGAATACACAGGTTGTAAGCTATTGAAGGATTTTGCTAAGGATGGCCAAGTTCTTTTCCGGAGGGTTGTATCCAGTTATGCTCCAACCAGCAGGATGTCAAAATGTTTGATTTATGAGCCAGTTTGATGTAGCTGTTGTCTGTGGATTCCTAACAGAGCCCACCTCAGTCTCAGCATGGGTGCTCTTGTTTAGTTTTTGGTGCTTTCGGAAAGCACCAAACTATGTCCCCAGTGTCTGCGTTACCACTGACGTGCAATAAAGTGCACGTTTGTTGAATACATGCTTCTATGTCCAAATGAATGAGCCAAGAATGGTAGAGGGCAGTCTCACTGGGAAGAGAATAGAACTTTCATTGTCCCAAAGTACCTTCTCCATGGACTTTCAGGGAAAGGGAGGCCCATCCACAGACAAAGGCTTGTCTGAAAGCCACCTTCACAATCTCAGTGCACATCCGTCCGAGAGGTCTGTAGAGCATCCTCAGGGTTGAAGTTCAATGAAAAGCCACGTTTCGCCGGTTTACTTACTGGGTACCCCTGACCTGTGTTAACATCATTTCATCTTCTCAACAGCCTGGGTGGGAGGCACTCTCCTCATCCTCATTTTTAGGTGGGACTCAGAGGTTTTGTAATTAGGATAACACAGAGCTGTGGTCTAAATGTTTGTGTTCCCCACAAAATGCATATGTTGAAATCCTAACCTCCAGTGCAATGGAACTTAGGAGGTGCGCAGGTCATGAGGGTAGAGCCCTCATGAATGGGGTGAGAAGACAGCCAGCTATGAACCAGGAAGAGGACCCTCCCCTGACCGTGCTGGCACCCTGACCTTGGACTTCCAGCCTCCAGAACTGTGAGAAACCAATTCCTGTTGCTTTTAAGCCCCCGAGTCTGTGGTATTTTGTTATAGCTGCCAGAACGGACTAAGACACACAGAGCTGGCAGGTGGTAGAGCTAGGATTCCCAGGTCTGTCGGGCTTCAGATGCTCCACTCAGAATTTATTTCTGTGTGCGGATCACGGAGCTCGTGTCGGATGAACACTTCCTTTCTGTGACTGGGAGGAGAACGTACAGCCGGACGATCCCTGAGCTGGAAGGAAAATGGACAATTGCTCTGTAATTGGTAGGACATGACGATAGCTCTAGGAGGCATTGTGTACCCAATGGCCCTCACCCGTGTGAGGAGAGCACTCACATGTAGGGAAGTTCGTTTAGAGACAAGGACCACGATATTGTGGCACCGTGGGACAATTCTTTACACGCCTCATACCGCTCTCAGAAGGGTGATGGTTAGTAGTGCCTTGAGAATGAAACCTCTCTGGGAAACTACATCTTGATGAATCTCTTAGGTTTGGGGGAACAGGCTCCCCTGGACAGGAAGTGGACGTGGGGAGGAGAAAAAAACAAAACCAAATCCAACCCATGACTGTGTTTTTCCTTTTGCAAAGTGAAAGATACTGTTGATAGTTACACACACACACACACACACACACACACACACACACACACACACGTACACGCACACGCACATGCATACGCACATGCATACTCACACATACACACAGCAGATGGTGGCTTCCCTTACGATATCTCTGTTGCCTGTGCCTCCAGAGGGGAGGCCTGGATGGAGTTCACCATTCTCTTTACTTGAACAGTTTACAAAATCTTCTCTTTAAAAAAAAAGAAAAAAGCCACAATAAACATTTTTACATATCAATCTTTGAGTTTTTATTATTTCTTTGAAACAATAATGGAAAATCACTTATTCTTGATATTGGAGTGCGATTGGATGTGAACCACTCCAGTGGCAGCACCCAGGGCTGGCTTGGGGAGACTACTCCCCACAATTTCCACTAGATCACCCCATATTGCACAGTAAGGAAAAACGTAGTGTTGGCTCTACAAATGCAATGCCTCGCACCCTCCCCTAAGGATTTTGGAGTCATCACTGCCCCCCTCCCCATATTCTCTCTTATGCACAGCCAGACTCCCCAATTAACTTAGCACTGTGGTAAAAGCGGATGAGGGGAAATGAGAATGGCTCTAAAATAGCTGGTATTAGGTTTCCTGTTAAATAGGATGTGGTCAATTAACTGCAGTTATCTGGGTGCCTAGTGCAGACACTCCTAAGAGTAAGTGTACAGAATGTCCAGAGCGTGGTGGTGCCTGCCTGGGACCGAAAGCTCTTATCACAAGCTCTGGGACTCAGTAACTGCCTTGAAAAAAAGCCACTGTGACGTAACTGTTTGAGAAATAAAGGTGATGTGACCTGTAGCCCTCAGCAGTAGCAGGCAATTTTCAGAGCTCCAGGAGGTGTCTGGAATCATCTAGTTAATGGTCATTTGGGGGCTTTTGATATGATTTGGTTCTTAATGCACAGTGAGAGAGACCGTGAACCGGTTCCTCCATTGGAAGAGGTGATAGGATGGAGTTTTTTTAACACTGGCAGTGACAATATGGAAGGAGCCATTAAAACAGTGCCTGGGGGTGAGGATTGTTCAAGAATGGGTCATTTTCAGATAAGCTACCCATCTTTTCTTGGCATTTCCGAACTTGCCTCAGATACCCTTCTGAGGAAGTCTTAAGGGGTTGGTCAGGAATCTTTTAGATGCAAGTTCCCCCTCACCGTAACCCCATTCACAGTGCTTTAAAAAAAAGGGACTATTTTTTTGGTGCAGGGAACTGAAAAAGCCAGTACAGCAGGGTCCAACGATTCCAGGATCTGGTCCCTCGTGCGGCATCTCCCTCCTCGTGCTGGAAAGATGGTTGCCGACAGTTCCAGCCTCCACCCCCCCATCCCCCTCAGCAATCTCAATACAAAGAAAAAGTACTCCTTTTTCCCAGTAGCTGCTCCAAAACTTTTGATACCTAAACTCCATGAGGGCAGGTATTTTTATATTTTGTTCATTGTCATATCCCAAGCTCCTAGAACAGTGCCTGGCTCATAGTAAATGCTCAGTAACTATGTGAATGAATGAAAGAATGAATCTCATTGGTGTGGCTGTGGTCACATGCCCAGTCCAAGACTTGTGCTGAGAGTAGAGGAGAATGGTTTCCAAAACCAACTGGGGGTGCAGTTACCCAACAGGGGACATAGGATGCTAGGCAGAAATCACCCAGCATTTGAGTTGAGGTGTACCAAGGTATCAGATCTGCGTTGAGATTGTTGGAGGAGCCATCTACCAAAACCAAAAATGGCCAGCAGGAATTCCAGCTTTGTGTGTGGAACCCTGTCAGTTCACAATGCTGTGATTGAAGAGCTCAGGCTAGAGTTTCCAAGACTTATCTTGTGACCAAAATAAGAACCTTAGAATTGGCTGTTGAAACCTTGAAAAATAAGAACATCTGGGCATGTTTACTCCAGCATGTAACTTAGGCCCATGTGTACCCAGATACACGTGGCATCAGAGATGCGGTCCCCGTGTAGCATCATGAGTGCTTTTGGCCCAGGGTCACCATAGGCTGTTGAAGGATATTCTTTTTTCTCTGATGAATAATGAAGCAACAGAGGCAAGAGGTGAAAAGTCTATAATTGGATTAAAAAGACAGCTTGCCCTCTTAGAGTAGGTTCTTTGGAATTATTTTGTCACTTGGAAAACCTATTTGGACTGAAAATGGCGTCATGAACTTTTTGATTCCATTTACTGCCTGTCGTTGGAAGACAAATGTATCACTGTAGCCTAAGAAGAAGCTATAGTACATATTTTTTCTTGCGTAAGCAGTTCAGGGCTGGTGCAGTGGTTCCGCAGTGCTGGAGGCCCCCACGCCTGCCATCATGTCACACAGCTCCACCCATGTTGTTGAGGATGGCTCACCTCTATGTCGGCATCCTGCCAGTGGGATGGGGAGAGAGGTGCGTGGAGGGCATACCCCTGGCACCTGTTCCTTTTGCTCCTATCTCATTGAGTCATAGCCATTTCTACCTGCAAGGGAGGCTGAGCAAGTCGTTTTGATTCTGGGTGGTCATGCGCTCAGCTAAAATTTTGGCCTTTTAGCTCTAAGGGGGGTGGGTGGGAGGCTATTGGGGGTTCACCAGTACTTCAGTTATGTTAACGTTCTACATTCAGCTGGTAAGTACTCTGAGCCTTTGTTGGATGCAATTGTATTTCATAAACCTCTGCTTGGTCAGTGGACTGGGTTGGACAGTGTCCCTCCAAAATTCATGTTCTCCCTGGAACTTCAGATTGTGACCGTATTTGGAAATAGGGCCAGTGCATATGTAAGCCGTTAAGATGAGGTCATAGTAGAGTAGAGTGGGCTCTTAATCCAATATGACTGCTGTTCCTGTAAGAGAAGGAACACAGAGACATACAGCGGAAGAAGGCCATGTGATGATAGAGGCAGAGATTGGAGTCATGCCACCACAAGCCAGGGATGCCAAGAGCCACCGGAAGCTGGAAGAAGCAAGGAAGATCCTCCCCTGAAGCCTGGAAGGGAGCACAGCCCTGCCAGCACCTCGATTTTGGATTTCTAGCCTCCAGAATTAGGAGGCTACAATTTCTGTTGTTTTAAGCCAGGGAATTTGTGGTACTTGGTTGTAGCAGCCCTAGGAAACTAATAGTCAGGAAGAACACATATCTTGCCTTGACCCAGTTGGAATTGTCTCCAGCTGGAATCAGTGGGTGTGGCTTCTCAGCTTTATCTACCCTGTGCCCAGGTGAGATTCAATGAAAGTCCCAGTCCAGGGACATTATGGGTTGTTATTGATATATATANTGAAAATGTATTAATAGTAGTCAACCTTTTTGAGTAATTACTGTAGTCCAGATGTAATCAATAGGCTTTTACATTTATTAACTCATTTCATTCTCACAACAACCTGATGAAGTGGTTACCATTACTATCCCTTTTTACAAATAAAGAAACTAAAGCATAGAGAAAGTTGTGCAAGGTCAAATGGTAGAATCTGATCTTATAACTAGGAACTTTGACAGATGTGCTGTGTTTAGATGGATATATCTTTGATTCTTTTTTTAAAAAAATTGAGATATAATTGATATGTAACATTATATTAGTTTCAGGCGCACAACATGATTTTATATATATATATATATATATATATATATATATATGTGAAATGATCATCATTATAAGTCTAGCTAACATCCATCACTACACGGTTACAATGAAAGTCCCAGTCCAGGGACATTATGGGTTGTTATTGATATATATATATATATATATATATATATATATATATATATATATATATATATGTGAAATGATTATCATCAGTTTAGTGAGCATCAGACATTAAACAAGTAATTAAACAGACGCACACTTGGTAACAATTGTGGTAAGTTATACGTACAAAAGAGAAGGACAGGGTGCCCAGAGAGGCTGTAGCAAGGAAACCTTATTTAGTGTTGGTGGGGTGTGGTAGTGGCCACAGAAGACTTTCTCTCCTAAGGAAGCCATATTGGCTCTAAGACATGAATGAGTGGGAGTTAGGAAAAGGAAAGGGGACCACTTTCTTTGGATATGTGGCCTTGATGTCAGGAGCTCACAAACCACAGGTGCTCTCTGGGGAGTTAAAACCCCAGGCCCCATCCCAGACCTTCTCTCTCAGGATTCAGGGAGGATGTTTCCGTAGGCTGGTGGGTCCAGAAATGTGTGTTTCTTTTAAACGTGCCCAAGGGTATTTTCTTCGGGATTGTTGCACTAGGGTAGTGGGTCTTCGACTTTCATGTGCTTATGAATCACCTAGAGAGCTTGCTCTGAATGCAGAGCAGATTTTGGGTGGGACTCAGTAGGTTTGAGGTGGGACGTAGGAATCGATTTAACAAACAGATCCCCCAGGTGATTCTGATTCAGGGGGTTCCCTGACCTCATTTTGAGAAACACATGTCTGGAAGGTAAGGTGGCTTTGAAAAAGCTGAAATTGATTGCCGTGACAGCAAATGATCCTAAAAGAATAAAAAGGGGGTACTTAAGGGAATATTTGTATTTGATTTTAGAAAGTTGTGTATGGGGTAGGCCAGAAGGGCAGCATGTGACCTAGACTTGCAGCAGCAGCCACGATAGGAGGACTGAAGCCACAGTTAGGGGAGACCTGGTATGGCAGGTCACAGGAAGGGTCCGTGATCATTGAAACTCCCCGGTTTCTGGCCTCCCCTCACCCCAGGAGGTGATCACCACACATCTAACAGCAGCCCTGACTTCAGGGCTCTCCAAAGTTGTGACAGCAGTTAAGAGATGCAATTTAGACTTTTTCTGCAGAAAGAAGACTGGCTTGGGCATCTCTTCCTGTTTCCATCCATTGTCAGACTCCGGAGTTGGGTCCTGGGGAGCCTTGAATTGTGATCCAGAGCATCTTTAATGTTGGGTAACCACAGAGCTTTTGTGATCCATGGGGCTTATTGGGAACGCTCGAGCTGAAAATGGAAACAGTAGAAAAATGAAAAGGTCTCTGACTGCAGACTTCCTGCTGGCCCACCTTCCTCCTCCATTGGGGGGCACCTCGGGTCATAATTACTGACACCATTTTTAGGCAGCGGGGCGATCTAAGGTGAATTGGGTCTTTGGCACACAGCCTGTCTTGGTTTGAAGCTGCAGCATAAATCATCACACAGCTCGCTCTCTCTCTCTTTCTCTCTCTCTCCCCCCCCCCCTCTTTCTCTCTTCCTCTCTTCCCCTCCCAGCCTTCTCTGCTTGGGCTTCAGTGCTTCCTGCGCTGTGAGTTTCCTTTACTTGGGTTACTTCCAGCCCATGATGCTGCTAGTCATTCTTGCTTGACCTTTAGATTTTCCTCTTTAGGGAAAATATAATCATTAGTCTGTATTCTCAGGCAACTTTGTCACTGGCAGCCTTCTCGCCTCACGTCACAGCCATGGGAGAAAAGTGTTTTAAAGTCAGTGTGAATTTTATTTTAATAATATGGAAATGAGTATGGTGAGGACCATTGTAGGGCTCATGGCTGTTGAGACGGGAGTCCGAGAATGGACCGTGGTGTGCTGAGTTCTTGGAAATGATGACTTCAGCTTTTTGAGGGTCCGGCTTTTGGCTGGACTGGGGTGTTAATGAGCCAGAACTTAATCCTGGTCCCCACAGCCCGTGCGTGCGTGAGGGTTTGACAGAGCCAGGTCAAGTTCATGAGCTGCGTGTGCTGGTTCCTTCTCTTGGATGGTGAGAGATTGTCTAGAGGGTGTGTTCCTGGAACTTTTTGGTCAGGCTTCACCATGGTGCGTACGAGTGTTTAGGGACCACACATGACAGGCCGGATTGCCTGGGCTGCCCCATAGGAGAAATCGAATCATGGAATCATGGAATCTCAGAGCTGGAAAGAGCTTCTAAGCAAACCAGACGGAAGCAACCTTCCTTCCCTAGCACTAAGGACACCCCAGCCCGGGGCTCCAACTCCACTCCTGTTGCAGTTGATGGAGGAGAGTGTTAAAAGGGGCCGGGTGGGGTGGGTGGCTCCTAGCTTGCCACTTTTGTTATACAAATAAAAAATAGTCCAGTTTAGCAATCTGATAGAACTAGGTTTTTATAACGAGGCATACCTGGATAGAGTGAAGACTAAACAAAAGCAAACCACAGTTCTGGTGTGAGCTATTTTAAAGTCTCACTGTGCTTTTGGTGGACCCGTTGGTGCCTGCAGTGGGCCCTGTGGACAGGAAAAACATAGGCGTGGGTGATTTTAGGTTCTGTCTGCCGAAAAAGAGTCTTCTCCCCACCCCAGGATTCTGTCAAAAATTCCTGCTCGAAATGACCCCATTGTTCCCAACAATTACTAGGCTAATAACAGTGACGCCTCTTCTTGAGTGCATATTGTACGCTATGCCGGCCACTCGAGAAAAAAATAAGTTGTTTAATACGAACATCTTTGGAGAGGTTCTCGTCTTTGTTTTACAGCTGAGGAAGTTGGCGAGGTAGAGGAGTTTCTTCCAAGGTCACCAGCTGGCTCCTTTATGTTAAGAATCCTGTTAAAGTGTACATGTGACAGTATAGCCCCATATAAAATAAATAAATAAATAAATAAAGTAAAAGGTAAATCTTCTTGAGTGGGAGGTATGTTTACAGATCATTGCATTATTTGTGTTTTCTTCCATGTATCCTTTGCACGTTTAAAATGCTGGTAAACTTTTCAAAAACACACACATTATCTGACAACTTAATATTTTATGTGGATTTTTTGTTGTTGTTGTTAAATTAAGCTAACTTGTCAGGGTTGTAAGACTGCTGACATTGGGACTTTGCAGGGAAGCGGGAGGAGAAAGGGGCTTGCTCTGTCCAGGGAGGCAGGTCCATGTCCAGGCACCATGGGGAGTGAGGATGTGCCCCACACCTACCGACACGCGCCTAAGCCTGTTTGTTGTTCGCCATTGTATGTCGGCTCAGGCTGTCATAACAAAATACCACAGACTGGGTCGCTTCAACAACAGAAATTTATTTTCTCACAGTTCTGGAGGCTGGAAGTCCAAGATCAAGGTGAAAGCAGGTTGGTGTCTTCTGAGGCCTCTCTCCTTGGTTTGCAGATGGCTGCCCCATTGCTGTGTCTTCACATGGTTTTTCTTTTGCACACATGCCTGGTGTCTCTCTGTGTGTCCAAATGTCTTCTTATAAGGACACCAGTCAGTTTGGATTAGCACCCACCCTAACGGCCTTATTTTAATGTAGTCACCTCTTTAAAGGCCCTATCTTCAAATGTAGTCACATTCGGAGGTACTGGGCGTTAGGACTTCAACATGCGAGTTTTGGGGAATCACAGTTTAGCCCATAACAACCATTACTGGTTTATTTTGGCAGAGATCTGTACCTTCAGCATTTCAAGGGCCCTGAGGGCCCTTGAGCTTACTGTATAATCTTATCGTGGGAATGTTATGACTACAGCAAGCAAGCCTTTGACCAAATCCTGCCTCTTGTACATTTTTCAGCAAGCAGCCACATACACCTTCGTTAGAGCATGCACTTGGAACCCGATGAAGTCCCAGTTGTCTGTTCTTTTAGGCTCTTGGATAGTACCTTGCATGGAAGTTTTCCTCACAGCAGATGAGAAGAAGTCCTGGGGGCAGCCTTCAGCTTTCGAGTTGGATTAGGCAGCAGAATCCCCTGAAAATACCTGCTCACAGAATCGATGCTACTCTGGGTCAGAGTGTGCTCTGAAAGATGTGGGACTTGGCCTAGAGTTTGTTGAGGAAAAGCAAACAAGTCTAGCCAAACCACGTATCTTGAACATCCCCCACTTCTCCAATGTGAAATTATTTCTCATATTCACGGTGCCAAATTTCCCACCTTCCTGTGAGTGTGGGAGATAAAGATGGCAGATGTGCTGTTAGACTGCCAATGGGGAGTAGGCTCGCAGTCGTCATCTTTCAAATTCTAACGACCCCTCACAGTGTGTGTTTCCTATTTAGGGACCTTAGATATTACCTGACTGCACCTAGATTAAAATGGACATACACTGTGCCACACAGTTGGGGCCATGGTGTTTTAAGGTAAATTGCAGACAGTAGAAGAGTTTGTCAGAAAACTTCACCCCATATCAGCATTTTGCCCTGAGCCTGCACTATTCCCAGGTCACGGTATAAGTGATTTCTTATCTTGAAAAGTGCAACAGAATCAAGAGTGATATTGGATTTGATGCTACATTTTTATTAGATGTTGAGTCTTGAAACTGTTTTTACTGAACATTGGTCAGGGGATTATGAAAAGTAGAAACTGGCTTCTCTTTTCTCCCTTTGAAAAGAGAGGATGGATTTATCACAAGAACTGACATTTCAAAAAAAAAAAAGGTGTAGTGTGTGTGTGATGGGTCTGAAGAGACAACATTTGGATCTCAGGGGTGCATATTTTTGAACTGTTTCCAGAATTCTAGAGTAAGACCTGAGAAATAATAAAATATTGACCACAGATCAAAGAGAAAAATACAGGGCGATCTTTGGCAAAGCCTGCCATTTTGCACATTTCAATCCTTTCTCTAGCTTGTTGAGAGCCCCTCCTGTGAACCCTGTACTGTGCTGGATGTCAGGGGAGGCCTCTGACTTTTTTGATCTCTGTCTTAGCATCAAACCTAGTGGACCCAGTATATTTAATCATTTACTTGTTTATCCAACAAATATTTCTGAGAGTCTATTATATTTAGGCATGGTTCTAAGCTTCCTACAAGTGGTCTCTCATTGGGTACATATTAAGTGAACAGCCTATTAGATTTCCCCCAGTTATCCCCCTTCATGACCATAAGAGAGAATTGCTAGCTCAGTCTACCACATCCACTTCACTTGATCCAGACTTTTCTGAGAATGACCTGGGGTGGGATAGACAGGAGAATTTAGCAAGGGCATATATGTGAAATCCACATAATGGAAGGTTGCCCCCTTCCACCCCACCCCACGATCTATTCTTTCCATAGCAGTCTGCAAGAGATTTTTAAAAACAAAACCCAGTTTACTTTAGTCCCCTCCTTATGATCATCTACTACCCATGACCTCCTTTGCTGTGCTCCAGGCATATGGGACTCCTTTCTGTCTCAAATATTGCCTCAGGGCCTTTGCACTTGCTGGTTCTTCTACCTGGAATGCTGTGCTTCTTGAAGATTGCCTGATTTCTATCAATCTGACCATCTGTTGTAAAGAATCCCCCCTTTATTACATCACCCTCTTTTTTTTATTTTCTTCAAATCATGTTTGACTCCCTGCGATTAGCTTCTTTCTTCTTTTTCTTTGGTGTCACCCATTTCCCCCAATCAAAATAGAGGCTGCCTGAGGGCAGGGCCTTGGTCTGTTCATCCCTCTCTTTGTATCCATGACTCTCTCCCAGTGCCTATTCCAAAGTAAGTGCTCAATAATTATTGTTGATTCACTGAATGCATCAATCTCTGTTAATGCCCTTTGGAAGCTGTGAGTCAATGGAATTCCTTTTTTAAATTACACTTTAGGCTGTTGAACTTCGCTTCTGGAACAAGACTCAGCTTGGAGATACCACCCTGGAACATGACATCAGTTGAACTAATCTGATTAAGGTTTCATTAACAAGAACCCAGGACGTAACTGAGGAAGATTTCAAGTTGAAAGCATATGCACACTGACCTATAACTCTCTTACCGGCTTTCAGCCAAATTAGATTTTCCTGACCAAAGAAAGATCAGAAAGTGAAACGAGACAGTAATCGAAACAGTGTGTTGGGGCTCAGGGGTTTGCTAGCAACGTGTGTAGCCTCAACCATCCGCATTCATGGTGGGAGGTGGGGGGTTGTCTTTGATTTGGGTGCTGACTTTAGAGCTGCTGTGTAGCAATGTGACGAGATCCTTATTGCTTTCTCGTTTGAAATGATGGATGCAGACGAGAACATTTTTGCCTGGAACCAGGTAGGGCTATTTAATTGGCTCTTGAATCGACACAGGTATTTTAGAATGCTCCAGGCATTCCCTCAAAAGATATTTGCTGCGTAGGTGCCAGGTACGGGGGGGACGTTGGTGGATAAAACAGACATGCTGACTTGTAATCAAGTGGCTTTGAAGACACATCCTATGTGACAGACGTGGAAATAGTACGTGCAAATATGTGTCAAATGCTTCATAAATGGTAAAGGTGTTTGTTAGCTGCGTGGGAGATGTATCAGAAAAGCAGGTTTCTGGTGGGCAATGGAAGGGCGATTTGATGGCCTGAGGGTGCGAGGCCATCTCCTTCTGTCCCTTCCCTTCTCTGTACTCTGGCTCAGTGACTCACCCGGGCCGGAAGGGAAGGATAAGAGGGTCTCGTATGTAGGGAGACCCGTTTAAGGCCTGTGGAGGGCAGTCCTTCCTGAAGCATTGAATCCATTGGTAGGATGCTCCCTGGGGTTGCCTGTATGCAGAGCCGAGCTGTTTGTTATTTGTGATCCACCCACTGCACTGGGACTTGGGGCTAGGGACAGGTGGATAGAATTGTCCGATTTCCTCAAATCTCCAACAGTGTCCCCTTCTGAAGGGATGCCATACAGATGAAAGATAGAACCAGCCCCACTCGCTGTCACTGCCTTGAAGCCATCGCATCCCATGTTAATGTTCCTTATCACTGCTCTTATTTGAGTGGCTCAGTGATAACATCTCAGAAATGACAAATAGTGTCTCCACATCTGAGGAAGTGGTGAGTTGGAGGCAATTTTCCAGGGGAAGGATTTTGTCGCAAAGCATTAAAATAGAACCCATTCTAAGTCAGTCCTTCTTTTTAAGTTAACGTCTCAAAACTCCAATTCACCATGAGTTCCACCACTTCTCAGAGCAATTTTGTAGGTGTATTAGTGCTGTATGTCACCTTGAATGCCAAATAATAACTCTGGGGTTGGGGTAGGAGGCTAGCTGATTGACTTAGAGGTATTTAGAGTTCATTTTTTAAAAGACATTTAAACACTGCCGTTGTTTTTTTGTATGTGGAGAGATTTTTTTAAAAAAGAATTGAAAAAATTTTAACTGTGGTAAAAAAACACACATACTATAAAATTGGCCGTTTTAACCATTTTTAGGTGTATTGTTCAGTAATGTAAATATATTCACATTGTTGTGCAGATGTCCAGAACTCTTTCCATCTTGCAAAACTGTATTTGATAAACAGCAATTGCCCACGTCCCCTCACTCCCAGCCCCTGACAGCCACCATTCTACTTTCTGATTCTATGACTTTGACTACTTAAATACCTCAGAAAGTGGAATCATACAGTAGTTGTCTTTTTTGTGACTGGCTTACTTCACTTAGCACAATGTCCCCACGGTTCATCCATGTTGTAGCATGTGTCAGAATTTCTTTCCTCTTTAGGGCTGGATAATATTCCATTGTAATGTATGGACCACACTTTCTTTATCTGTTCATCCATTGGTGGGTGACACATGGGTTGCTTCTACCTCTTGGCTATTGTGACTAGTGCTGCTATGAACACGCATATGCAAATATCTCTTTGAGATTTGGCTTTCAATTCTTTTGGCTATATACCCAGAAGTGGGATTGCTAGATCATATGGTAATTCTATTTTTAATTTTTTGAGGAACTGCCATACTGTTTCCCGTAGCAGCTGCACCATGTTACATTCCTACCAACAGAGCATAAGGGTTCCAGTTTCTCCACGCCCTCGCCAACCCTTGTTATTTTCTGTTTTTTTTTTTATTTATTTTTATTTTTTGTTTTTATAGTAGCCATTATAATGGGTGTAAAGTGGTATCTCATTATGGTTAAACAATGCAGTTTTACAACTTTGTACTTCATGTTTTAATCAATACGTAAGTTGTAATCAATACGAAAATGTAATCAATACATTGTGTAATCAGTACACTAATAAAGGCTAGTAGCTAATGTTTATTGAGTGTTTATTAAATCTTCTAAGCACCTTGCATGACTAATTCTCACCTCAACTCTAGGGGAAGGTTCCATTTTTACCCTACTTTACAGAAGAGGACATGGAGGCTTGGAGAATTTAAGTGACTTACCCCAGGTCACACCTAGTGAAAGGCCTGTATCTGGATTTGAACCTGGCTGCCTGGCTTCCAGGGGGACCCTCTGTCTCCCTCTTTCTAACTAACCAAGCTATGTAAGATTCACATCCTGAGCTGACCCATGTCAGGAAAGAAAGGTCTAGTAGATAATGAGGTCCTTCCTGAAGAATGGAGTTTCTTGGTGGGCACAGGAATTGAAGATTCTGGAATAAAATTCATGCCTCAGTCATCAGTGAAGCCTCATTGTCGAGACCCCACAAACAGTGGACATGTCTCTTGAAACCTGTGGCCTGGAAAGGACTCTGTACTTTTTTGGCTTGAAGTCCCATAACTCTTTTGAGTAAATAGAGAAAGTGAAGAAAGAGACACCTAATTTTGAATGTTTTTCCTTGACACTATTCAGCTCCTGAATTTGGTTTCTATTCCGGGCGCACACATGCACATGTAAATGGGGATGTCAAATTAAGGACTTCTTGCATTGGAGGGTTCATTCTTAGGTCCCCCAGATTTTCTGGAAAGCCATGGAAGCACTGGAATGCCTATCAAATTAAAAGTAAATGTCAAATACTGTATTTGGTTTACTTTTTGTTAATCTTTATTTAGTTTTGTTTTTCATGAGGCCTAATATTAGTCCAGTTCCCTTTAGGTGTTATCAAAGTGACATCCGCCATCATTCCCCATATCAGTTTTAATGTTTGTGTTGGATTATTGTATTAACAAATGCTTCAAATTACGTTAGGAAAAGCACATTATATTATTTAAAGTCCAGGGAGCAATTCCACACTCACATCTGCTAATCCTATCAGTAAATAATGGCATAGGGCCATTCTAACAGGACCCATTAAATCTGCAGGGCCACCCCTCACTCTGATATGTTTTATTTACATTTCTCTATTTTGGCACCATAAAATGAAGTCTCCCTTAAAAAATCAGCTCACAGACTAATTCCCTAAAACTTTTTTTTTTTAAAGAAGACAAATTTGAAAACATGATGTGTCATCTCCTGTCATAAAACCCTAGACAGAGTTTTGGGATGAGTTTCATGGCGTGTTCTGAGGATCGCTGAACTGGGCAGTCTGAAAGCTTTTGCCATCCAGAAACAACCCTTTCCATTGGAGAAGGCACAGAGAGGCCTGCTCACCACCGCCTCCTGGGCTCAGACTACCTCTGTGATTATGCTTGTGGATAATTTAGCCACCTTCTAACTGGATCACACTTGGTGCCCTTATCTATGACTTGTGAATGAGAATACTTGCCTCATGGGCTGCTGCAAAGATTTGAGATGCCAAGTACCTGGCAACATATAATTGTCCCTTAAAAGGTGGTATGCCTTAAAGGGTAGTTACTGGCACTATCATTTGTTAGGGGCTGAATTTTGTCCTCTCCAAATTTATATGTTGAAGCCCTAATCTCCACACTCTTGTAATGTGACTATATTTGGAGATAGGGTCTTTAAAGACGTGATTAAGTGAAAATGAAGTCATATGGTCTTATGGGCAGGACCTTAGCCAGCCTGACTGGTGTCTTTGTAAGAGGAAATTTAGACACACAAAGAGACACCAGGGGTACACGCTCACAGAGGAAAGACCATGTGAGGACACAGGGAGAAGGAAGCCAAGGAGAGAGGCCTCACCAGGCTCTGAATTGGCTGCCACCTTGATCTTGGACTTCCCACCCAGTCTGTGGTGTTTTGTTATGGCGGCCCTCGCAATCTCCTACACCATTTTATTCTTTTGATGCTTTCACAGCTTCTTGAATACTTGGTGTATGAAAAAAAAAAAGTTCACATCCCATTTTCTCTACAGATAGTTTCGTTGGAAGTTTCTTCTTCACCTGTTTTCTGTTTTTTTCCCTACCCTTGCTGTCCAATTCTGTCTTCGTTCTCCCACCCTCTCTGAGGAAGGACCCCTGGACTGTTGTGTCTCTGTTGAGCATCTTCCAGGGCCACCTTCCTGTCCCCTACCTTGTTCGATCCTATGGCTCCAGGGATGCTGGGCCTCACCTGTCATCCTCATAACAGCCACCATCTTTGAGATGGGAGTCTCCTCTCCTTTCTGGTCCGTGCATGGGTCAGATGTAAGTTTCTTCACTTTCCTAAGCATATGCATCCATTTTATTTTAAAGGCGTTATTGGCAACCTTTACTAGGAAATGGGCAGATAGAATGAGAAGTGACTAGATTTTTAGGGAATCTTAAAGTGCCAGGGTGGGCTTAACTTCAACCCAGTAAAAAGCCAGAAGAACAAAGGGATGTGCACATGAAGCGTAGGGATGCTGTTAATGCCTCATGACTGGAATAACCTGGGACTCACAGGACGGCCAAGGCTTCAAAGATGCTTTTATTGGAAACATCCCTAAGAGACCTTTTCACTGGAGATTTCAGCAACTTTCACTTCTGGGTTATCTGACTTGTTGGGGAGGGGTCTTGGTTATTTGTGCAGCTCTTAATGATTTCCTGGAGAGCCCATTCAAGCGGATGTGGGGAAGGACTCAGTTCAAAGAGCTGGGATGCTTTAGTTAGCCATTGATTTTAACAGTCTTTTGTGGCTGACAACATTGCTCAGGATTTCTTTTAGGAAACTTTTAATAGAATAGTTTTTAGGTGGTTGGAGGGAAGAGTTATTTTTGTTTATATTCTTTTCCAGCCGAAAGGAGAGAGAAGAAATTCAATTTTGAATTTCTTCTGATCTTTTTCTTGATCTTTTTTAACCCCTTCTCAACGTGGCCACCACTGTCCTGCTCCACAACCCTCAGTGGCTCACTATTGCCTGTCCTTTTCCGTTTTCTTCCAGGGCTAGTTTAATTTAGCTCTTCCTGTCTGGCCCATGGTTCCTGTATTTCAATTTGATGGCTTGCCAAAGAAGAGGGCAAGAACTCAGCAAATACTTATTGTTGGTTTTTTTTTTGGAGGGGGAAGAAAGGGGTGTTAGGTTTTTCTTCCTTTTCTTATAGGCTGTTGGGAAGCAGGAGGTTAGTTTTGGTTTATTCCTCTGTGTCCAGGCTTCTGTAGAGGCCACTGGGGGTGGGGATGGAGGTGTGGGTTGGGGTGGGTGTCTTTGGGCCTGGATCAGAGTTGGGGCCCCAACACTTGAGGGAGAAATGCTTGTAGCCTCCTTCTAGATGAGATGGGAAGGGATGAATTAGGGGTCCCAAGTCCAAGTACCTGGGCTGTTCTTTGGCTCCCTCCAAGCCAGGAGCAGCGATTGATTGTTGGGCCATTCATTGTATGCAGTTCTGGGCCACACTCTGCACTCTTTAACCTTGGCTTCTGAAGAAAACATTAAGGGGGAGACACGGAGAAAATGTGCCCTGACGGATGGATACAGATCGATCCTGGTGGGTCAGGAGAGCTTTATAAGTACAGAGAAGGCATTATTATGTAAGTAAAAAAGACCCAAGTCTGGCCTGGAGGAGGTAGCTCAACATTGGAGAACTCAGGCCCCCTCCCCCCAAAAAAAGGGCAGGAAGTAGAATTATCAAAAATGGGGGTGGGTTTTTGGAGCCTCAGACTGCCTGCCTCCTGCACTGCCTAGGTCCTCAGTGCCACCTCTTCTCATTCTAGTCCTCGGTTGTCCCTCTGTGGCCATCAGGCTGCCACCCTAGGGTCTAGGGCATTCTCTGAGCCCTGTGCACCTGGCACAGCCACCCCAGGGCCCTGCAGGGCAGGGCTCCATAAGTATTTTTCTATATCACTAAATAAGATTCATACAGCTTTGCAGTATTTGATTGTGAACTTTTAATCCAGCATCCCAGCTGACTCTTAAGCTCTTTCTGTTTTTCCCTGTAGCTGTCTTTTGAGATACATTTGCCAGGGCTTGTTAATGGTTTGTTTCTTTCTGCTTTGATTTATTAGATTAGAAGCTCAGTTCCCGGCCTCTGCCCTCCTTGGGAGAAGCTCTTGCTTCATCTTCATAAAATGTTGCTGTTGGGCCTTTTCCTGGTTTATTACTTTGCATTAATACCTGGCAGCTTACGTCTGAGCTCTCCTTTTATTTCCTTAATGTATAATATTGTGTCCCCTTCGGAGGGCCTGAGGCTTGCTAAGGGTTTGTTGGCCTCTCATTTTTCACGTTGGGAGGTAAGAGTTTGCATGTGTCAGTCCCAGCCTAGTGATAAGCAGCACAGAGACTTCTAAATGGTCTGTTTGAAGCCACGTGGCTAATCAGGGGCAAAGTGAACCGAGGTACCCTAGAAATGAACAAGAAAGGAAGACGACAATTGGAACGGCTAACGTCTTCTGTCTTACCAATACAAGACTGGTTTGCTTGTAGCTTGCTGTTTCTCCTTGAAGCAGGGAGGAGGGATTCCTTAAGCTAAGAAAGGGTTTCAACAAGAAAGGGATATAGGAACAAAATGCTACACTGGATCTGTTGAAGTTACACATATACTTTTCCCTCCAAAACCCGTTTTAGTAGAGGGATAACCGATGCCTTGCATTAGGGGGTTTCAGTTGGATGACAGAACTGTCAGTCAGTTTTGCCCTGGGATTGTGTGGGGCTCACCTACAGGGTTTGAGCTTCAGTGCATCTGATCCTCTGAGAGAAATAAGGACGGAGAAGTGGAATTGAATGAGTGCAGCAGGCTGGTGGATTCATCTGGTGACTTCAGGGAATAATCTGGGAGGAGGTTCCTCAGGCTCTGATCTCTGCAGGGTCCCGGGTGGGAAGGTAGGTTTCACTGAAGGGGTTGAATAGAGCCCTTTGATTCCATCCCTAGCACAGGGCTGGCAGTTAGTGCAAACAGGGCTTGCTGTTAAGGACACTTCATTACCGGTAGAGTCCTTGAGGATTGGAGGGGCTTTGAATATGTCAGCCTTAGAGACAGAGAGGCATAAAAGTGGCACACCTTTTCAGAACATTCTGGAATAAGAGAGATGACCGGGGTCTGGAGATTGAGGAGAAAGATGCTCGAGGTAGTACCCCCCTTCTCACATTCGCAGCTGGGTCAGGAGCCCTTGCCTGTAAAGCCTGCTGCTTGGGTGTTACCAGGGAGGGGCAGGTGTCAGAGTGTGTCCCGGGTCGCTACCCGGTGGGGCCGCCGGATCCAGGCAGTCACGAGGGCACCTCAAATCCATAAAGGCAAACACCCCACTGTTGCTGGGTAATCTTGAGGAGGCACCAAATGGAAGGTACTGAACCCAAGTACTTTTCTTCCTCGTGGTGACAGTGGTCTAGCTTTTGGTGGTCTGTTTAAACCCTCGCTCAGCCACTTCACTAGAGTTTTGACCTTGGATAAGTCACTTAAGCTCAAAGGTACTCAGCTGACCTTCAAGATGGGCTCCAGTTGGTGTGACAGGCAACCCTCATGGGCATTTGTGAGGATGAAGTCAGCTGATGCAGGTAAAGTGCTCAGCCCAGGGCCTGGCACTGTCAAGTCAGCCTGGAGAACATGAACTTGGGAGTTACGATCTGCATGCACTGAGCTCTTTCAGGTGCCCCCGGATACCCCCAGATGCTGGAGGAAGGAGCCAGCCTCCTGCTAGGGACGCAGCGAGGCATTGAGCCTTTGGTAAAATCGTAAGTGCTTTCCAACAAACCCTGGTGTCAGTCACTGTGGAATCTGTTAATCAGACCCTCCCTCTGCCCCCAATTTTAAGGTAAGGCACCGTTTTGGGCAAACACCTGACAGCACACGGGCAGCACCGAGGCTCTTAGCTCAGCACATCCGTGACTTCAGCGGCTCTTTCCTCAGTCCTTCCAAGTGCTTGGTTTTTAGAACCTACTCAGTTGACCAGATAATTCAGTAAATGAAGATAAGCACTTGTTGGAATACCTGTTGGTTGCTGTGGGACAAAAAAATACCTCCCCACCAACAGAGCTCAGGCCTTCACCCCCGACTCCTAGTAATGTAATCAGATGGAGATGATATGATTTGTGAGTGATCATTTATTTCCATCCCCTCTACAGTCAGTCTTATCTTTCAGCCCCACCCCTACACGTGTGAAACAATTAACATGTGAGCCAGCTGGGAGACAGCGCTGCGTGCTAAATTGGGTAGTTGACAGATGTTGTACAGTTCAGATCATCAAGTGCCAAGTGAGTTAGAGAAGAGGCTGATGTGTGGAGTCATCAGGAAAGACTTCGTGAAGGAAGTACAACAATGGAAGTGAATAAATCCCTTGTTAGAATCCTGGAGCTCTTGAGGCCCAGAGCCCAGGAGAGGTGAACTCAGAGGCAGCTCCCCATACAGAGTCAGCAAGATAAGTATCTTATCAGCGTTTCTCCAACTGGATTCCGCAGGGCTGGGCAGGGCCTGGGATTCTGTCTTTCTAACAAGCTCCTGAGTGATGCTGATGTTGCTGGTGTATCGAGTGCTTAGATCATATTTAGATTAGGTATTAATCTGTAGCTCTAGATAATGTCATTAAGGTGTTAGTTACAGGGAGAAGGAACTGTTGGCACATGGGATTAATGTGCCTTTCCAAACATTCTCAGGGTGGTGTGTGGTGTTGCATAGCCTGTGATCAGATGCCACCTGTGTCACTCCAATGTTGGTGACTTTGATGTCTTAATCCATGTGGGCTGCTATCACAACATATGGACTGAGTAGCTTAGAAACAATAGAAACTGAGTTCTTGCAGGCTGGAGGCTGGAAGCATGGTTGGGTGGGGGCCCTCTTCCTGGTTCCTAGCCTGTGCCTTCACCCTGTGCCCTCACGTGGTGGCAGCGGCCGGGGATGTCTTCGAAGCCTCAGTTTCCTCTTCTATAAGGCAGAGGCAGTCAAGCTCCCCGATAGCCCCGCCTCCAGACTCCAGCTAGCTGTGTTCATGTAATTAGGGGCAGATTAGGCACCGATACCATGTGCACCTGAGAAAATCAGATGCCAGAGTGCTGCTTTCAATATTGCTGAGTGCCATCGCTGTGGATGCCAGCCCGGTGCGCCCAAAGTACCTGTTGGGGGCAGGTGTGCGGTTCATGCTGGTCAGATCATGGATTATGGCAACCTGAGGATGCTCTTGTGATTTGTTTTTTTTTTTAGTCAACTGTTAGCAACAGGGCTGAGTGGGAGGAGGCCTGAGTCACTTATAAAGAGGTTGAAATGCTAGCGTTTAGGACCCTTGGCATGTTCTGGTCGGGTGCTTCATGAAAGCCCGATGGATGAGGTACATTAGGCTATCTTGAGGAGCTTGTTAAAAAAAGCAGATTCCGGGCCTTACCTGGGGGTTCTTAGTCCTCAGGATGGTTGGCTAAGGGCATGCTTTAACCTGTGTTTTTAAAACCACTCCCGGGTATTCTCGTGTGCAGCGAGCTTCCAGCCTTTTCGGTGCTGGTGCTGGATGCAGAGGTGCAAATGGGTGATTTGCCCAGTTTCCCAGAGCAGTCAGTGACAGACCTGGAGACATACCCAGTCCTTGGATCTCAGAAGTTCTTTTTTTTGGCTTACAGACCCCTCTGAGACAGGCCTCTGTAATTTTTGCATACAAACCTCTGATTCATGCCAGAAATCCAGCCCAGCAGAAAGGGGTCTCCTCCAACCAGTGGTCCTCAGCTGGGGCTGTTTTGCTCTCCCAGGGGACACTGGGCACCGCTGGAGACATTGTTGGTCTGGTTTGGGGAGGAAAGGGAGGAGTGGAAACCTGGGATGCTGCTAACCATCCTGCAGCGCACAGGACAGCCCCTCACAACAAAGAATTATCCAGCCCAGAACGTCAGTAGTGCTGAGGTGAGATCGGTCTAGACCAGTGCTTCCCAGACTTCGCTGTGTACTTGATCGTGATCTAGTAGGTCTGGGGTGCGGCCTGAGAGTCTGCATTTCTGACAAGCTCCTCATTGGTGTTGATGCTGCCCTTCTGGGGACCACACTTCGCGTGACAAGTGTTTTCCAGAGTAGTCGATTTCAGAGTGACCCTGGTCCACAGCTCCACGACTTACTTAGCTAGCTGTGTGACCTTGGGCAAGTTACTTAACCTCTAAATTCCTTCATCTGTAAAATGGGGATACGCTTTATTACTCGGGGTCAAATGAGATAGTATCTGTAAAGAGCTTAGTGTGGCTCTTGCGCGTGGCGCGCAGTCGGTAAATGTAGCTGTTATTTTCGTTATTATTGTTTGCTTAGCAATTCAGCTCTATTTGTCCGGTGATTCATTATTTACCTTCTTTGTGCCTAGTGCTTTGCTAAAATAGGATTAGCTGGAAGGAGATCCCAAGGATTATCTCTGTGATGGTGAATTCTAAAGATAACTAGTGTCATTTTCACTCCTAAGTCACCCCACGCTCTGGCACTGGGTGGGGATTGAGGCTGCGATAGGAGATGTAAGATCAGCTGCGTTCATCACGTCCCTGAAACACAGCAGTTATACTGCACCAAAAGCGAGTATGGAAAGAATTTCCTAAAGCAAGGTGCCTGTTTCCTAGGTTTTCATTCTAACAACGGTTTTATGGATAATAGAGATGCATGGCAAGTGAACATAAATATCCAATTTCATCAGCATTCAGAAATATTTGGTATCTAGCATAGCCGGTCTTTCAGAGCAGGTTTAGAACACAGAGTTGATCCGTGTTCAAAGCCCAGCATTGCCATGTATTAGCCATTTGATCTGGGAATTATTTAATATCTCAAAGCCTCAGTTTCCCCATCTCTAAAACAGGAGAATAATAGTCCTTCTAAAGTTGAAGTGAAGCTGACATGAGGTGAGGCGTGTACATTCCTTTGGGACTATTGACTGATATTGTTCTAGGCCTGCCACTTAAGGTCGCCACTAGGAGGCCTGTTTTCAAGTGTTAGTGCGTTAGAATCACGTGGGAAACTTAGGAATAGAGCTGCCAAGGCCTTCCTCAGGTAGCGGAATTCACTCGCGCCCAGCTGAGGCTCAGGAATTGGCATTTCAAACAAGTACCCCAGGGGATTCTGGGACTGGTGTGCCACTTTGAGAAAGTGCTAGTGCTAAGTCCTAGTGCTAAGGTTAGAGAGGTCACCTTGGGTACCGTGGTGTCCAGCAGAGATGGAAACCCGGCTAGGTGGAGGAGTATAGGAGGACATAGTAACTCCTGAGCATTGTTCTGACAGACTTTATTTTGGCAGAAGCTTAGGCTTTCTTTGCCAAGCCATCATTCATTACTTGGAATAGGAGGGGGAGTGGGGAGGGGACATATACAGCTGGCTGTCAGAACAGTTGACCTCCAAATGGGATAACCTCGGAGCCAAACTTAAGCAATCTGGAAGCCAGAAGTAGAGGTGAGAGCAGAGGCAGGTGCTTGGCATTTCTGCAGATTTCCTGGTAAACATGAAAAGATAAGAGACTGTCAAGCCGGGGTGGGATGGTGGGGGAGGGGTTTGGGGGAAGTGGGGGGTGCAGGGGGTGTGAGTATGGGGAGGAGGTCAGGTGGAGAGGAAGCCCCTGCTGTTTCCAGATGCTGGCCCCCAGGAGGCATCTTTGGAGGAAGAGGGTCTGAGCTGTGAGAAAGCGTGCAGGGAGAGGCAGGGAGAGCTCAGGTGTGCAAGCTCCCTCTGCCAGCTACAGAGCTCCTGGGAGAGCAGATGGTCTCCATCACTGCCAGCGCTAAATCAATGACTGCAGGAGGGTGAATGCCGCCAATTAGCAATGTCCCCAGGATCCCTTCTTCCAGCCTGGAGGGTCCCATCTTGGGACCCCAGGCAGAGCACTGTGCCTCCAGTTGATAAATATTTAGCTCTTACTGCTTCCCTGAGGGAAGTTAAGGTGAATGAAATGGATAAGAGCAAAGACTATCAGGCCACTGCCTGCTTTCAAGTTCCAAATTTGCTGTGTACCAGCTGTGTAACCTTGTTGAAGTTACGTCACCTCTCTGTGCCTCAGTTTCTGTATCCGTAAAATGGGAATGATGACAATAGTACTCTTGCCACAATGGTGCTGTCTAGCTCACAACCACTAAGCCTGAGTAGCACACACTAATAACTGTTGATTGTTCACACGTCTGGGTGGCCGAAGGGCTCTGTGATCTTGGCTGGCCTTGCTCACATGTCTGAGGGTCATTAATCCAGAATGACCTTGGCCGGGATGACCGAGGTGTTCCACTCTGCTACGTATGTCTCTCGTCCTATGACAGGGTCGCCCAGGCAAGTCCTCATGGATACGACAAAGGTGCAAGAGCCAGCAAGCCACTCATGCAAGTGCCTTTAAATCCACTGTGGGACGTCTGCTAATGTCCCATTGACCAAAGCAAGTCACACGGCCGAGCTCAGTGTCGGAACATGGGGCAGAGTGCCCTGCCTAGAAGGGCACAAGAAGTTACATGGCCAAAGGAGGGTATCAGGGAGGGGCGAAGAAATGGGACTCTTTTTGTAACGTACCACAATTACCTTATAGTTTCTTATACTACAAGCAAACCCTCACCCACTCCGTTATCATTCTTATAGTGTAGGCTGATGTGATTATTTTTTGTGGATATGATAGTCATGTGAGAAAATGTGATGGTGGCAGTGGGAAATATCTCTTGTGATTATTTGGTGGGACAGTTCTTCTAATAGCTGACCCACCGTTACTACTGGCACCACCCCCTCCCCCACCCCCATCACCTCCAGTGCAACCAGAATCATTGTTGCCATCTTTCAAACCCTTGCCAGGTCACCTTCTCTGATGACTTTCCTAACCAGCTTGCCCCACACAAGTCATAATACTCTACTGTTTTGTATCTTGTACCTGCTTCTGGTAACTCACACTGTGTTTGAAGTGCGGTATTTGTTGATGGGTCTCCTATTTGCCTCTCTCTAAGGGGGCAGAAAACGTGTCTCTGTGCCTTAGTATCTAGAGCAGAACCTGGCATATAGTGGCTGCTCAATGAATACCTGTTGAGGACACGTGACAGAAGATTTTTTACCTCACTCTTGTGATACCCTTGTTCTAAGACCAAAGATTGTGGGAAGAACCTTACCTCCCCCCCACTTCCCCCCCCGCCCCCACACACACACACACACACACACACACACACTGCTGTGGCTTCAGAGGAGCATAACAACAGTCACATTCACAAGTGATACAGGACACTGGATTCCATGGATGGATGCATTCAGAAAGCGCCAGATTTAGTAGAGGCTCTAACTTACATACTTATAGATGACCTCCTTATGACCCTAGTATTATTTAAGGTGACACCAGCTTCTGTAACACAGATCCCCAAATCTTGTTGAATGAACACAAGAAAAGTTCATTTCTCATTTATGCAACAGTCTAGAGTAGCAGTTTCTAGTTAAGCAGCTCGCCTCCACTTGGCGGTTCAGGGATCCAGGCTCTTTCCATCTTGTTGAGCTGCCATTTTTAACACAGAGCTCCCAAGGTCACCCTGAAGGTCATTTCCTTTTTTAGCCAGCCATCCAGAAGGATGAGGACATTGAGTTTACTGAGCCAGGCCTGGAATTGGCTCCTACCACTTCTGCTTCTATTCCACTGGCCAGAGCTTGATGTCAGTGGGGCAGAGAAATGTAGTTAGCTATATCTTCATTTTCCATTTGGCATTTATACGACAGTGTTGATGCAAGACATATGCAGTATTCATTTTTTTTTTGACACTTCTATCTGATTTTCCACTTTTAAGCCAATCTTAATCAAATCCTATGTCGGTTTCATGTAACTTTGGGTCCTTGTCTGCAACACCATGACAAAATGGGGATCTTTGAACTAGGAAAGTGGGGTTGGAGAATGTGAGCTCCTGTTTACAGTTTATGGGTGATGAAGATAAGAGTGTTACTTTATGCTGTTCTTAGAACACAGTTAATTTTTAGGCTAAATGTTTATAAGGTATTGCTGGCTGCCAGCTACAGGGAACACAATGCCCATATTGCTTGGTTTAAAGCCTTTGAAATCAATGATGGCTGAAAGTGCTTTCGGGAGCAGAATTGAATCTGTGTACAGTTGGTGACTATTGGATTTAGTGACTGTAGTAAAACTTTGCTCCTTTCTCCTCATTGTGGAAACGTTGTACAGCCTGCCTTGATCAATACGAGGCAGACATTAATGATGAGAATCTCTTATGTGGCAGCCGGAGCTTTCCCTTTGTTGGGATTGAGATACTCAGCTGATTTCCTGGGAGTGTATTTATGAGAAGTTGGTTTGTGATTCTTGCAAGTGTATATATGAGGTTCTTGAAGTTTTTTTTATTTTTATACAGAGGAGTCGCAATCAATTGTGTTATTGTAAAGTATTTTGGTGGCTTGTAACTTGAGGACTGTACCCTTGAAAGTCCCTAGTCTTATAGATTTGGGAAATGTGTACGTACTTTAAAATGGGTAGAGTTGGAAGGGGGGGCTGTAAAACATGTACATCTCACTTAAAACAAAACAAAACAAAACAAAACAAAACAAAACAAAACCCTTGTGTTAGATGTGAAACTGCCATAAATCAAAGCATCACGGGAGAGGAATTTTCTAGACTTGGTTGTGTGGAGTTTCACCGAGAAAAAGAAGCTGGACAAATCCCAGAGAGTTTGGGGCAAACCCTTGGTTCAATCCATCTCCACCCTCATGGAGTTTACAGCCTAAATTCCCTTTCCCTCTCTCTATAGATGCAATTTTCATCAGGTTTGTGTAGTAATAGAATCTCTTCTCCTTCTTCCCAGAGTTCCCCTCACCCCCCCTCCAGGAAAGCAGGGGCCCACTTCATTCCATCGCTTAAGCAATTCTGTTTTTGGGTCCCATTTGTGGGGCTGGCCAGTTAAAACTTATTTGGAACGGGGACATCCAGATGCCAGTTTCCACCTTTGTGCTTCCAGGTCTCCTCTTTTGCTTTTAGTTTGAATCCACAGAATGTTATAGTAAATACAACCGACAGTTAGAGGTGTAGTTGGACCACGCATGGCCAATTGCATGGCTTTGTATAGTTTGCTGAATGCTATACCGCCTTGTCTTTGTCACAAAGTGGTTTGAAAGGTAACACTTTGGAACCGAGATGCTCTGGTTGGTAAGTTTTCTAGTCAATGGAAGGGAATGAACTTGGCCAGAGCCTGTGACCTTACGTGAATTATTTCTCCTTGCTGAGCCTCCATTTCTTCACCTAGAGTCTAGGTGCACTTATGCTTTCCTTCTTGGGGTTGTAGGGAGAATGTACATCAGGTTCCTCGAGTGTAACGAACATACACAGGACTCAGTAACTGATAACTACTATTAATTATTATTATTATATACAAAATCACTACCAGTGAGAGATTAAAAATATCCATGGTGGAAATGAAATGCAATAGAAAATCAGAAGCAGTGATTTTTTTTCTGGTATGCCTTTATTTTGTAATAATCTACAGCATCCTTTGTGGAGGCAAATCCATAGTAGCTGGTACTTGTGGTGTCATTTAGGGCTCCTGTTTTTTATAGTTGAATCCCACAACTATTTCTTACCAAGTGCTTATGTTGTTTCAGGTGCTATGCTGGAAACTGGTTAAAAAGGTGGGACAGAGTTAACCCGGTTAAGACAGGGTGCTCTCCCTCCAAGGCCTAATCCTTGGGGTGACCTTGTGCCCTCGTTTGCCCCGGACATCCCTGGCTTATGCCTGTTGTCCTGACATAATTATTAATGGTGCCCTTTTCATTTCAGAAGTCAGAAGTGTCCTGGTTTGGGAAATCAATTATATGTCAATCACCAATATAGTCTATTATTGAGACACAGGGAGTTTATTGAGAAAAGGACCGTGACGTTCTCTGGACAGGAGAGAGCTCGAACAAAAGTTCTATTATTCCTCAGAGAGTTGAATCCAGGCTACATGGTTAGCTATAGAACCAGAGGGGAGGAGGCAGAGGGGAATGCATTTTGGAGATACAATAAGCTAAGCACCACCAATGTGATTGACAGAAACCCCACTGCAGACGCCATCTTGAATTCCAGAGTGTGAAGAACCAGCCTCGGACACCCAGGGTTTTTGTTTAGGTTTCACCCACCAGCAGGTCCCAGATGGTTTCGTTGAGATCCTAACTATTAGGCTTTAACCTTTGCCTTAAGAACTCCTTAGTAAAAAGATCTGGGGAGTAAGTAGTGAGGGAGGGTCTACTGCTTCAGATGCTGAACTAGGTCATCACCCTGGTTTTTATGGCTATTTGTGTTTTGATTCTAGGTGCACAGGTTCTGAGGGATAAATTCAGGGTGACTTTTGCATTTCTACCAATACTTCAAAATGACCTGATTCCCGGGGGGAGGTGGGGCAGGGTAGTTAAACCCTTCGTTGACTTAGTGATTGAAATTGGAAGGCCTTGTTTGCTGTTGTGTGTCATGTCTCCCATACTCTAGGAGAACACTGGTTGCAATAGATTTGGGGAGCATTATGAGTTGATATGTACCTATGTTCAGAGGTTATTTCTAAGACAGTGAGGTTATTTCTCATGCAGTTCAGACTTCCTGGATTTTGAATGTGAATTTTTTCGTCCTGAGTGTGCCTGCCTGAGTGTGCCTGCCTGCCTTTGGTTTGAGTGTCTTAATTACCAATAGGGGAACATTTGTGAAATTGAGGTGGGAAAAGAGTCACGCCTGGTTTAGGCATTAAAACATTGCTCGATGTGTTTATTACAAAGCCTTCACCTTTAGAATTCCTGTTTGCAACTCTGGGCAGCACAACCAGTTTTCTGTGTCGTTAATTTTTTCCTGTAACGCTCAAGGGCAGGAGGCTGCTGATATCCACATTCTCTTTTTCCAAGGCAAGTTGAACAACCATCTGGGCTGTGAGGTGGATGATGGGCGACTGCCCTCTTGTTGAGTTGGTATTTGTGTACAAGAATACAGGAATCCTCGCTGATTCCGATGCTCACTTCACTGGATTGTTCTCTGCTAATAATTCTCTGAAATCAATAATGGGTTAATTGAGGGCTTCCTATCCATTAGTGACAAGGTTTTGTGCCAGTCTGTTCAGTGCTGACAGAATTCTAGCAGTGGAATCAGAAAACCAAGGCTCTGTGACTTTGGATAAGTGACGTCAGGCCTCATTTTCCTTCGAGGTAAACTGAGGTAGAGAAGGATGTGAAGAACCAGCCTCCCAGGGTTGTTCAAATGAGATGATGATCATGAAAGGACTCTGGGCCATCCTACTGTGGTGAGATGTTATTATTGAGTAAATCGCCCAAATCCATGAAGATCTAGATCAAGGGTGCGCAAACTATGGCCCATGCGCCAAATCTAGTCCATCTCCTGATTTTTCTATCAAGCTGAGAATAAAATTGCACTTTAAAATGGTTGGAAAGAAAATCAAAGAAGAATATTATTTTCCGGCACAGGAAAATTCCATGAAATTCAAATTTTCACTGTTCTTAAGTGAAGTTTCACTGGAACTTAGCTACACTCATTTGTTTACTTATCTTCTGTGCTGCAGTGGCAGAGTTGAATAGTTGCTCCAGAGACTGAATGGCCTGCAAAGCTGAAAATATTGATCTGGCCCTTTACAGGAAAAAGTGTGCCAGTCCTTATCTAGAACAATGGTGATTGTAGCACGATGAACCAGGTTCTACACAGAGCTCTTTCTCCCCGATGATGCTGAAGCTTCGGGGAAGCTCTCAAATTTCTGAGGAAGGAACCGAAGCTAGTTTGTTCATTCATTTGTTTGTTCATTCATTCATTCATTTGTTCATTCATTCATTCATTCATTTGCACGTTTGTTCATTAGTTCGTTCATTTCTTGTTTCACCAAATATCTATTAAGTTCCTGCTGTGTGCCAGACACTGTTTTGGGTGGTGAGGAAAAGCAGTCCGTGACACAGAAAAAGATCCCTGCGCTCATGGAGTTTACAATCTAATGGAAGGAATTAGGTAATACACAAATAAAAATGCCTGTCACATCAGGGTGCGAGGAGTGCTCTGGCGGAGGTGGGTCAGGAAAGGCTTTATTGAGAATGTGGTAGTTGATGTGAAGGAGGCACGGTGTGAGCCCTGAACATACATGATGCAGCGGGGGTATGGGTAGGAGGACGCGGTGGCGATTGCTGCGCAGCCACAGGTGGAACCCCTGGACAACACCAAGGAAAGAGATGTGTGCACAGTGGGTTTTTTTGTTTGTATAAATTTTCGGCATGGGCCACGGGGTTGTGGTAATGTGATTCACGGTCGTGTTTCAAAAATATTTACTGTCCTCCTCAGGAACATTAGAAAACCCAAAAGGAGACAATCTAGTGCAGTGGATATGAGTAGAAGCCATAGGACAGGGTTTCTCAACCTCTGCACTGTTGATATTTAGGGCCAAGCAACTCTTTGTTGTTCCGGGCTATCCTGTACGTGGTAGAATGGTTAGCAGTATTCCTTGCCTTTATACCCTGTGGTAATCTCCCAGTTATGACACCAAAAATTGTCTCCAAACAATGTCATGTGTCCCTGGGGCAGTATTACAGCCATCAAGAACCAGTATTCTGGGGTTAGGCTGCTTGCTAGCTGTGTGACTTTAGGCTAGATCAGGGGTCAGCAAACTGTGGCTCGCGAGCCACATGTGGCTCTTTGGGTACGTTCCATCTCAAAAGTTTGCCGACCCCTGGAAGAGCCAATCCTGTCCCTTACAACAATTTAAAAATGATTCGAGAGCCAAGAGTATATTTTTACATAATCACCATTATGTGAATAATGTCCTTTAAAAATTTTATAAATGAAACTATGATAGTTTTATTTTCATTTTCAATTTTACTTCAGAGCCACAGGTACGTACCCAAAGAAGCCGCATGTGGCTCACGAACCACAGTTTGCTGACCCTTGGCGGCTCTTCGTCTCAAAAGTTTGCCGACCCCTGGGCTAGATACTTAACCTCTCTGGGCCTTTATTTTATCATTTGTAGAGTGAAGGGAATGCCTTGAGCTGCCATCCTAGGGCTGTTGAAGGGATTAAATAGGGAATGCAGTGAGCCTCAGCATGGTGCTTGGTATGGCCCAGGCCTTTGACAAACGTTAGCTGGGAGCGCAGAGACCCTGGCTCTTGTTTTAATCACCTTATTCTTCAGCCAAGGGCACAGTGTCTTTTCATTCTTGTTGAGCTGTGTATTTATACAATTTATACCATCGGCTCAGATCCTTGTGTTATAATACAAGCTACCAAAATGGTCATCTTTTGCTTCTTTTTCCTTTAATAATCGTCTTCCCTTACCTGTGGCTGCCATTTGGTGATTTCCAAATTGACCTGTGACACAGGGAGGTGGGTCTCATTCTTTTACTTTCAGGGAGGGGCACACATGGAGGGCCTCTGAGCCTAACGGCTTGCGAAACACTCCTCAGGTCTCTGAGTCCACCACCTTCCTGAACTCCAAGGGCGGGAAGCTCAGAGCTCGCAGTCGTGGGGCTACAGGCAGCCCAGCCAATGTGTGCAAGAGGAGGCGGTTGTGCCGTTAAAAACGCTTTCCCACTGTTCCTCTGCTGTTACACATTATCCGTTTAAAATGGCTTCTTTGCTCAGGGAAGCCCTCAGGACGTCTAATGTCACCACTGGCCATACTGGAGGAAAGGGACACGTGCTTTAAAGAGGAATGGCACGGAGCAGGAATGGGCAGACATTAGGCAGCCTGGCATTTTTATCTCCTAGTCTGCTCGGAAGGGGCACGTTGGGAGGGCCTGTAGGAAACACCTCTGTGACTCTCGGTTGCATGTTGCACTCGTTCGGGTGTATTTCCTCCCCTACACCCCCCTAATCTGTGCCTAAGCTGCTCACGGGGTAAAACGTTCCTGTTGGCCCCTCCTTCTAGAGTTATGGATGTAATGGAGCAATAACTAATGTATAGCGAGCACTTAGGATGTGCTGGAAGCACTCTCCGTTCATTATCTTGTTTCCCCCTCGTAATCCTCCCCATCAGGGCTGTCATCTCCACTTAACGACGGGGAAGAGCGTTCCAAGAGGTTAAGTAACACAGTCTGTTTCTTTTATAAAATCATGGGTGCAACATAAGAGGAGGCTGAAGACTTCTCCAAGAAATTGAATGGCACCGCAAAGCTCAGTGCCTGGTGGGATTCTGGGGCTCCCCCTGCAGGGCCTCGCACCTGTCACTGAATCCCGTTTTTGATATGAACGTGAATGTGTCCCTTGAAGCCAGTTCAATTCCAGTCTGTCTGAACGATGGACCAATGATGGGTTGACATCTTTCTTGGGAGATGTTTTCAATAGTGTTGTCGTGTGCTCTTCCTTCTGTCCGTCAGTGTCCTCTTCTTTCTGAAGCTTGTTTGTCAGAACCAGGGTGTATGAAGGAGTCTTCCTGTGACCACCCTTTATGTGGGGGAATTCTCCAGGATCTGGTTAAAAAGTAGACCGTGCTCCATTTGCAGGCCTGGCCTGGGGCCTGAGGCTGCATTTCTTTTTT
>NW_017731518.1:492807-498297 GCF_001890085.2 Hipposideros armiger | reverse complement strand
TGCTGGCCGCTCACGCTGGCTGCTTGCTACACATGGTAGCCCATGGCAACCCACTGCCACAGGGGCTGCAGCCTATGCCATTGCCGGCGACTCACGGCAGCTCAGCTCCAGGTTGATCTGTTGTTCAGCATCCTAGCTGTGGAGGGCAGCGTCACCGGCCCTCATATGTGGGATCCGAACCGGGGTCCTCTGGCGTCCCAAGCCAGTTCGTAACCATCGCGCCACTCGGCCGGCCCTGCATTTTTTTTTTTTTTTTTTTACACACTATAGGACCGGTGGTTCCATTGCCTGAAATTCCAAAGAATTTATTGAAGGAGATGCTTAGGATATACTGACTTTTTTCGCCAATTTGATATTTTTCCTGGGGCACAAGCCTGGCAGTTGTACAGGATAAGCTCTGTGTGTCCTGCCAGTGTGGTGACATGGTCATGGTCTGTGGGTGGAATTACGTCTGTCCGGTGCTCTGAGCATCAGAGGGGGGAGGTCTGAGTTTCCATGCGAGTCCTTGACCTTTGCTAGTTTCTGCTCAGGAAGTCAGACAATCTACGGCCCGTGGTGCCTGAGGCTACCCCTTCTGTTTTCTGGCCTTAGAGGCTGTGCGCCTTTCGCATCGAGGTCGACTGCCTGATATTCCTTTGGAATATGTGAGCCGCGGGGGGAAAAGAATTGGACATATTCCCAATCTTGCTGGTAGATGTTTCCTCTGTTAAGGGAATCCTAGCATTGCTTAATTAGTAGACATGTCTTTTTTCCCCAGCTGCTTTAATTGAATAATAGTAATAGTCATAATGATAATAGTGACCTCAGTGTCACCAGCTTCCTGTGCAGTTGCTCATACATATTTATTCAATGAGTAGGTGAATGTCTTGGAGATCTACAGAGCAAGATGTGGAGATTTACCACTAGACTCAAGTCCGGGGGGACCTTTAAGGCAAACATTCTTTTTCTCTGGGTGTCCAGTCTTTCCTTTCCCCATGCAACCACTTTCTTCTTATCCGAATGCGTTTCTGCCACGCATACCTACCGCAGACAAGCATGGGCAAATCTGATTACAAGCAGCCTGGCTTTCCTCCCTCCTGCTGTTTCTCTGTGGTCAGCATCTTGGGGAATCTCCCTGCAGACTTTGTCCTGCCAGCCTGGTTGCTGCTGTGTGTCTAGGTTTTAAATACTGTCAGAGCGGGAAGGACATTCAAAGATGGTCTCATTCTACCTCTGCGTTTTAAAAACTGAGGCCCAAAGTGAAGTGACTTGCCCAAGAACACGCTGACTGGGGCAACCAGATAGAAACCTCCATCTCCTGACTCCTTCTAGCTCTGGCCTCATTCCAGGAAAGCAGGCTGTGACTCCTGTCCCAGAATGTCCTGGGCAGATCTGATATCCTGGATGGAGCTATCCTGCATTAGGGTGTCAGAGTACCTCACTTTTTTCCCTAGGGGATCCTGGGGTGATTCTTTGGTTCTTTGAACACTGAGGGAAATGGATCTTGGTCTGCTGCACTGTCTGAATTGAAATGGGCCTCTCTCTCCCCCGGCCTGGTGAATTGTATCCTTTTTCCCTGCCAGTGGGCACTTTCTGCCTTTATCCCGTCTCATGGATGCTGAATGGGACACCGAGGCTGTGGCCAGTGGAGCTGCAGGGTTAGAACTTGTTTGGCCTAGTTCCTGCTTGGTGGTGAGCTCCCAGGCAGGGTCTTAGCACCCTCCCCACGCATGGAAAATGTGACGCTACAGGAACTTATAAAACTGGGGTGTCTGTCTCCAGTAGTTTTTGCTTTTCCAGTTGCATTTATCAATAATAGGGAATTAAGACGTTCCTTGAACCAGCAGTGCCAGCCTCTCAAATACATTTCTGGTCTGTATGTCCTAGTTCTCGCTCTGGCTCTTTTCATCGGCAGGGAAGTTTGCTGTGCACTCCTAGGAGCACAGAATTGGAAAGCCAGTGAATTCAAATCTCCTGGGCAAAACAGTATATCTCACCGAGCCCCAGTTTTCTTACCTGTAAATTAGTGGAATTACGCCAGCCTTGAAGATGTAAGGATGACATGAAATTATACTGTGAGTGGAACAAGCTCCCTCAGTTCTTGATACTTTGTGGATGGGCCTACGAATCGAGGTGGGTGCTGTCCTGACAGCCTTCACTCTAGGGTGATCTATGTAGGTGTAATGCAAGCGTTCTCAAGCAGGCGGATCATCAGCATTACTGGGGGTGCTTTAAAACACCAGCACCACCAGCACCAGATACCTGGGCCCCCCTGGACCACCCACTAATTCAAATCTCCAGGGGTGGGCCCAGCACCCCATCATTTTAAACGGCTCCCTAATGCTTTTTCTGATCCCCAGCTCTGTTTGGGAGCCTCTGCAGGATGGGTTTTATTTTTTCTAATCATCTGTTATAAGGGTGAAATGGCGGTGTGGTATAAGTGAGTTGAGGATTTAAATATTCGGGTCATTTTTGCATGCTTGATTTGGGCTCCGTTTTCATAGCAAGTTATTTCTATGTGGTGGGCCAGGTGGGGTGGAAAATGAGACCATTAAAGAAATCTTGTCTAGTTAGAGAAGATGTGATGCTTCACTAATTAGAAACGGATACTTTGCTCCTTAAAAAGGCCTCCCTTATAACACTAACTGCAACTGGGTTCTCTGTTTAGGCACCACTGGGTCACTTCNGACCCTGTTGCTCAGAGCTTGCACTCTTGTGCAAGCTCTTAACCAACTGAGCCACTTGGCCGGCCTTAGGCTGCATTTCTAATAAGCTCCAAGGTGCAGCTGAGCCCCACTGGTCATACTGGTGTAGTCAGTTATTGATGACATCATCTTCACATGACCCCACTTCAGAGGCTGCATCGAATTCTTAGAAGAGGAGTTTTGCCTCAGAAGAGCCTCAGGAACCAGGCCCCAGGAAGAAGTCCATCTTTTAGGGGAACATGGAGTCCATATGATGTGGTGGTTACTTAAGTGGATTGCTGATGGATGAGCTTGGTGAAGTTAAGCCAGACATTTTATAATTGGTCCTTTCACTTAATAGATTCGCTAGCCTTTTCTGAATACCTACTATGTGCATTCACATTTTTTCTGCTGAGTAGCACACTGGATCACTTTGGCTCTAAGGTCACTTTGGTAAATGAGAAAGAAGCACAACTCATTTGCGTCAAGAACCATAGTAGAGTCAGTAAGCCTGCCATTCATTTGAATGCCTGGAGCGCGGGTGGGAGGGAAGATCTTGGATTTACACACATTTTCATGCTGTTTTTCCTTCATTAGTTAGATGGGTTCTGAGGGAGTCAACTTCTTGGAGGCCCAGTAAAGGATATGAAGGAAGTTTGTCAATTGCCTCTGTGCCAGATTCAATTTGACTCTCATAAAGCCCCTGGAGAGGACGTCACACACAGACCCAATCATGTCGGTGCGTTGTGTTCCGGGAAGCACTTAGGTGTACCCTGGGCAGATGCACTGTCACAGTTAATATACCCTGAGCTTTCTCCTCGCTCTGCACATGGTGGCTCATGTGAAGAAAGTGGAGACTAGGAAATCATTTGTGTGTGTCCCTTGTAAGAAAAGCACTTCAAGTAATTAGATAGGATTTGAGGATTTGAGTGGGAAGGTGATTATAACCAACCCCTCATTCCTTCTCTTACAAAATAGTCAACCTGTAGTCTCCCAAGCTGCATAATGAATATAGCATCCATCTGGGGATGTTGGGAGGGTTTGTTTTTTTAATCTGTGATCTGATATTAATTTCCCTTAAAGAAAAGAAGCAATTTACTGTGTAATTTTGAGGTTATGGTGTTTCTACTAAGTCCTTTCATCTTTTGAAAGATGGTGTTATGCATTTTCATACAAACTATTTAAAAAAATTTTTTTTTAACACTTTCTTCTCTCTTCAATCAAGTTATAGAGTCAGAGTTAATATTGTAAGGAGGTTTGAGGTCCAGTGCTGCAAATCTTGAATTCTCTCTCTGTCTCTCTCTCTCTCTCTCTTTCTCCTACCAGCCCTTCATAGAGATGTGACACCATATACTTATTTTCAGGTTTTGGGGCCATGTGTATGACCGTGTGGCTGCTCTATCAATTATAGACTTCCTTTAAGGAATTTCCAGGAAACCCTCTTACTATGAGGGTGCAAATTAATGTATTGCTAGTTTAATTACAGCATTTTTGAAAGGAAGCACCTTTCAGATCATTATCTACAGCCGACTTCCTTTAAAATTAGAGGAGGGTACTGTGTAATAGATGGAAACCTGCCCTAGCACAGGGGCAGCCATGGAGTGTGTTTTGACCTCAGAGAAGAGGTTTGTTTTTTGGGGGCTGTTGGGGTGGGGATATCTGTAGAAAAGCGACGGGAACACTTCTCTCTTAAGATTGTCATCACACTTGTCCAGTTCCAGCTCCCTCTTTAGTAACCACCTTGCTGCCGTCCAGTGACGTGACCCCAAGAAGGCCATTATGACGGCCCTGGCTTGATGGGTAATTACTGGTTATGAGATTTGATTTGACACCAGCATTTTGTGTGATTGCCTGTTGGATTTGGTTGGCTCAGATGGATAATTTCATTCATCTGAGGCTGCAGCGTGGAAACACGGCTGCAGTGGTGTTTGCCAAGACACGAAGATGTCTTGTGCTGTAGCAAGACCAGGATGGCTCTTCTGAGAACCGTTTTGGCCAAGTTCTCATAGTAGGTGGCAATGAAGTTTCTGCTGCAGGCGCAGGGTTTGCTCTTAAAGGACTTGTCTGGTTTTCCTGGGAAACTACCTGCAGAGGGAGAGAGAGAGAGAGAGAGAGAGAGAGAGGAGCTTAGGAGGCCCAGCTATAGAGAAGAAGGGGACTCTATTGGGGTACAGGAGCTCCTCTGCCTTAGCTGTCATTCCTAGCTGCTGACATCAGAACTGAACGAGTGTGCAGGGCTGCTCTCCGGGTCACGTGTCTCTCTGCACAGCCGTGCTGCCTGCAGAAAGGGATGAGATAGCAAAACAATGTTATTGCGTATCAGCTATCAGCCCTCAGGGGAGTCTCCGAACTGCAGAGCATCAGTTTTCTCATCTGTCAAATGGGTCTAAGAATACCTACTCTGCTTTATCTCTCCTGGCCTTACACAGCCCCCTAAGATAACGGACAAGCAATAAAGGAGGAGATGTGGGTCCATTCAGTGAGAGGCAGTATAGCGTAACAGCTGTTAGTTACCAGGGGAGAAGAAGAAGTTGTGGTAGTTGTTAGTAGTAGGGAAGGCTAGTTAGTACTTGTCTAGTAGTTAGGAAGAGTCCACTGCTGCTACTTAGCCAAAAAATTGCATTTTTTTTTTAAAGATTTTTATTGGGGAACTGGGGGGATGGGAACAGTGCTGGGGAATTGGGGGAAAGGGAACAGACAAGTTGCTGTTGTTTTTGTTCTTCAGTCTAGCTGTGGAGGACGTTGCCTCACTGGCCCAAGTTGGCACCATCACTGCGCTCTTCCCGGGCGAGGCAGATCAGTCGCTGGCTTCTGGACGGCCGCTCAC
>NW_017731518.1:488290-489947 GCF_001890085.2 Hipposideros armiger | reverse complement strand
CCCCCCCCATCTGGCGGCTTGTCCTTTCTGGAGAAACCTGGTCACTGTAGAGTCAGGAAAGCCAGTTTCAGTTCTGGCTTCAACCCTTAAATGGCTGGAAATTTCATAAAGATGGTAACTGTCGCTAGGAACTTACCTGTGTACCAGCCGAGGTCTGAAATGTTTCTGTTGAGCAATAAGAAATAAATACATCAGCGTCAAATGCAAAACATGCCCCTTTCAACTTCCTGGTTCTCTGACCTGAAACAAGTCAGTGAATGAGCCTTGGACCCCTTAGTGGTTGAACAGGGTGCTCACATTCCTTTCTTTAGCCTTCCCAAATGAAACCTTATTTTATGTAAAAGTGCTTGGTAAAGCCACAGAGCCATATACTTTGTTGTATAAGGAATATCTGGCATTTACTCAGTCTTTTTGCTGATTGTTTACTTGTTATTTCTCTCTGTGTTTAACATGGCAAGTTGTTTGTATGTAAGTTTCTCTCTGCCTCCTTCTTCTCTTCCTTCTTCCGTCTCCGTCTCCTCCGTCTCTGTCTTTCTCTCTTTGCTTTTTAGTGCCCTGGGGCACCCAGTCCCTTTGAAGGAGAGTTTTCTGGAATCTCACATGGGTTTCCTGCACCTCCACCCCCAGCTCTGTCTTTAGAAGGCTGTCATGTATGTGCGCTGTGTTTGCTGGGGAGGGAAGATAAGACGCCTGTGTGAAGCTGCCCTGACCCGTAGCCTCAGTGTTCCAGTGTTCCTAAAAGAGAATTTTTTCTTTGTATTTGCTCCTCAGTCGTAGGACTTGTTTTTGGAGCAATTATTAGCCCAAAGTGTCTTTCTTGTGGATAAATGTTGCTTCCCACTATGGTGACTCAAGAGGATCACGAATATGTTTTGGTGCCCACCAGTGAGGCTGCCTTTCAGAAAAATTATTTGCATTCAGCCTGTGTTTGTTAAGTGGAGATTTTATATATATATATATATATATATATATATATATATATATATATATATATATATTCCCCTCCCCCCCTAATTTGGGAACAGCCATGGTCATTGGCCACACATTGCTCTCATGCTGCAATGGCATAGTTGGCTCTTTTAGGGAGGGCGCAGCTCACAGTGGCTCGTGTGGGGATTGAACCAGCAACCTTGGTGATATCAGCACTACACTCTAACCAACTGAGCTAACTGGTCACCCCAAGTGGGCAGTTATTGAGTGTGTAGTTGCTGACATCTGTATGCTGTCCTTGGGGAAGATCATAATTCAGTGGCAGCCCACGTTTGGTCCTGTTGTCACTTAGCTAGTGGGCTCTGCAGCTAGGTCATTAATTTTCCTGATCCAGGATGGACTATAGAAAAATATATACCTGGCCAGACCAATCTTAGAGAAATATAGAGAATAAGTTCCTTACAGATAATTTCAGTATTTTAACCATTGGCATAAGCATCTCTTCTTCTATCCATTCATCTATTCATCCATCTATCCACCCATCCATCCACCCATCCTCTATTTTGGCAAATGGTTATTAGGCACCTACTGTATGCCAATTCTGTGCTAGGATCTGGGGATAAAAAGTCAGGTAAAGGGCCGGCCGAGTGGCTCAGTTGGTTAAGAGCTCACTCAAGAGTTTGAGCTCTGAGCAACAGCGGTTCGAGTCCAGCCCGAGCTGAGCAGC
>NW_017731518.1:484967-488260 GCF_001890085.2 Hipposideros armiger | reverse complement strand
CAACAGCGGTTCGAGTCCAGCCCGAGCTGAGCAGCCGCTGAGCTGCCAACAGGTAGCAGGATGGCTCAGCTAAAAAAAAAAAAAAAAAAAGTCAGGTAAGACAGGATCCCTGTCCTTAAGAAACCAGCAGTCTAAGATGCAGGATGTTTTCCTAAATTTTAAGTCAAATTCTTACTTGACACACACCCATTTTTATTTTGTTTTGGTTCTCATCTCTTTTGAACAAAGCGCAGCATGTAACCATTGTGACATTTTCACTTGTTTTTATAAACCCAAGTTCTAGAGTTGGATTTCATGTTTTGCATAACTCTAAGCATAGGGTAAGTGCTTGCATAATTAAACAGGAAAGAAGAGAAGAAATCATAATCCAGAAAAAGAACAAATCTTATGACTGCAAATATGTGTTAAGGTATCCCTTTGGAATTCTTAAAAGCTTTTTTAAATCCTCATTGTATATAATATTCGGAATTGCTTTTTGAACCTTGGGTAAATTAAAGCGGAAAACACCTTCTAAATATATTATACTTGAAGCCCAGTTGGGAGTTCCGTCTTCAAATTAGCACAGGAACAGGTCATTAAAATTAGTGGTTTAAGACTCAAAAAAACCCAAAAAAACGGCTTGGATCTGACAAACCTGGGTTTGAATCATTTTGCCGCTCTTTACCTGTGTGACCTTGGACAAGTTACTTAACCTCTCTGAGCCTCAGTTCCCATCTTTGCAAAATGGGGATAGTGATAGTATTCACCTGAGGGAGTTATTACGAGGATAAAGTGAGATCAAAGATTCGCAAAGTGCACAGGCCCAGCTTGTAGTTAGTACGCTGTCGAGCCTAGCTATTTGGATGATTAGTAGTAGCAAAGGGGTTGGATGGTCCCAAAAAGAAAAGGAAAAAAAAAATCTTGGCAAGTTGAAGTTTCAGTGGTGGAAATGAGATGTCTGATGCCTTTGGGGATTACACAACTAGTAACCCCCTGAGAAATATGAATACTTCTCCTAGTTTTTTGTGTGCCTTTGCTTTGATGGGGGTGAATGGTGAACAGCTGCATTGCTGCAAAGGGGTGGTGTGTCGGTAGGGAGGTAGGAGGAGAGAGTTTAAACTTATAAGCAAAGTCATAGATTTTCACCTAAAACGCCCGAGTATCAGCATATCATTCAGGCAAGCCAGCTACTCACCATAATATCTGATTCTGAAATTAATTTCAACAAATCAAAACGGCAATTTTGGTCATTGTAGGTCACATTATGTATTTTGTAAAGGGCCGACCCGCAAGTTGGATTTTATGATAACGCTGGAGGCAAAGGGTTCAGTGTAGTAGGAATTATTTTCACAAAAGGATCATTTTCTTTAAAAAAAAGAGAGAGAGAGAGAAAAACTCACTCTCTCTCTTTTTTTCCCTTATGGAAGGTAGTTCAATATACTGTTTATAGAGGCCTTGATCCTTTTTAAACTCAAGGAGCATAGTTAGCCTCTATGGTAATAAATCGAGAGCCATATGGGGACTTGGGGACATTGAATTTATGGGCTTGACTCCTTCCCCTAGTTCAGCTGACTGCTTCCTGGGATGGTGCACTTGATTGATGATTTTCTGGCATTCTGTGCAGCTGGGATATCTTCTGAAGTTTCTCTGATGGGGGTGGGGGTGGGGGGCTGGCTGAGGTTTGCCCCTGTGAGGTGTTAATGGGCTTCCTGCTAGGGCTTTATTTGTGAGGGGCGCTTGTTAGAGGGGTCTTGATGGGCCAGTGGGGACACCAGAGCTCTTGGAAGGTTGACTCTCAGACCTTGGGTCCCTGGCCCCTAACTGTGTTCCGTATAGCTGCAACATTGTTTTTGTTCCTGCTCCTCAGCCCACCGCTTGTTTAGCTTTAGGGGTTCCCAGGCCTGGGCAGGTATTGGTGGTGGGGGATCAGGCCCAGCCTGGGAATATGCTGGAACAGTGGTTCTGAGAATTCGTACCGACAAGTAGACTCCAGCAGGGGATGGCAGGGATTTGCACTGGGTAACTAGAGCTTGGGGCTCCGGCACAGCTACCAAGCTCCAGCTAAACACATGTCCCATGTTGGCAAGGTTATTACGTTGTCTTCTCAGCGGCCTCCCTCCTTCTCAAATTCCGTTCTCCTCACCACCACCCGAGTGCTCTTTCTAAAACGAAAACCTGTTCCTGTCACTCTCCTTCAAGCCCGTTCATAGTATTAGGAACTCAGTTGTGACCTCCCCAAATTCCTGTGCTGAAGTCCTAACCCTCAGGAGCTCAGACAGTGACTGTATATGGAGACAGAGTCTGTAAAGAGGTGATTAAGATGAAAGGAGGTCATATGGATAAGCCCTCATCTAATCCGACTGTCTTTATAAGACGAGATGATTAGGACACACACAGGCATGTGCACAGAGAAAAGACCCCGTGATGACGCAGTGAGAAGGCAGCCATCTGCAAGCCAAGGAGAGAGGCTGGGAAGACACCAACGCTGCCAGTGCCTTGACCTTGAGCTTCTAGCCTTCAGAACTGTGAGAAAATAAATTTCTGTTGTTTAAACCACCCACTCGGTGGTATTTTGTTGTAACAGCCCTAACAAACTTATATACATGGCTACCTTTGACCTATGGGATACATTTCTAACCCCAAGGACTGTCACAGGAAGTCCCTTGTTTTCTGGCTTCTGTCTGCGTTTCTGGCCCTGGGCCAATATCTCCTCCTGGAACTGGACACTCCTGGAACTTACTTCAGCCACAGCTTTATGAATCGTCCTGTAATTGTTCTTTTGTCTGTTTCCTATATTAGGCTTTGAACCCTTGAGGGTAGGAATGTTCTTTGTCTTTGCTCCCTAGCACCTAGCTCTGAGCCTGGTAGTCACTGTTAATGGAATCAGTTAAGACTTACTCTTCACGCGTCTGTTTTCTGAGGACCCCACCCTGAATTTTGTGCTCTATTAGAAGAGATGATAAACCTTGATTTTCCATGGGGCGTTAGTAGCTCCACTCAGGTAAGTCCTCAGGTGACAATAACAGGTGAAAATGATAGCACCAGTAATATTAGTTAGTATTTATCGAGCACGCTCTATATATGCCAAGTGAGCATGTAGCTTGTTTAATCACAATACCCTTGTGAGTCAGCTTTCTCTGGAAGATGGCGTAGCCTTAGCTGTGAGCAAAAAGAACCGGAAGTTCTATCTCCAGGTCCTTTCCAGCAGGGCCTGACACCCAAAGCAGATTTTTCTTAAGATATCCAATCGCATAGTAAAATTTCAGTGAAGCTGGCAAGAAAGTGAAACCTCCTTGAACTCACTTTTTTTTTTT
>NW_017731518.1:473398-484647 GCF_001890085.2 Hipposideros armiger | reverse complement strand
CACCGCCACAGGGGCTGCAGCCTACGCCGTCGCCGGCGACTCATGGCAGCCCAGCTCCAGGTTGAGCTGTTGTTCGGCATCTTAGCTGTGGAGGGCAGTGTCACTGGCCCTCATATGTGGGATCTGAACCGGGGTGCTCTGGCATCCCAAGCGAGTTCTTAACCATCGCGCCACTCAGCCGGCCCTCCTTGAACTCACTTTTAATTTGAAAATGTAGAAAGTAATTGCTTTCAGCGAAAACTCTGTTCACTAGAACCGTCATGAATTCACTGGACACCCTGCAGCTTTGGGGGCTGTGGAGCCAGGGGCTGCCCTTCCGCCTGCCACTCACTGGGTATGGCCACCGGGACCCGGAGATGTTTTCTGAGACTTTGCCAGGTCCTGAGAAAAGTTCGTGAGTGAACCAGACTCTGTGCTACTTTCCCTGTGGTGTCCAGAGAGAATTTGCAATTTACTCCTCGCTCTAGGCACTATCAGGCATTTTAGTTCTTCTTGACTTTGAAAACTTGTGAAAGAAGAATGATGACTTGGCAGTTGTCGACTCAATGCATGTGATAGTATTACTATTTCCTTGTGCCCCTGTGTCCCCAGGACTGACTTTGCCATTCTTTCTGAATTGTGCCATGCCACAAGGTTCACGGAGGGGAACTGTACCTTCTGGAAGGGAAGTGAGAAGATTAAAGGAGCGTGGGCATGCAATAAGCATATCACCGGGCTTGCAGGACCTCAGTCTGGGGCTGAGAGACCCGGCTGGTGTTAACAGATAGCTGAGTCTGAAGCACTTAGCAGTATTCCCGTTTCAGTTTAATGCCCAGACAAACCCTGTGGAGGAAATGAGGTTTAGATGGAGAGGTGGAAAGGACTCTACCTGAGCTTCCTTGAACCTGGGAAGGAGAGGAAGGGAGAACTGATCACCTGGAAACTGGACCGGCTAAGGACAGCCAAGGAATTGTGCCTACTCAGCCTTGGCTGGAGAGATTGTTAAGCCCGGATTTTCAGAAGTTAGATTCCTTCCTTGGCAGGTCAACTCGCTGCATGGCAAGGAAGTGTCGTGCTCTAACCCTTGGAATTTGGCTGCCTTGTTCCGTCTGGCCCTGCCATGTGCTTATCTGTGAGATCTTAGATAAGTGACATGCCCCACCAGCCCCAGTGTCCTCTGTGGCAAAATAAAGATAAACACCACAGTACCTGTTTTATAGGGCTGCACATGGGTTAAGTGAGATAATGTATGTAGATAGCATAGGACCTGGCACAGAGTTTTATTCCTTTAATTGTTTTAACAGAGGGGCTCAAAATAATAGTGGCTTCAAAAAACGATAAAAGTTCATTTTTCTCTTATATTTAGCCAAGGTAGGCACCCTAGGGCTTGTTATGAGGTTGCGTAATGATCAGGGACCCAGTTTCCTTTATCTTGTTGGTTTGCCATCCTTAATAGGTGCCTTCAATCTCATGATCTAAGGTGGCTGCTTCATCTCCTGCCATCGTTTCTACATTCCAGCCAGGAAGGGAAAGGGGAAGTGGAGGGCGTGGTCTGACAGTTTCCTACATCTATCTCTGTCTCGTCCCATTGGCCAGAGCTTAGTCATATGACCAAATGATTCACAGGTGAGTTGGGGAAATTTTAGGCTTTTAGTGGGTGCTCCACTAAAAACTCTATTACTATTTAAGAAGGGGAGATTGGATATTAGGGGACAAATGGCAGTATGTGTTCAAGAGTTAAGTGCTCAATAAATGCTTGCTATCACCATCACCATCATCCATCATCCTTGTTGTCATAGTCAGGATCATCGTTTCCAAGCTTAGCCTATAGGTTCCTTCATTTCGTCACTTCCTCATTTGCGCCCCCTCCCCCATTTTCCACTTTAGCTTGTGCTTTTTTCCACTGCACAATTTGCTCCATGTCCACATACTTCTGGAACCTTTATATACCTAGAGGTTTGGAAGTCACCACAGCCCTACAATATCCTGTGTGATGAAAATGGAGATTAAGGCTGGTGAAGACGCTGACAATTGAGGAGCAAGGGAGGCTAGAGCCTAGAGTCTTAATTAAAATATTGCAGGAAAAATTGACGTGGAAGAAAGAACTTTAGCTACCTTTAAATGTAGGTTAAGAATTTGTTTTGCGTTGTTTGCTTCCACTCACACGTTGGTGAGCCTCCACTAAAGATGCCTTGAGTCTCCATGGAAATCTTCTCAAAACGTTAGTCTAGATATGCAGCCTCCTGACTCGCCTTTGGGGTTTCCAAAATACGACTGGTTCAATGTCCTTAGTCCTGGAAGGATGTGGAGGCTGAGTTTCCTCTACTTCAGAAGCATGTTGAGTAAATGAAGGGATTTGTTCCACAGACCTTTATTCATGATTTAAATACCCTGCAAGAGTCTTTCATGGTGGAGGTGGTTCCTTGAGAAATCACATGAACTTAGGACTCATTAAAGTGTTGAGGAAGATGGATGCCACTTTCCTGCTCGACATCCCAGTGAGGCTAATTTGATGGAGCTCTAGCTAGCCTTCATGCTTTCCAGAGCCAAGTTTTACCGTCATCGTTTGTCTTCTCCCTTCGCCTTTTGAAAATATGGTGTCAGAAAGTGACATGTTCTCCTAGGAAGAATTGCTCCAAGATTATATGACCTTGCTTCTTTCTATCAAGGTACTTATCTTTAACGATTAGAGGCCATGGAGACAAGGGACTAGGAAATCCCCAGAAAGAAACATTAAAGTCATCATCATTTTTCTTCTCTCCCTCATCCTTTCCTCCTTCTAGCCCCTGCTGGTACTCTCTGAGAAATCTCTTGGGAATTCCTTTTCTTCATTTTATTTCTTCTGTCGTTGTTCTAGTTCAGGCCTTCAGCATCCCTTGCTAGGACTGGTGCAGTAGTCTCCTGGTTTCCCTGCCCCCTGCCTCTGCCTTATCGCATGCACGTTCTCCCAGCACAGACCTGACTGGTCACTGACTTGGTTATAGACAGTTCTTTCCATTGTAATCATGGGCATGGAGTCACTCTTCCTTAGCAGAGGGTCCAAAACCAGGCCATTACTATGGTTGTCTCTTAACAATAAATAACAGGCTGGATAGCTGGCATGGTGGTAGTTTAGTTATCATTTAGAATCCTGTTTCACAGTTGAAGAAATGAAGGCTAGAAAGGTTAAGTACCCTACCTAGTGGCACCTGCTAAAAAGTAGTAAAATCAGAATTGGACTCTGGACACCTGGACTTCGGAACTGGTGCTGTAAAGCACCACATCATGTTTGGGTCTCATTTCTTTCTGTCCTCTTCTCTGGCCACCTCCTTCCCTTCTGCCCTGGCATCCATCCCCACTAATCAGCTTTCACATCTGTCTTGTCACCTTGAACAGTAAGACCTGGAAGTTTTCCATGCCACTGGGTCTGTGCCCTTGCCTTTGCAATTCCTTCTGCCAAGAGTGCCCTTCCTCGCCTTCTTGGCTGGCAGAGTTTTACTTCTAGGTCTACTTCACAGCCTCCTCTATGAAGATTCCCCCCGCCCCCTCCTGTTATGTTAATAAGATGGCCACTGTGTATTGGCCCCTGGGTTTTTATTTCTTCACTGCAGGCCAAGACCTGCTGGCTCAAAATCCTGCTGGTGTCAAACTCAAAATTTTACACATCCAGTTTTTTTTAAAGATTTTATTGGGGAATTGGGGAAGGGGAACAGCGCTGGGGAATCGGGGAAGGGGAACAGACAAGTTGCTGTCCTTTTTGTCCTTCAGTCCAGTTCTGGAGGACGTCACTTCACTGGCCCATGTTGGTATTATCATTGCGCTCTTTCTAGCTGAGGCAGTCCTCGCTGGCCATTGGACGGCCGCTCATGGCGGCTCAGGGCAGCCCACGAAAGCTCACGCCCGCTGCCAGCCAGCCCCACTGCAGCCTGCACCGTCGCCGGCGACTCACGGCAGCCCAGCTCCAGGTTGAGCTATTGTTCACCATCTTAGCTGTAGAGGGCAGTGTCACTGGCTCGCATGTGGGATCCGAACCGGGGCCTTGCTGCTCAGAGCTGGGGTCCCAAGCCAACTCTTTACCAATGTGCCACTCGGCTGGCCCTCCAGTTGTTTTTTAAAAAGGCCCCAACAAGCAACTTTTTAGCTATTTAGGTAGGGCCTACCTGCTTTGCAGATCCTGCAAAACTATATACCAAACATATGTTGGCCATTGAGAAGATGGAGCCTTGTTGTTTTAAAGTAATAGTGATATTACAGCCATTGATAAAATAGAGCCTTATGGTTATAAGATTCTAAGCTGCTACTGCCCTTTGGAGCTCTGTGACTCCAAAATTCCCCTGCGTTCTGCTGAGTGATGTCACTTAGACACTAAGACTCCTTTCCAATTCCTCTTTACCCCCCAGAATTCCCTTATCTTCCTCTATTCAGTGATTCTGAATGGTAGACCTTGGGTTAAGCCTCTGGCTGGTCCCCTGCTGGGAGGGACTTCCCCTCTCATGCAGCCTGTATAAGTGCCCCCCAATAAAGCTCATTGTGTGTTAGTTACTGCCTCTCCTGGTCATGCTTTTTCCTTCATCAGCCCCCAAATCATTCAAACCCCTACACCTCCAACAGGTTTGATGATGTTCTCTTATGAGTTTCCATTGTATTTTGAACCCGCCTCCCTTTACTGTCCTCATTGGTCCTGCCATGCTTGGCTGTGGATTTCATTGTCATCCACCTTGGACTACAGACCAAGAATCGAGGAATCTGAATATCCTTGAGTTTGGAAGAATTGAAAGAAGTTTAGTTAACCCATGACCATGATCGAACTTTCCCAGCATTATAGATCCTGTTTGCTGTTTCTGTTTTACACTTGGTCACACTTCCTCTTGGCATCAAGTATAAATGTGTTGGTATTTTGTGAAGATCCAGCGTTAGGTCCCTCAAGTTTAATTTTCTCTGATTCTGAAAAAAATGACCGTTGGAAATATATTAGTCAGGGTTACTAAACTTTAGAGTACTTTTCATCATCTTGTTTTGATGGTTGTGTGTATTGTCACCCCTTTAATCTGGACTTGCCAAGGAAAACAGAATAAATAGATAAATAAATGAGAGGGAGGGTTATTGGCATTACAAAAGGATTCTTCTCAACACATTTCCTTTCAAATTGTGCTCCCTAAGACACTTAAGTGGTGGTTTGTGGATCGTTAAGGCTTGTTGGGGAGAATAGAAAAGAGGGAGCCAGTAGCAAATGCCGATCAATAAGCAATGAAAAAAAAACGCTCTCTGAAATGGCCTTTGAGTCAATGTATGTTCGGAGCGAGTCAGATGCCACTTTTCCAGAGTAAGTCTTTTTTTTTTTTTTTTTTCCGGTATAGCTCGCGTTGTGTTTATATAAGTCTCCATTGGATTGACCTAAGGCTGGCAATATGAAGGCATTTCTTTAGAGTGAAACTAAAATCGCGCCCCCTCTCCCCCTCCAATCCTTTAAATGAGATTAAAGCTACCTCATAATAAAGTTACGTCTTGGGTTAGTGGAGATGCTTTTTAAAATTCTTTTTTATTTTACTAGAAAAGGGAAACTAAAATATGGTTTTCTTGGCATTTGGCAGGGTTCGTTTTGAAGTAGCTGAGCTCTTTTCCTCTTCAAAATTATTAATGTAATGATGATATAACGTTTTAAGGGTCAATCAACTTATTTAGCAAACCAACTTGTTAAATATTTCTGTGACAAGTTCGGTTGCTTATTTCAGAATATTTTATTAGAAAAAAGAGAGCAGCAACATGAATATCAAAGGTTGTTCTCCTTTCAGTTTTCTTTGATGGCGTAAGAGACACCACACATGAAGACACCGGCCCTGGACAGACTGGTTTTCCTAGCAATTCTCAAGATTTAGCTTCTTAACTCTGCTTCCCTCAGAGACAGGGACATTGAGCAAGAACACATTTCCAACAATATTTTTCTAAGTGGCAGTTAGTTACTTGCCGCGCATGGTTCCTATTTAGCGATTTCCATTTTGCTGAACTATTTGCTTAGCGTTGAGTGACTTTTAAATTCATTTTTATCACATTAGAAACACATATCTGAAGGTTGCCAGGTGGATGGATTTCAGCTGATCCCACTGAGGTGAGGGAAGCTGCTATCGCCTTAATGTTTTGTTTTTTTTTTCTATCTCTCCAGGAAGGAAGGATTTAGGTGTGTAATCCCGTATTGGCTATGCAGGGCCTGGGAGCTCTGCTAAATCTCCAATCTGCCATATTGAACAATTTAATGGATATGTTAAGTGATTTGGGGGGGTGGAGAGGGACTTCTGTTTGAATTATTTTCATTTGCATAGTGGTTTATTAATTATCAGAACATAAGGGCCAAATTTTGTTTTTTATTGAGTTCAATTATTCTTAGTTCACAGAAACCAAGCTTCTGATTAGCTGTGCCACTCCATCTTCATTAGGTGATTTAAGAGGTAAATTATACATTTTGTTTTTTAAAAGTAGCTAGTTATGGTAAAACCTGACACATTTCCTTTTTTGTAAAACTGCTGCTGCAAAGATTCTGGCTAGACGACTACATCATATGGGGTTGTAAAACCATTCCTGTGGAAGTCATTTCTTGTAAGAAAACGGGTAGATGGGAAAAGATTGCACGTGATACCTTCTGATTCTCTTGTCAGAGACCTCACTGCCCTTTGCAGTCTGTGGGCTGATGGAGGTCAGGGGCTCTGCCCTTGACATCCTCGTGGATTTCAGGGTGGAAGTGGGGGGGGCGTGGAATAACAGAGGAATCTAAACAGTCTGACACTGTCTCCTGTTTTGGGTGGCAGCTTGTCTTTGGGAGTGTTTGTCCTTGGTGCTCCAGGGGTCACCACGTACTGGGTCTTCATTGCCCGTTTCTGAGCATAAGAGGGTCCTCATGCCTGGGTGTTCTAATCTGCTCATCCCAATAAGGTCTCCGCGTCCTTAAACCTCAGGGCCAGATCTCACACTGACTCTTTGACTGTGCTGCATTCCAGAAGCAATGTGGAATGTTGTTTACCTCAAGGAACATAAACCTTACATTGTGGAACAGAGGCATTTGGAAATATCTTCTTCTCTCCTATTGCCAATGGTTCAATGTCTACTAAAATTAACTCCATATGGGTACGCCGAGCAGATGGGGAGGGATGGCGGGGTCGGAAAGAACACAGCCTTATGTGTCTGTGATGACATTCATTTACCCATAGGCAACCTCAGGGTTATAAACTAGGGCATTATTTCCTAAGCAGGATCATGTATTCATTTATGGCGCTATCGAAAATTGAATTTATACATATATTCATACATAGACATAGAGAAGATTCTAGCTTCGGATTCAATGTTAATAATAAGCAGATTCGTCCTGAAGTCCTGTATACGGTTAGATGGTGAAGGACAGTCCATGTTATTGTGTTACGTTAACTTCCCTTTATGACCTCTGTCATTAGTTCAGCTATTTTCAATGGCAGGTCAGCAACATATGAAAGTGATGTGCATTAGAAATGGGGGAGAGACTATAATTTGATAAAGCGTATCAATTTCATTTGTTTTTTTTTTCTGTATACAGTGCAGTCTGTAAAAACTGGACAAGACTTCTTGCCTAGCAGGGACAAGATGGGTTAAGAAAGCATCGTAGGGACATGGGTTCAGACAGACTGAGAAATGATGCCTTGGGGTTCATGGGAAAAGACAGTGAGTGCTTTCTCATACCCTTTCTAGGCAGACCATTTAATGTGCTTTAGTTTGCTGTCAGTGTCCATAAACCCAGGGTGTAAGTCTACTGAGGTCAGCCTCTCCTTCGTGTCGAACTGGCCATGAGTTTATGGCCTTTGTGGCTAAGTAAGGGCCCCTGCTCAATGTGTGGTCCGAGGACTAGCAGCATTGGTGGCACTGTTGTTAGATGGTCCGAAATGCAGAATCTCAGGCCTTACCTGTCCAGGTAATGTCCTTGTATAAACTGCCCGCACCCTCTCTTCCTTGTTCTTCCTGATTACCCATGTTAGCCCGGGACCCCATGTCTCACCTTCTCCCTTGCATAGCGAAGGGTCCAGGTTTTGGTTCACAACAGCTGCGCTCCTCTTTGCTCTGCTGCTTGAAAGTTATTTCATAACTTTCCACCTCGCTTTCCTCATCTGTGAAGTGGCGATAAGACCAACCACCTCAGAGGGATTTTTCAAGCATTAAGTAAGAATATTTGTAAAATACTCATGCAAGAGCCAGGCAGATAGTACATGGCGGCTATTAATGTGATAATGGTGATATCTGTGTCACAGGCCCCCTGCTGATTGCACATGCTTTTAAAGCAGGCTTCCTGTCGGGTTCATCTGTGTCCTTCTCCATGCCCCTTCCTCTGTGCCTAGAGCATGGATGGCGGTGAGGTAGCTGCTGTCTAGCACTAGCATCAGTAGCTTCAAATCCTTTTTTTGTTTTAATTGAGCCATCCTGCCACCTGTTGGCAGCTCAGCGGCAGCTCAGCTCGGGCTGGGAATCAAACCGGCAACCCTGTTACTCAGAGCTTGCACTCTTGAGTGAGCTCTTAACCAACTGAGCCCCTCGGCCGGCCCCTGTAGTTTCAAATCCTTGATCTTTGGAAAACTCAGTGTGAGTCAGACGTAGGTGTCCTAAGAGCCTTAGCTCCATGGGGGAGCATTCTAGAAGCCTATAATGAGACAGCTTCTTCCCTGTCAGGTCCGGGCAAGTCGACGACGGCTCTTTGTGTACATACCACATTGCACACAGGTGTGGGGAACGAAAAGGAATGGTTGCTGAGAAAGCGCCAGCTCACCCTTTCCATCATTGTGTCACTTTGGAATGAGATGGAGAGTGAAGAGCTCAGATGAATTTTAAATTGGTTTAAACTGTCCATCAGCTTGGGAAGATGCCATCTTGGATTGGGGTGTGGTTGTGAGACACAGAAGATGTAAAACAGTAAATCCTAGGCTGGTGGGCCGGGCTTTTTCACGGCACAGGCCTCGTGGGTGCCCACTATTAAATTAGCACTGGTTCTGAGATAGCCACACGGGCTTTCCATCATAGTAGCGGGGCGATGAGGCCAAATTTTAGCTGGGTGGGCTCTGAACTGGGTTAAAAATCCCAGCTCTGTCTTCTAGCATCTGGATCACAGCCAAGTTATGGAATCTCACTACACCGCACCACTCCAAAGAAAACTAGATGAATTTGTGTCCTGACTGGTCCTTGAGGTTTTGAGTTGGCTGATTGATAGACTTTTAAAAAGTTCTTTCTAATGCTTTTTAAGTTTTAGAATAGCTTTAGATTTAGAGAAAAGTAAGGATAGTGACGAGAGTGCAGAGTTCCCATATACCCACACCCTCAGTTTTTCTATTGTTAACATCTTACATTGGCGTGGACCATTTGTCATAACCAACGAACCGATATTAGCACATTATTACTAAGCGAAGTCCACATTTTATTTATATTTCCTTAATTTTTACCTTTTGTTCTTTTCGAGGTTCAGGGTCCCATCCAGGACACCATGGTGCATTTAGTTGGCAGGACTCCTAGGCATGTGGCTGTGACAGTTTCTCAGACATTCCTTGTTTTTGGTGATCTTGACCATTTTGGGGAATGCTGGTCAGGTATTTTGTAGAATATTCCTCTTTTGGGATTTGTCTGATGTTTATCTCATGAATGGACCGGGGTTTCGGGACTTGGGGAGGAAGATCACAGAGGTAAAGTGCCATTGCCATCACATCATATCAAGGGTACATATTCTTAACATGATTTATCACTGTTGATGTTGACCTTGAGCACCTGGCTGAGGCAGTGTTTGTCAAGTTTCTCCATTATAAAGTTGCCCCCCCCGACCCCTCCCTTTTCCATACCGTATTATTTGAGAGGAAGTCATTATCTATTGCCTACATTTAGGAGTGTGTTCAAGAGGATTATTTTAAAAAGTTTTGCCCATTCCTTTATTCAGCACTTTCTACATCCTACATCCTGTTAAAAGCCTCTCTTTTTCTTCCCACCATTAGATTGTGATCTCTCTTCCATGGAAAGAACCGTGGCTTATTTGTGTAAACATTGTAGGTCAACTGGCCAAATTACTTGACATTTGGGATCAGCCCCCCTGATTTCCAACCCATACCCTAATTCAGTATTACAACATCCATCATTGGGGACCACTTACTCTCCACATGTTGAGAAGAGCTGATTTTGGAATAATTGAGGCCTAAGAAGTTCAAGTGATATACTATGTATACACAGTCCCAAGTGCCAGACCCAGCGTTAGCACTTCACATAGGCTCACACATTTAATCCACACAGCAGCCCTATAAGGCAGCCACTAAGATTACCCTCATTTTACAGTTGAAGAAACTGAAGCCCAGAGAATTGTAGTCACAGAGGAATGCTGCCCACGGCTGCACAAGTAGCACGTTGCAGAGCTGGGCAGTAGAATCTGGAAAGCAAAACGTTATCTGTCTGTTGGCTAACCGTCCTTCGCGCTACCCAAACTAGCTGATAACTTCACTTATCACTTTCCTCCTGTGATAGCAGAGTCCAGGCTGTAGAGCTTGACAGCCCTGCGTTTATTCCTGGCTCCAGCACCTGCCCGCTGTGTGGCCCGGGCAAGTTACTTCCCTTCTTGGTCTCTGCATCTATAAAATGCAGATAATCAAAATATTGGGACCTCCTTGAGAGGCTCTGATAATGTAATGCATGTAAAGCACCAAACCAAACAAGTTACCACATATTACCAATACAACTGCCATATTTTCTGAACTAAATGTAGGGAGACATGAAAAACTATTAAGTGTCGGTATGGGGACCATAAGATGAAGTATTTAAAATAGGGATCGTTTCTTAAAAGTAGAATGGCTACACAGTGGAATTATAAGAAGCTGAAAAAGGAGATAGAGGAGCTCAATCGTGGAGGGAGATAGAAAAGCCATGACAGGGCCCGCCGAGTGGCGCGATGGTTGGGAACTCGCTTGGGATGCCATAGGGCCCCGGTTCGGATCCCACATGTGAGGGCCAGTGACACTGCCCTCTACAGCTAAGATGCTGAACAGCAGCTCGGCCTGGAGCTGGGCTACCGTGTGTGGCCGGCAGCCAGCGTGAGCGGCCGGCAGCCGCTGTGAGCGGCCATCCAGAAGCCGGCGACTGCTCTGCCTCGCCAGGGAGGAGCGCAATGATGGTGACAACTTGGGCCAGTGAAGCAATGTCCTCCACAACTAGACTGAAGAACAAAATGACAGCAACTTGTCTGGGGTTCCCCCAATTCCCCAGCACTGTTCCCATTCCCCAATTCCTCAATAAAAATCTTTAAAAAAAAGAAAACA
>NW_017731518.1:459420-473358 GCF_001890085.2 Hipposideros armiger | reverse complement strand
AAAAAAAAAAAAAAGAAAAGAAAAGCCATGACAAGTCAGGACCCTTATCATTGAGGAGGGATATATCTCAAGACAGTCTCATACCCCCCCAAACATCAGCCACAATAGCATAATACATAGTAAAACATAATAAACTGAAAAACTTCAGTTACCTTTTCAGGCTTTTAACACATATCTAAATACAGGAGTAAAAGTTATAAATAACATTAGTAGTTTGCCATTAAATTGACCTGTAATTTAGTTTGCCATTAAAATTTTATTGTAATTTAGGATCCATAAGAAGAATATAGGTAGCACTTCAGATTTAGGGGAAGTCATCATTTTTAGCTAAGAACCATCCATTCCTAGACTTTTTAATTTTAGCTTGGCTTCTATCAGTAGCTCTGGCAGGCAGCTTTTTGGGGAGAGCCATAGTTTTGCAAAGAAGGAATTGAAAGTAAGAAAAAGTGCATGCGAGCATTCAAGAGATAGAAACCCCAAGCCATTGGTCAAAAGGGCAGATCTCTGGTGACCTGAGGGCCCTCTCCTGTCCTTCTTTACCCTCCCCTGGATGCTCTTGACTCAGATTCATGCCACAGCAAAATCAGAAACGATTGATGACATGTCAAAGACCTTTGGGGAAACTTGCAAATTGGTAAAACCACGGTGTGGGGCCTGGGAATGCCAAGGCTCCCTCCTCTCTAATTACAAAGCTAACGAGAACTGGAGAAGAGGGCTCCAGATAGCCCACAGTGAGCCGGGAAGAATTTTGATGCCCTAGAATGGCCCATGTTTCGTTCTGGAAACATGGTCTTATCTAATCGTGTGTGTGTGTTGAATTGAAGGAGAGGAGTAGAAATTGAGCTTTCCTTCTAAGATTTTGCTTCCTGAGTTAAAGTTGAAGTCAGGTCGGAAAAATACTTTTTAATCTACCACGTTTTGATAGCAAAAGCAAAGAGCCAATGACAGAAATTCTGAATAAGTATTAGAAGACCCAGTGTCTCTGAAGGACACCATCGTGTAAGAACAAGGATCAAAATGCGACATAAATTTTTATCCCACAGAATGTTTTCAGAGTAAGAAAAAAATCTCTGGGATTATATACAGCCGCATTTTAAAAAATGCTTTTCAAATACACACACACACACACACACACACACACACACACTTAAAAAGTTTTCATCTGTCCTGGTCATGTTGTTCTCCTTTGGTGATTAATTGGCAGTTTTTGGCTTTGCTCCAGCAATGTGAAACCCTTGAAGGTGACCTACAGAGAGTGATGTCAACCTACAGAGTGATTCATCACCTGTTTGAGAAGTTAACATCTTAAATCACAATCTGTCATAACATCCCTTTTGGGGGTTTTGTCTCAGTGCCTGCAAGACCCTTTTTATTAGAAGTGGTCTGTGTTCAGTTTGCATGTAACCTCCGTGCAGTTCTTTCATGTCACGAAAACAAAAATAATGATGGTGCTCTATTATTTATATCTTTAAAATTCTTTGATATTTATGAAGTGGTTCTCTCTAACATTTTTTAAATGTCCGTGGTGACCCAATGTATGTTCTGAAATAGAATTTGGCCATCGCCTCTTCCTTTCCAAACCTCGTTGAGGGTGGGATATTTACTCAGAATGCACTTGTCCGATATTTTAGGGACACCCTGGCTCTTTATTCCATTTCATGGGGGAATTGGGGAAACAGTTGAGGAAAGGGCAGTGAAAGTTATTTCAGGTCAGCTAGCCTGGACGGGTTAGAGATGTCATAGGAGTAAAGACCGTTGGACAGCCCGTTGGTACGCCATACGTATAACTGGAGAATAATACCATTGCATTTTACTTGCTAGCAAGTTTCATGTCCATCATATCATTTGCAACATCTTGAATGTGGAGGATCAAATTGGGATTGACAAGTAACTTCATCTTTCCTTAACCGAGAAAAGCGAGGAATGCTTTTAAAAATGGTAGAGTAGACCATTGTGGAGAATATGCTAACATTTGTCTTAACAATAATCCACATGCAGCCACCATGGAAAGCAGTATGGTGGTTCCTCAAAACCTTAATGTAGAATGACCAGTGGAATTCACTTCTGGGTATATACCTAAAGGAACTGAAGGCAGGGACTTGAACAGATATTTGCACACTAGTCTTTATAGCACATTATACAAATATTGGAAACAACCCAAATGCCCATTGACAAATGAATGGAGAAACACTGTGTGGTACATACCTACCATGAAATATTATTCAGCCTTAAAAAGGAAGGAAATTCTGACACATGCTACAACATGGGTGACTCTTGAAGACATTATGATGAATGAAATGTCAGTCACAGAGGGATGAATACTGTATGATTTCCCCTTATATGTGGTACCTGGAGTAGTCAAGTTCAGAGACAGGAAATAGAATGGTGGTTGCCAGGGGCTGGGGGGGAGAAGGGTGGAATGGGGAGTTGCTTAATGGGGACAGAGTTTCAGTTGGGGAAGATGAGAAACTCTGCAGGTGGATGGTGGTGATGGTGGTTGCACAACCATGTGAATGTACTTAATGCCGCTGAACTGTACTCTTAAAAATTATTAAAATGGTAACATTTGTATGTTATGTCTGTTTTACTGCAATATATAAAAGCATAATGCGTGCATAGCAGCACATGCTCCCACTCGCCTGTATGAGCACAGGACACACGTGACACTATATGGTTGTGTAAAGCTGTCCAGGGCCTGGAAGAACAGTGCTCGCCGGCACAGTGTATGTTCTGTGACTCCTGGTCGCCTAGGGGGACTGGGGTGAGGGAAGATGTATTTTCATTGTTTGGAGACTTTCATGCCCTTTGGGTTTTTTGGGGGGGTATTGAGTGGCTTCATTACCTATTCAAAAAATAAATTCAACTCTTTAGATCCAGTGGCACTGAGTGCCACTCTGGCAGGGCCTCACGGACAAAGAGGGGGGTTAGCCGGACCAGGGAGGGTGACATGTGGTGTGTTTCCAGTTTTTACATGATCAGGAAAGGTGTCTGTATCAACATATCATATTTCAAGCATGTTTCCATTTGTTTCTGAATGCGAGGAGGGAAGGGGTGAGCTAGAGTAGCCCTAAGTGCCTTGTACATTTTTCTGCGGAGGAATGTGGGTAATTCCCGTACCTCCCCACCCTGGAATTGGCTCTGTTTTACAGGAGCCTGGAAGTGGAAGGTGAGGGAAATTCATACATGTGGTTGAGTCCTGCCTGATGCACTTTATCAACGGCATCATGAAACTCACGGGGACAGTCCCTAAAGTCACTTTATACCTTTTCGTGTTCCCTCCTGCCCCTGCCTCTACCTCCTCCTCCTCCACCCCAGTAACCAACAGATTCCACTGGACTAGGCTGATTCTTGCTATTCTGCCCTTAGCTTACTTTGGCCACCGATGAAGAACTATGACAAGAACTGATTGGTGTCTATACGTAGGATTTCTGAAGAGAACCTTCCTGGTTCTAAAGACAGTTTTGGCCAGCCAGCCTCTCTGGGCCAGCTTCTCAGAAAATAATGAGCATAGCTAAGGATAGTTGAGAAAAGTGTAAATCATAGGGACTGTGGCCCATCGCCACATAGAAAAACTAATAGGTTGGTGGGGTGAGGGAGAAAATTTGTTTTGCTATTGTAGAAATCAGAAGTTTGCATTGAAATAAGGAGCTGTGGTGGTCAGATAACGGATATGGTACTTTTCTTTTTTTTTTTTGGTTTCTCGAAATAATTTTCAACCCCATCTGAATCACTCCAATGAGTTTATTGGGTGGATATGGGCCTTTTCACAGTGGCTGCGTTGTTTAGAAACATGCTGTCATTTTGCCCTGCGGCTGAGAAATGGGGAGGTGTTGTGTACGGGCACCGGCCCTGTGGCGCCCTTGTTCTGAGAAGAGGGAGGCATCCGGAATGGTGCACCCACCCCGCTGTTTGCGTTGTCTCTGGACAGTGAGAAATCTCCAGAAATGGGCACAAATCCTGGCTGAGCGTCCTTGCTGTTACCTGCAGAGTGAAAGGGAGAAAAGGACCCTATGTGAGTTTTGTTACAAATTTGCGGGGAGAGAGATCAATTCATTGCCTTCTCAGCTTCTCCGTCTTGTTGTCCAAGCGAGGTTTAAGGCCTGTGAGTGGATGGCCCCTCGAGGGTGGGAGGCCACCTGGCTTTGCTGAACTCAGATGCTGGGACCCTGGGAACTGAGAAATCATTTTAGGGTTCTTCCGTGGAGTCTGTCCAGGTTTCCTTCGGAGAATGAATGTGGACTGTGTTCCAATGGAGGATAGAGGGAAAAGCCCTGCTCTGAGTCAGGTTTTGAGAATAACAGCCCTTGTCTGTCTGCTGGGCACAAGCTTGGGTGATTGATTATCTAGAAACCTGGGCTTAAATATAGAACAAATGGATATTAAGATACTTAATCTGTGGTTTTTTTTTTTTTTGGAGGGGGGAACTAGTATATATTGAATGGAAACTCTATGTTCTAAATATGTTATTTTCCATAGTTCTCGCAAGATCTGGTGAGGCAGATAATAAAAATAATAAGTAACATTAATTACAAACAAAACGATATGTCAGGTTCTCTTCTAAGTATTTTCTGTGTAAAATGGGCATATTTACTCCTCTCAACAGTGCCCTGAAGGTAGATACAAGACATTGAGACACAGAAAAGTTAAGTAACTTTCCCAAGATTACACTTAGTAAGTGACAGAGTCAGGATTTGAACCCAGGACATTCTGGCTTGACAGCCCAAGCGCATACTTACCCACTGCACTAAGAGACGAGGAGCCAGCCACATGCGACTTGCCCAAGGTCATGGAGCCATAAGTGATAAATTTTATTCCTTGAGATTTCCAATTGATCAGGGATAGTAAAGAGGGTAGCTTCCCTTCCTAAGTTCTTCTTAGCTAGCATAATAGAGATACTGTGAGCAACCCGGAGTGTCCATTTAGAAAGCCCTAGGTTTTGCTTCCATGCACTTTGAAAAAGGGGTTGAAATGCTGCCCCAGAAAGGTGTGTGTGCAGCACCCGCTGACCTCTTTTTCGGGGTGGGGGAAAGTTCCATCACATCAGGCTCCTGTCGGTTTCCGCAGCTACCTCAGTCCAACCACCCTCCTGGACAAAAGCAAAACAAAAAGTCCAAAAGCAAAAGTCAGGTGAGAAGTGGTGGTCGGCCAGTGTGTGTGCCCTTGGGCAGCTGGCATTTGCTCAGGGAGTGAGCCCAGCTTTGCCATGAGAAATACAGCCCTAGGCTGTGCCTCTTGGAACGGCGGGTCTCCAAAGCACTTGTTGTGCTAAGATTTCCAAACCAGATGACTTTCTCTGCAGAGCAGCGTTTCTGATTCTAGCATATGTCATAGAGACACCAGAGAAACCAAGGAGAGAACTTTTTTGACTTAAACATTTCTTAATAATAAAGTCTTTTGGCTACTCTTGCAAATACTGATGCCTTTTCCCTGCTGGTCCTAGGGAGGCAAACCAGTTTGTGGTGGCGTGCCAGTTGGGGTTGAACTTGTTTTGAGATGGGGAGTAACTGGGATGGTACACCTTTTAAGATCTTCTTCAGCAGTGGGTACAGTAGAAAGGAATGCAGTTCCAGAAATTGGGGGTGGGGAGGTGTGCAGTTACAGGCAGATGGGCCAAGGAGATGGTTTGATTGCCAAATGGAATGGAGCCCAAGTCTCCAGGTTTTCAAGTGGGTAATTAGAACAGGAAGGAGCCAAATGCAGGCCTGCTGGCGCCAGGAACAGCAAGATTTTCCGTTCAGGTTGGGTAGTCTTAGAGCTGAGATGGGTGCATGTCAGTTAACAAATACAAGCCATGTATTTGATAGTATGGCCATGATTGGGGGTGGGGGTCAGAGAGGAATGAACAAACAGGATTTCCATCCCTGAGCAATGAGAAGTCTGAGGCTGAAAGATAAATCCATACAACAATAGACACTAGCACAAGACAGCATGATTAAGCAACAGTTTGCATGGCTTGCTCCCAAGAGCGAGCATCTCTAGTGAGTGGTTTATCTGACACAGAGCACGGGCTCTGGAATCCGAAGAGCTGGGTTTATATCTGGCTGCTCAAGCTGTGTGGCCTGGCGCAAATTATTTCATCTTTTTGGACTTCAGTTTCTCTTTCTATAAAATGAGAATAGTTACAGTAGCTGCCTTGTGAATTTGTTATGAGGATGAAATGATTTTCTTCCTGGATTAAAAAAAAAAAAAGGGCTTAGCCCCTGCTTCCTGCGTTTGAATGCAGTCTTGATACCTGGAACTGTAGCAGCTCTTTTGTGCATTATGAGATAATGAGCAGAAGAGAAAAGAACTGATATACAAAGGACGGCTACTAAGAAGGGTGAAACTGTTGGGGTCCTTGCTGACCCTGCTGGGCAGCAAGACCAGTGCCTACCTCTAGACTTTCTTAAGTGAACCTCTGCTTGTTAAGTGTTCTGTTGTTTGCAGCCAAATGCACCATTATTGATACGAATTTGTTGCTAGACTGTAAACTCATTGAAGGCAGGGTAATGACTTATTCACTTCTGAATTTTCAAGGAGAACCTACAATAATGCCCTGCACACAGTAGGTACTCAGTGGTTTATGACAGGAAGATGGATGGTTGAAAAGAGTGGAAAGAGTAAAGGAGGCTGGTAGAAGTGGTGTGCTGGTAAATGTTTAACTGTTAGTTCTCTGGGAATAAAAGCCCCGAGTTCTGGCCTTTGCCCATTTCCAGGGTGTAAATGTTGCCATCATGGCTGATTTCAAGCTACTATCGGGGTGTCGCTGAGCTCAGTGCGGCGAAGAGATGCACACAGTGAGCTCATGTGAGATGGTCCCAACCAGCCCTGGCTCACAGCCTGAGGGACTGAGGGAAAAATGGAGGGGGAGAGAAAAGGTTCTGGTAAAATTAATAATAATAATAATAATAATAATAATAATAATAATAGAGGGGGAGAGAAAAGGTTCTGGTAAAATTAATAATAATAATAATAATAAAAAAATGGAGGGGAAGAGAAATGGTTCTAGTAAAATTAATAATAATAATAACAATGATAGCAGTAACAATACCTAAAATTTATAGAGGGCTTACTCTGTGCCAGGTTCTGCTTCAGGTCTCCCCCAGTGGTCTTTTTACACCTCCTTGTCCAGAACTGGGCCACATGCTTTTCTTAGTAGCAGGAGAGGCAAAGGAAAGTGAACAAAGGTGAGGGGGCGTGAACGTGCTGTAACTGGCATAGACTGTTCATATGTCGTTCCTTAGGGCTGGGCCCCTTCTCCTCTCTGAACACAGGCAGGCATTTGTCGGTGAGGAAGAGGGCAGCCAAGAGCATCCAAAAGGTCAAGACTTTCCAAGTAGAATGGTTTAATTTTCAAACAGCCTTTTCAGCAAAGTTAAGTAGTGCCACTACCATCAAAATGATAGAATTCTTCCCCGCCTTCCTCCATCTCTGTGGATACCACTCCAGACATCATAACCTGTCCTTGTCCTGCACAGTAGAACACTTGGTTTTCTCAAACAGATACCAACCAGAGGGATAAATCAGGTTGGAAGAAAGGAAATATATGCAGAGCGCCAACACATGATTGCAGGGGTGTCTGGTTAGCTCAGGTGTTAGAGCGCAGGCTCATAACACCAAGGTTGCCCGTTCGATTCCCACATGGGCCAAGGAGCTGCGCCCTCCGCAGCTAGATTGAAGACAACGACTTGACTTGGAGCTGATGGGTCCTGGAAAAACACACTGTTCCCCAATAAAATTTCTTTAAAAAAACAAAAAACAAAACATGATTGCAATAAAGCATCTAGAAGAGAAAGCAAGAGCTCTCATGTCAGATCCACTGCATGCTGCGGGGCTGTGATGTCCTGCATGGGTTTGGGGTGGGGATAGGCCATGCAGGAGCGAGGAGGAGAGAATGAGGTGATTGGGGAAGCCTGCTGTAAAATCCCTTCCTCACGAGATCAGCTTCCTCCTTTACATATTCTCCAGGCAAATTGCTCACATCAGAGTCCAGAGTTCTCACCATCCTCTAGCAGGTAGAAAACATATAATAAAGGAAAATGCCAAAATTGGGGTCATGGTTGAGGAAAAAAGGCAAGAACTATCCTAAGGGACCTTTCTGTATTGTCTTTAGGATTTTTGCAGATTTTCTATCCAGGTGTCAGTTTCTTTTTTCTTTCTTTAAAAAAGGATTGTAACTGATTTATTGGTTCCACCTCATTAGAGGGCCAGAGAGGAAAAGCAAAGACAGAGGAGGAAGACATGTGAGCAGATTAATGATTTTGCTTAGAGGACTCCGCGTGATGGACACGTGTAAGCTCTGCCGCCTGTCCATTGAAGGAGACAGTGGTGATGAACTACCGGGAGACCCAGACCTGGTTTTGAATTGAGGACTCCTTCAGCTGGAAGAAACGCCTAGAAGAACAGAGTTTCAAAGGGGCCATTATTCCTCAGCAGGCTACACTGGGAATCAGAGTCACCGCCTACCTGCCCCCCACCCTTTGGACTACTTGTGACACCAAATTAGAGCCCCCCCCCCCAGCCATGTTGAGTGGACGTCCAGAGGGGACATTGGTTGGAGGTAACAACCATTGGTTGGAGGCACAGTTCTTTTGGGCGTATTCTAAATAGAACCTATACCCCACTGCCGAGGAACAGTGTGGTTTCTTTACTATTTATAGGGTTTGTCCTGGGTCAGCTGGCATCTTCCCATGTTTGGTTCATCAGTTGTGTTACAAAGGCAAACTTACTTTAAGTTTAGAGATCAGGATTTGGGGAACCAGTCATCAGCCAAACTATTGATCTTTTGTTAAACAGAATGGAAACCGCCTTGTACTTTTACTCAAGCTCTGTGAACTTTGCCTCTTCTTTCTTCGAAGGCAGGGTTGGCAACCTGCATCTTCAAGGGCCAGCTAGTCAACATTTGAGGCTTTACGGTGTCTGTCCAACAGCTTCTCAACTGTGCGGTGCTAGAGCGAAAGTATCCATCGGCAATATGTGAATTGATGGGCATGCTGTTTTCTCATAAAACTATTTATAAAAACACACAGCCAGGAGGGTTTGGCCTGTGGGCCATTGCTGGCCAGCTGGTGGCTGCAAGGGGTCTTAGATGGAATGGAAGTGTCTCTGTTGCCAACATGGATCATAATTCATTGCAAATGTCAGCGCGTTTTTATGCGACAAGCCCCCTCTCCACCTGGAATCAGAGTGGGGAGCAAAGAGGGGTCAGCGAACCCCCTCTCTTCTCATTGGTGGTGATGTGGCTAGCCAGGTGGTAAAGGAGGCAGTGAACGTCTTTGGGTCACTTGAGTGACATCACTGCCCATGTCCAGGTGGTGCAGCTCCTAGGACATCCAATGATGTTGGCTTGTTTTGTGTTGGCCGGAGGGGTGACCGCAGTTTAACTTTCTCCCGGGACTTTGCTAAGGCTTTCTTTCTCTTATTTCTTTCATCCTTGTCAGAGCCTGGATAAAGAGAAAAATAAGGTGAGTGCTAATGATCCCCATTTGAGACATAATACGGCTTATTTCTCTGCAGTTTTCAGGCTTTGGCCTTATTTCAAAGGTGACCTGCTCTACCATCTTGACGTGTGGGTTGGGATTCACTAGCCTTTCCTCCCAGACTGGGGAGTGCTGTATTGAGGGAGGAAAGCAGTTTTCAATTTTACAAATGTGATTTCCCCAACAGACTTTCGACAGGGAAGTTGCCTGGCCTTCAGTTTATAGTTTGTGTCGACCTGATTTTGGAAGCATGTCTTGGTTATAGATTGTTCAAGTAGGTTAGCTTCCCGCGACAGCAGCCCTGCTCTTGTCGCCGGAATCACCCAGTTTCAGTCACTTTTAGGTCTTGTGAGAAGGGACATCATAACATCACCCCTTCTTTTCTGCCTTGCCGCTGCGCCAGTGTTAACTTAGTGTCCTCTCGATGGAAAGTCTGGATTTACATATTTTGTTAATTACAGCTGTCAGATTCCTCGAAGTGATTTAATGGTGGGGGAGACCTGACAAGTGTGAAGAGTATTTTTAACCAAGCTGTGTGGGTTTGATAGCCATTTGGGGACTAGTAATGGAATTTAGAGCCTCCTGTGAGGCTGTGGGGACGCAGTGAGGGATGCAGGGAGCCGAGGCTGTGAAAAACTTGGGTGTGGAGCAACTGTTGGGTGATTTGATCCTAAAGTGGGCTGGTGGCCTCCTTTCACGTTCCGCTGACAACTGTCAGTCAGCCTGCTTTATAGGGTGTGAAATTGACACCCTCCCTGCTGTCTGGGATGGGGAGGCTGTCTGGGTGCTGTGAAGAGTGCTGCTGGAATTAGAAGTTTGATCTGCAGGGCATTCATTTCATTCATTCATTCATTTATTCATTCATTCATTCAATGAGCATTTTTAGAGTGCCATAGACCAGAGTTTTTCAGACTTTATTGTGCATAGAAGTCGCCGGGCAATCTTGTTAAAATGCAGTTCCTGATTCAGTAGGTCTGGGGTTGCTTTCCCTGATGGCCCACATTGGAAGTAGCTCCCCACGTCTCTCATTTAGCCCTTACGTTTCTCTGAGATTATCTTGTTTCATCTTTCTTTTCTGCCTCCATTAGAAAATGGGCTTCAGGAGAGCGAAGGTGTATTTGCCTATCTTGTTCCCTGCCGTCTCTTCTCCCACCTGAGGCTGTGTCTAGCAGAGTGCCTGGCATGTAGTTGATGCTCAGTAACATTTGTTGCGTGAAAGATAAGAATTCCTATCCCCAAGGATCCCACTGCCCAAAAGGAGAGACAGCAAAGTCAGTAGCTAGTTATAACTGGGGTGCTGAGCAAGAGTGTAAGGAAAGGGTTGTTGGTATGAGGTCCAATCCATGTGACTTTCAAATCTCTCTGGGCCTCGGTTTTTTCATCAGTGAAACGAGGTTAAGTAACAGTACCTCCCTCATATATTTGTTGCGAGGATTAAATGCGCTAATAGAAGTGAAGCACTTAGCACGGTACCTGGCATAGAATAGGCCCTCCAGAAAAACGTATTTGTGATGATGAAATGGTGACGATGATGGTGGTGGTGGTGGTTAGGGAGGGAATGCTTGACTTTCTAGGGAAGGCTTCACAGAGGAAGTGCCCTTTGAGCTGTATTTCAAAAGGCAAGTAGTAATTCCTTAGGACAGTGTATTAGTTACCAACGCTTTGTAACAAATTGTCGCAAACTTAGCAGCTTGAAACAACACACATCTATTATCTCATAGCTTCTGTGGGTCAGGAGGATGGGCGTGGCTTAGAAGGGCCTCCTGCTGCAGGCTCCCTCACAGGCCGCAGTGAGGACGTCAGTCAGGGCTGGCGTCTCATCAGAAGGCTCGATTGGGGATGGATCTACTTCCAAGTTCACATGGTTGCAGGCAGAATTCCGCTCCTTCAGACTGTTGGACTCAGGACCTCAGTTCCTTCTGTTTGTGGGCCAGAGGCTGCCCTCAATTCCTTGCCATGTGGGTGTCTCCACTGGGCAGGTTGCAACATGGCAGCTTGCTTCATCGAAGCCGTACAGAGTGATGGCAAAATGAGTTATACTCTTACTGTAATGTAATCACAGAAGTGACATTCCTCACCTTTACTGTATTTCGTTAAATAGAAGCAAGTTGTTAGGTTAGTTCACACTCAAGAGGGGAGGGAGATTATACACAAGACTGTGAGTATCAGGATTTGGGGATCATTGGGGGTCGTTTTAGAGCATGTCCACCATAGGCAACAAGAGGGACCAAGGATAGGAGAGGGGGGGCAGGCCAGGCAGAGGGAACAGCATGTGCGAGGGCACAGAGGCACTAGGGGCTGTGTCCTATTGGGGAAATGCCTGTCTTGGAGAGTGTAGCTGACTGGTGTTTGGAGGAGTGATTGGAGATGAGAACGGACCAGGAGCAAGAATATGTGGGTGCTGGCGCTGGGACCACCACTCCTGGCAATGAATGAGAGTATGTCTCTTGCTTTAGCTCTCCTTTTCCTATGCTGCATAAAGTGAGATCAGTCATTTTCACCTGGGTGCCAGGAAACCTGGGGTTCCACAGGGGAATCTCGGGGCTGCTGGAGGATGCAGGAGGGGGGAGGGTAGCATCCCTCTCTTCCCACCAGAGCAGCTCCGCTTCATTCTGTGTCTGACACCAGCTCTTCTGCCCAAGGTTTTCTTTTCATGGGGACTTCCATGACTTAACAGGCCGGGACCACCTGCACTAGTCCCCAGAGGGGCCTCCTGTGCTGGCTTTGTTAGGGTTCATATGGGCTCGAGTCAAAGCTGGAACTTTAGACTGAGCCAGTTGATCACACTGGCATTGTTTTCCCCATGCAAAATTAGGAGAAAGAGGGACTTGAAGCTGCACTGGGGTTGGTGGGGAGGGGAGTTACTGAGTTATTGGAAAACCCAGTTCCTAAGCTTGTGATCTGAACTGTCTGTTTTACTCATTTGTGCCCTCACTCAGCCATTCGTTTATTCATTCAGTGCTGTGTTAGGCACATGGTGTGCAGTGTCATCGTGGGGCCTTGTCAGGCTCACCTCCCATGCGTTTGGTTAACACTAAGCACGTAGGATAGGAAACTCTGACCCCAGCCAGGTTAGCAAGGCAGGTAATCGAAGTTCTGCTCACCTTGAGGCTTCTCTCTGGAGGAGGGCAGGGGGCCCTGTTCCTTTGATATCACTGCTTCAGGGCCAATGCCCTGCCCTTTTGTGGGACTCCACAGAAAAGAGTATATGTGGCAAGAATGAGAAGAATGGACTTGACCCATAGAAGAGAGAAATATATTTTTATAATATGGTTTTCACTTTCTAGACTTGTGGGTTAAATTCCACTAATCTGGAATGGCCCCGAAAAAAACCTTTTGCTCGTTTTTGAGACTGGAGGTATGTACCTCTCCCTTTTCTTCTTTCCCCATCACTTGCTGTCTTCCTCTGCATATTTTTAACTTTGATAAAAGACGCTGTTCTTTGTCACCTCAGAGATAGCTGGTCCTAGTTTTGGAACTAACTGCCACTAACCAGCTGTGGGATCTTGGACAAGTCACCCAGCCACCCTGAGCTCAGGTGCAGAGAAGGGTGCTGGGCCACATGATTTCCAAGCCCCTCATGGCATGCCTGGATGACTGGGTTCTGTCTGACTGCTGTGTCCGGAAGCATTAAAATTTATTGTCTTCCCTGGAGCCAACTCTTGCTCCATTAAACAGCTTGTCCCTGAGGCAGATGGAGCTGGCAAGGGGCCTGTCCTTAAAAGCAACAGGTTGGGTGCTGGCAGGCTCACAAAGATGCCTCCAGGGAGGTCCAGCCTCCCTGCTGCTCTCCAGGCAAGGAGTCCAGGGCACTTTCACAGCCTGGGGATGGGAAGGGAGCCCTGCCCCAAGGGAGAAGGGATTACTGAGACGGGTGGGAGGGCAGATGCTCCCAAAGGCAGACCCTGGAACACTTGGCAGAGGCAGCTCCACTCCTTGGGATCTCAGGGGGGCTGTGTTTGGAGGACATTCCTGGGATGAGCTTTAGAAGGAAAAGGAAGACCTCCCAGAAAGAGAAGTCATAGTAATAACAACTGATGCTTGTTTTTATCCTATTCTATGCAAATTAGTTATACAGTAATACCTTGGTTGCGAGCATAATTCATTCTGGAAATAAACTACTCGTATTGCAAGACATCGCTTATTTACCACGTTAAAATGTATTAGAAATGCTTGCTTGTCTTGCGGAACACTTGCAAACCAAGTTACTCGCAATCCCAGGTTTTACTGTATATATTTTCAACAATACCTGAGATAATGTGGTGCCCCATTTTACAGAGGGGAAACTGAGGCTCAGAGACCTCAAGGGCCCTGTTCCACGTGATTTGGCTGGGAAGTATGGAGCTGAGATTGGAAGCCAGGTTTGGCTCCAGAGTCCCCCTTTTCTTAGCACCAGCTAAGAGAATAAATAGAACAGGGATGGAGGGAGGGGCTCTCCATGGTCCTGGAGTTCCTGTGTGTGTGTGTGTGTGTGTGTGTG
>NW_017731518.1:452414-459326 GCF_001890085.2 Hipposideros armiger | reverse complement strand
TGTGTGTGTGTGTGTGTGTGTGTGTGTGTGTGTGTGTGTGTGTGTGTGTGTGTGTTAGTTTCCTGGGGCTGCTGTGACGGATTACCCGGTGTGTGTGTGTGTGTGTGTGTGTGTGTTAGTTTCCTGGGGCTGCTGTGACGGATTACCACGAACTAGATGGCTTGACACAAAAGGAATTTATTTCTGTCACAGTTCTGGAGGCTAGAATTCTGAAGTCAAGGGTTGATTCCTTCTGGAAGCTGAGGGAGAATCTTTCCCATGTCCCTCGTCCAGCCTCTGCTGGTTGCTGCAATCCGTGGCGGTCTTGGCTTGTAGACGCATCCCTCGAGTCTCTGTACGTCTTCACACGATGTTCTCCTTGTGCGTTCTGCTTCACGTCGTCTCCCTCTCTGAGCATCTCTGTGTCTAGGTTTTCCTCTTCTTACAAGGACGCCCATGATGGAATTAGGGCTTACCCAACTCCTGTGTGACCTCGTTGTAACTTGATTACAGTTTCAAGGACCTCATTCCCAAATTAGGTCACGTTCACAGCTACCCAGCAGTTAGGACTTGAACATCTTTTGGGGACACACAATTCATGCCACAACAGTGGAGATGGCTGTAAGGTGGGGATATGCAGAGAGAGGGGGTGGGGTTCATTCACCGCTGAGACCCCCGAGGCTGGAGAGGTCAGCTCACAGAGAGCTGATGGGCCCTGCCGCAGATGTTGGACTCAGTCCGAGACTAGGCAGTGGGAGGCCATTGAAGGAACTGAAGTGGGGTATGGGTGATCAGGTGGGTGTGGCGAGCTTTGGGAGGAAGGGACAGGGACAAGAGAAGACTCTGGGTGCCATCACCCATCCTATGTAACAACCTTGGGGAGAGGTGAGCAGGGCCAGAGGCAAGGCACTGATGGAAGGGCGGGAGAGGCGGGGGGCGACTGGAGAGGCCTTCAGGTGGTCAAGTGGGCAGGGCTTCATCCTGAAGGGAGATGGCAGGAGAGGAGGGAATATTTATTGAGTGAAGTGAAGGAGCCAGCAGGAGGGTAGTTTTTCCTAGAAGGAGCAGAGAGCATGGTGGGAGGAAAACCTCATGAGAGAGGCAGTGGAAGCCAGGTCACTCCATTTTGTGGACTTCGGGTTCATCTCCCAGAAAATGTGGAACCTGAACCCGTTAACCTCAAAGCTTCCTTCTGGCTCTAACATTCCGAAGTTCCTGCAATTCTAAATCATGATAAGAGAAGCCTTCATGGGGGTGCTGGTCTTGACTTAGGAGTAGGGTGTGAAGGGGCAAGAAAGTTGGGAGGGCGTTTTAAGGTCAATGACAGCCTGTACAGAGGCCTAGACCTGACGTCGAGGGCAGTTCCACCTGGGACCATGAAAGGACCAGCGTTGATGTGCCAGAGAGCCTTCCCCGGCAGGCATGGCAACTTCTGTCCTCCTGTCATGGGGATGCACCGTTACTGTCCCTCATCAAGATTGCAGTCTCAGCTTTCACAAAACACCTCCCTCTGCCTTTTGTCGTTCCTCAACAGCCTCCGAAAATAAAGGGAAGAAGTGGCACCATCCCAGCTGGTGGGCGTGCCAGGGGGCCCTTGAAGACTTCGCACCTGTTTGCGACGTCAGACAAATGAGACTGCTGGAAACCAAGCCCCCAGCCCATTCACCTGCACATTGGGGGCTGCCATGCCTATCCCCCCTCTCCGCCCATTCCTCTCCCAAAGTGTGTAACATTAATTCCGTGTGCTGTCATCCTCCTCGCCCTTTAGATAGAAACTCTTCAAGTCCTCAGTCACCGGTAGGATCATCTCTAATAGAAACTTTTCAAAATGGCTTTCAGTGAGTATCAGAGGAGAGGGGGTGTGGGGGTGGGCAATATGAGTGAAGGAGGTTGAAAGGTACAAGTTTCCTGTTATAAAATAAATACGTTCTGGGGATGTAATATACAGCATGGTGACTATAGTCAATTATACTGGATTGACTATTTGAAAGTTGCTAAGAGAATAGATCTTAAAAGTTCTCATCACAAGAAAAGAAATGTGTAACCGTGTGGTGATGGATGTTAAAACAGACTTATTGTGACCATTTCACAATATATACAAACATCGAATCATTATGCTGGATGCCTGAAACAAATATAATGCTGCATGTCAGTTCCATCTTAATTTAAAAATGGGGAAAGCTTCTGTGTGGGTGACTGCTTCCTAAAAGCTTAGTCACATACCTGGCATAAAGAAACAGTGCCGTTTATGTGGCTTCGTACGGAGCACTGGTCTCCCACAAGTGATGGTGAGTCTGAGGGCAGCTTTGAGTTCCCCTCTGGGAGGGGAGCTGGTGGGTCCTCAGTATTAAGCAATGGAGTGGGAGTGGGGCAGTGCGTCTGGAACACTGTGGGCCGTCCTCTCTCTTCTAGCATTTCTGGGCTCAGACACCTCTCTGGGCCTCTGTGTCCCTCAGCTGTGAAACCAGGGATAGGAACATTGTATGTTTGTTTGTTTGTTTTTAAATCTGTGTATCCGCAGAGCCTAGCACAGCACTTGGCATGTATTGACTGTTCAACAAATTGATTTATCCACTCATTTTGCAAAAACTTGTTAAGCACCTGCTGTGCGCTAGGCATTAGATACAGCAGTGAACTAAGTGGACGAAGTTCCTGCCTTCACGGAGCTTCCATTTCAGTGGGGGAAGACAGGCCGTGAGTAAATAAACACATGCGTGGGGAATAACATAACTTTGGGTAATGAAGGATGCCATTAAAGTAGGGTTAGGGACCAGAGAGTGGGAAAACTATTTTGGAAGCAATCGTTGAGGAAAAGCTTCTTTGAAGAGGTGACTTTTTAGCAGACACTTAAGGGATGTAAAGGGGTGAGCCACGTGCAGTTCTAAAGGAAGAGTGTTCATGGCAGAGGGAACACCAAGGACGAAGGCCCGGAGGTGGCAGTGAGCTCAGTATGTTAAAAGGAATGGTATGCCTGGGGTGGAGTGGGAGAAGTAAGTAAGAGCCAGATCATGCAGGACCTTCAAGGTCAAGGTTGGGTGTATCGTTCATAATCCAGGTTAGCACTGATTTGGATGCACACTGAGGGCTTACGGGAAACTGAATTAGTATTGGGAAAAGATAAGGCAGTTGTATTAATATTATTCTACTCAAGTCTGCTTGCAATTTACCCTCTGTTCATATATAGAGAGACATAGCTTTAGAGTTAATCTAAGAATTCAACATGGCGGAGCAATAGGAAGGACTGGTTGGGCCATTGGTAGGGTTCACGGTCACTTCTAGGAATTCTGTCTCTTTGGGGGTAAATTAAAACTCAAACACGGATCAACACGAGAAAAGCATCTTGAGATAGGAGGTAGGGATGGTCATGGCCCAGTAGGCAACACCAGTAACTTATGGTGCTTTATAGTTGGCTAGCAGACAAGACACCTGACTTGAACTTGGAAGAAGATAAGGGATCTAGTTTCAGTTCCCCCACTTACTGAGTGATCTTGAGTGATTAGTCATTTAATCTCTACAAGCTTAGTTTCTGCAGCTGATGTCACTATGTTTATCCATAATGAATAGGGAAACCTTTTGTAAAGTGTCACCGCTATTCTAAAGAAGGTGCTGGTTCTCCATTTTAACCCCTCTATGAGACCACAATACCTTGAAGTTGGGGGCTGCATTTTATCCATCCTGTGTCAGTTGGACTTAGCGGAATGCCAAGGGTACTAGAAGGTGCTCATTGGATTTTTTGTGGATTGAATTCTGCTGTGGTCAGCCATGTTCCTTGGGGACATGGAAGTGTCCATAACATGGAAGAGGACCTCTAGACTTGGAGCTCAGCCACTTTGGGGTGTGTGGCTTTGGACAGATCTCTTAACTTTCCTGTGGTCCTTTTCCCCGTCTGTGAAATGAGTAAGATAATTTCACCTACTTTGCCTGGTACTTGTGAAGACTGGATGGGAAAACCCAAACATATGTATTGTGACTGCTATTACATGTTCCCCAAATAACAATGGCTTACAGAAGGCGGAAGATCATTTCTCTCAAAACGGTCCTGACATGGCTTGATGTGGCAGCTCCATGGTGTCAGAGGCCCAGATTGCTTTCGTCTTGTGTCTCTGCCATCCCTAGAGTGTTGACCTTACCCATGTGGTCCAAGATGGCTCTCCACTGCATCTGGAAGTTGACATAGCACTTTTGCTTACATCCCATTGGCTGAAACTAGGTCACGTGGCCTTCTTCTCACTGCAAGGGAAGCTGAGAAATCAAGTCTTTATGCTAGTTGCCTGAATGGCCGACTCAGTTTCTAATCCTATGAAGGAAGGTGAGATCAGATTATTGCAGGGGTGGGGGTGGGGGAGACAAGTCAATCTGTGCCATGGCAAAATAAAAGATACTTCTAAACTTTGAAATGGAAGTGATTCAGAGGTCACTGGTAGCTTGAATTGAAATTGATTTTACTCTGCCGGAGTCTGATGGAAACAATACCCCCCCCCCCATTTTTTATTTTTATTGTTATTGAATGCTTACTTGGTGCCAGCCACTGTGCCTCACACATACTATTTCAGTTAATCTTCACATCAGTCTTATAAAGTATGTCCCACTACAAGACCTATAAGCTGGAAACCTTTTTTCTCTTTACCTTGACTGTCTCCTTTGCTTTATGCATGGATTCTTCAATAATCGTAATAGCTTTTCCTTCCACAAGTTTAATTGCAGCTTGTTCTAGCCACCCAGAACTTGACTTTCTCCACAATTAATTGGCAACAAGTAAACTCATCCATTTTCGGTGTAGCCTTGTGAAAATGGTGCTCTGGTTCTGGATTTGGGGGAAGTACTGTGGCTATTTGCTCTTGGTGGTTTTCGGTGCCCACGAAGGGAGCTGCCTGGTGGCTGTGTTGGCTTATGGTCAAGAGGGACACAGGGTAGGCTCTGTCAGGCTCTGGAATGTGTGGGGGGCTGGTGAACATTTCTCATAGGCTGCTTGGTTGTCTCCACAGTCAGCTCCCTCTGTGTGGCGGCCTGGCACCACTAAGGTTTGAGTGGAATGTATTCTCAGGACAGCTGTTTGAAATCCTCCTTAATGGAGATACTGAGGCGGCATCAGGGATGAGGTCAACTCAAGAGGAAGGTCCTCGCTTCCAGGAGTGCTGTCCAGTGGAACCAGGCCTCCCTCCAGCAGCCCCGTCCTTCCTGCAGCTCCAACAACCAGCACACCCCAAAACGGGCTGAGGCCTGGGTTCCCCCTGGAGGCCTCCTCTGTGCATCTTCATGGTTCAGCAGACACTTTATGTTTCCCTGTGGGGATTGGCCCATCTGGGGCATTCTATCTAGAATCTGAATGCTTGGGTTTGGATCCCAACCAGGCCACTCTAGGGCCCCCGATCTGTGCAATGCCTGGAGCCACATGGGAAATACATGATGAAGGAATGAATGAACTGTGCATTGCCTTGGGCCTGTCACTGAATCTCTCAGTGCCTCAGTTTCTTATCTAGAAAGTAGGGATAACAGTGCTCACCTCTTAGTGTTGTGGGGCAGATTAGATGAGAAAGGGCTTCTGAACTCTGAATCTCAGTGCCCAGTGTGTAGCAGGTGTGCAAAAAGTTTAACTGCTGTGTTTATGTTCCTGTCACCCCTGACTGCTCAAGACTTTTAGAGCCCACTTCCCTCTCCTTACTGAGCCCTGTCACGTCTCACCCACTTTCTCCCCAAGTCTGCTGACGGATGGGATTGTCCAAGATGGGAATCAGTGATCGTTTGCCCGTGTATTATTTCCCCCAGTAAGATATATGCCTCTCACCCCGGGGGTGGGGGGAGGCTTTGAGGGTGGGGATGTGAGGCTTCCTGGTGGCAAGGAGTGGTAGTAGTCAGAACCAGCTGCAGATGTCTGTGCACCCCATCCTGCAAGGGTGTCTAGAGAGCACCTCACGCAGCCCCCGTTTTTTAGGACTTTAGGGAATTGCCTACTGTTTATCAGTCTGTGGCTCAGAATGGCCCTAGCATCCAGACTCTCTGTCACTGGAGTCTGCAGGAAGCGGGGACGGGGTGGGGAGGCAGAGGGCATGCACAAGGATGCCAGGGCCCAGGGGAATCCTGTGGTCCTGGTGTCGCCGGCCGACTGCACGACTGCGGCAGTTGGAAACCTGGCTAATTAGCAGCTCAGCAGTTGGTCATTTGTTGTTCTTCTCTGAAGTCCCTTGAGAGTTGGCAGGTCCCCAGGTCACCCTCTCAGAGATGAAGGAACACAGCATACCATTTTATTGAGCAGCTGCAGCATAGTCCTCTGCCGTACAAGCTGGGGGGAAACAGAAATGGTTTCCGAGAAGTTGAAATTCCCCTCTCTCTTTCCCTTTTCGAAGTTGCATTGAGGGCAGGGGGTGCGGGGTTCGTCAATCAAGTGAAAGTGGCTCATAACAGAAATAATTTTAGACTCTCGCAGAAGTTGTTATTGTGACTCAATGGCTGTGCAAAACTCCTGGGAAGCCTGGGAAGTCATTCCTCCATTCTCCCAGGTCCCTGTGGAGGAGAAATATCGGGCCCACCGCCTTGGGGCCTGTGGCAAGTGCTTGCAGGGGGCCAGGGGGGATCGTCTCAACATAAACAGCATTTTTCCCTCTATTTGCAGCAGAGGGACTGCTGTGAACTCATGAGTGTGGCCTTTGTAACTCAGTGCTCAGAGCATTTGAACTAATAGGCCTTTAGAGATTTTAACATATCCTCTGTTTGGGACACAGGTGACTGTTCAGGGTCGTAGAACTATCAGGAGTGTCCTTGGAGCTGATCCAGATACCAGCAGACACAGCTTCCATCTTGCCTTAGGGTGACCATAGCAGACATCCCCTTTCTCCATGCTGAACCAGAGTGGACGGAGCCTTGGAACCCTGGCCCCACGGTGCCCGAGCCTGAGAAACCCTGGGCCTTTGCAGTGATAGAAACAGACCTAGAGAC
>NW_017731518.1:432433-451634 GCF_001890085.2 Hipposideros armiger | reverse complement strand
CCTCCCCCAATTCCCCAATAAAATCTTTAAAGAAAAGAATCCTTGGGAAACTGACCTACATGGGTCCAAGTGCCACATCACCTGGAACAGGTGAAATGCAGCTGAGATTGAGGCCGACTGACCAGTTGGGACATTTTTAGGTAGGCAGGAAGTCCAGCTACACAATACCGTCAAGATTCAGTCAGCCCTGGCAGAAAACACAGTCCTTTCTTAGAAGGCAGAAAAAGGTTTGTTTGAATAACCATGTTTCTCTATAGATAGACAGGCGTTCCCTGGGCACACGGGGCTTGTACCATTGCCATTCTTTCCCTGCCTCCTCTTCCGGTTCCTCGTGTCCTTTAAGATCCAGCGCCCTCCTCCAGGAGACATGCCCTCTGCTGAGTGCCCACAACACCTCTGGTTTCACTCCTGTTGAAACACACAGTCTTGTGTTGTTCTGTCCCCACTAAGATGTTCCCGTGAGTCGTGCAGAAGGTTTAGGGGCTCAGCTTGTCAGTGCGCCTGTGGCTCCCCAGGACAGGTGACCATGGGGAAACGCCTGTTGCCTTTCTACACCAGGATTCAGAGGGAGGGCCTGGGCCCCAGGACCGGGGCTGCTGGTAAGGTTGGGGTTTGTTTGCCTTCGTGGCTGGTTTGGTGCTTTGACTCAGCGGGGGTCAGGTTCTCCTCTCTCCCTACAGTCTGTTCCTGCTCTGCTGTCTGGCAGCTACTGTTTTCACAGAACAGCCAGAGGTACTATGCCAGTGGGCCTCTCTCTCTCATCTCCTCTGTTTGCCCCCCTTAGCCCTCAGCCCTGCTGTAGGATGGGGACAGGGGACTAGGGCAGTGAACTGGGCCAGTTTTAATTGAGCTCTGCTTGCTACACCTTTACTGATGCACTGTGAGTCAGGAACTGAACAGAGCTAAGATGGGGTGAGAGTGGCTCGTGGCTGGCTTACCTAGCTGCTTCCTGCGACTCTGAATGTCACCTTGACATTTTACAGATGTGACCATGGGAATTGCTGATGGGACCTTCCCTCGGAATACAACTGTCAATACTTTGCTATGCATGTTACATTTAGTAACTCACTTAATCCTGAAGACAGTATCATCTCCCTTTTATAGATGATGAAACTATCTCAGAGAGGTTAACTAACTTTCACAAGGTCACACAGCAAGTGAGAGGCAGAGCTGGGATTCATCCCCTGGCAATACGGCTTTATAGCCTGTGCTCTCAACCAGTATTCTGTAGTGCCTTTCTACTTCTAAAATAAAAGTCGAAACCTACCCTTGGAGATCTTTAAAATAAAAGTAGGCCATTAACTCTTTAAGGCAGTGCTGTCTCATGTATGTAGCTACATTTATTAAGTATTTACTTAGTAAAGTAAGTAGTTCAACGTGTGCTAGGCATTCTTTTAAGTGCTCTCATAATAGCTCATTAAACCTCACAGCAGCCTTGAGAGCTACGTTTTCCTGTTATGCCCACTTTACAGAAGAGAAAACGAAGGCACAATAAGGCTCAGGAACTGGCCCAAAGTCACAAAGCCAGGATGTAGCAGAGCCAGGTTTGGAACCCAGTAGTCTGGCTCCAGATGGCACACAAATAAGTAAAACTACTAGCTTGTAAATCAAAACCAGGCAGACTTCTTCAGTTCGTTACTCTGGCGGAAGAAATTCTAGAGAGGCCTCCTGGGGTAGACATATTAGTCAGCAGAGCTCAATTTATGAAACCACCCCCCCTCAATTTTTCAGAGTGCGTTCTATTCTGAATGAAAAAAAGGCACGTGACAAATGCAACCTGCTGAATTTATTTAAAGGGGCAATCATCAGGATTTGTGGGCAGTTTACTTACAGACTCATCTCCCTTCCGGTCTCAGTTTTCCGTGCTGAGCAGTGACCTTGAAAACTTAGAGAAGAGCTCAGGGGGTGTCGGATTCCATGTTGTAACCTCCCTAACACATAGCTCTGTAGCTGAGCACATCACAGCAAACACACTGGATTGATGGGAAACAGAAGTATTGTGCCTGGGATAAGAACAAAATGGGGGTGGGGGTGGGGGAGAGTCCAGGCTCGGAATTTGCGGTCCAGATTTTATGGGGCGCCTCCAAGGTGCCTGGGCTGCACCTTATCCATCGACCTGTCCCAGTTCGTGAGCCACCAGCCATGGCGTTAAAGGTGATGGTGGTGCAGGTAGTCTTGAGGTGGTACCCTGGACCACACTGTGCTGGGACTGCCCCGTGCCTGGCTTTCCCTTTTGAGGACTAGCTCAGTGCAGCCCTCTTGACACAGCTTCATAATCTTATTTTACAGTTGGTGGAAGAGGACGCGATTGCGAAAGAAACTACTCCCTTTGCAGTGAAAGCACTTGGCCATCTGAGCAGCCCCACTCCACAATCTGCTAAATTGCTAAGCTCAGAAATAGTTAACGGTCTTGACGTATCTGACAACCTACAAAACGGACCTGCCTGGTGTTTGATCTCCACAGTGGTGTCAGTGGAGTAAGAAACGAGCATCTGTGAGCGAGGCTATGATCTAACCCATTTGGGAGGATCTAAATTAAATCTGTCTCCCCCCCGCCCCAGCTCCCCCACCCTTACTCCTAAAGGGTTAAGTTTCACAAGAGCTTGGCTCAGGTGCCCGTTGCTCTCCTCCACCCACACCCTGTTTATTCCTCTCCCCATCACTCTCCTTGTTGTTCTGGCTGTCTAAGAGAAAGTTGACTCATTTTTAACATTTAGCAAGCCTCCCCCTCCCAATAGAAGGTACGTGAGCAGCTGGGGATTTTTACCATCTGTGAACCCTCTACACTCCCAGTAGATTCTCTTTCTACCTTCGTGATGCTGTGCATCCAACCCACGCCACGTTCCTTCTCTGTGTCCCATCTACTCTCTCTCTCTCTCACGTCAGGAACCCAGCTGGATGGTGATGGACATGGGATGACCTCAAAAAGACACCCACTGCTTTCCTCCCTTCCAGAAAAATATGCCAGGCGTTTAGTGTTGGGGAGAAGGAAGTGAGTACACAGGGTTCGTGCCCTCAAGGAGCTCATGAATTTAGCAGGAAAGGCAATAGTATGGATGGGACTAATTGCTACTGTTTATCGCATGTTCAGGATGTGTGAGACACTGGTTTTCCCAAATGGCCCTGTCTAACCCTGACAACACGCATGCTTGTTTAGGAACTTTCTTCTCATTTTAGAGATGAGAAAATGGCAAGGAGATAGGTAATGGGCCCAGGTCACGTGGCTGGTAGGTGGTAGACCCTACTGTCTGTCTTCAGAGGACAAACAATATTATTACTATTATTACTACTAATAATAATAACATTTATTGAATGCCTACTATGTGCCATGTATCAAGCGCTTACTTACATGCTATCTTTCAGTCTCCATAAAACGCTACCCAGGATGGTTTTATCAGAAGGTCATGATTTGCTGGGGATCACATGGTAGGAAGTGACAACATGGGACTTACACCAAAGGTTGATTCTAGAGCTTCCAGGCTCCTAAGCTCTGGGCTGTCTCACGTCTCGTTACAGCAGTGCAAGATGTGCAAGATGTTAGAGTGAAGATTTGCTCCCTGTTAGAGTGAAAGGAGGAGCTATTGAAAATGACTCCAGGACCACAGGCATAAAGTGGGGTGATCCAGCGGTGCCTGGGTTCTACTCATCTGTTCACCCTAACTAGGATGTACAAGTCAGTCAACAAGTATTTTCTGAGCGCCTGGTGTGTGCCAGGCATGGTTGCCACCATGAGCAGGACAGAGGGGCCCTAGAGCTTATGTTCAAGCCCAGGGCAGGCTGTGCTGGTTCCCGCCAGGTAGGGGTGAGCGCTCTGAGGAAAGCACAGGCTAATGGGATTAAAGGGGTGCCCTCCGAAGGCCTCCTTCAGGTGGAGACACTTAAGCTGCAGTCCAAGTGATAATCTGGGTGAAGATGGTCTTGGTCGAGGCAACTGAAGGCAGAGGAAGTTCCAGAAGTAGGAAGAGCTTGACCGTGGGAAGGAACAGAAGTTCCTGGATGTGCCCTGAGATCTGGGCGTGGGTCTGTGTGGCCAGAAGGTGACAGACATTCAGTGGGGTGAGGCGGAGTGCCCTGTAGCTCCCTCCTGAGGGCGGCTGCTCTGTAAGCAGCAGCAGGGCTGGGGCACCCCCTTTATCGGAAGGGCTCCTCCCCCCCATGCTCAATTATTATTTATTGAGGCATTCCTTGGCTTCTGGTCTGGAGAGGAGAGAAACTTAGATTTGAAATGAAAGTGTTGGCTTCTCTAAAACTCATTCTCGTCACCTCTAAGCCAAAGGTGGTTTGTGATTACAGGGTGGGTGGCATGTAGGCACTAAATTTTGGTCTTTTTTTAAATAATATAAGTGTGAGAGCTGTCATCTCGTAGATTTGTGCCCTCCCAAGCACATCCACGTGAAACAGGTTAATAAATACGATAATAGTCACACATCTTATGTGCTCATGATGTGGGTCTCGTTGGCTTGAGTGCTTTTGTTGCATTAGTTCATTTAGACAACTCTGTGAGCTGAGCACTGTTTTTATTCCCACTTTAAAGACGTGGAAGCCGAGTTCTAGAGAGGTGACATGTGAAGAGCCCAAGGCCAACACGGTTGGGAGAACACGGGCTTGAATCCCTGATACAAGAGTCCTAGGAGGCACCCACCCAGGGCAGGGTCATCAGGCCCGTTTTACAGGGAGAGAAGACAGAGGTGTAGTGATCAAAAGGATGTGGAAGAGAGTTGGGCTGATAGTCCACTAGCAGAGGGAAAGGTGGTAGAACAACTGTGTGCCTTGCCCTGACTTGTTCAAGAACTCAGTCAAGGGCCTCCTTGAAGTGGGAATGCAGCCCCGGGCAGCCTTCACTGCAGAGCAGGAGCTGGCGGAGGTCCCTGTGGCCACACCCCTTTGGACTTTTCCGAAGCCCATGCAAGGGCTGCCTCTGGTTTCTGTACGCCCTCTGATGGGTCTTCAGCCTGTCGTTCTCTAGCTCTGTCATGCACCGCAGATCCCCCAAAACCACCTGGGACAGTTTTCAAAGGGCTGTCTCCTGGGCTTCGAAATAGGCCTGTGGAATCAGGGTGTTGGTCGTGAGGCTCTGGAATCACGTTGACCTCACGCCAGGCAGCCCTGAGAGGTGTTCAGGTTGGACAACCACTGGTCCGGGCCTCAGTACTGAGACCCCGAGATGGGTGGAAATGGCTGTGATTCACTCGAAGGTTCCAGGCGTGATGCTTACACACAGGACCGTGGTTACTTTGGCCAGGCAAGAGGCGATTGTATCATCAGCCCCAGGCATTTGGGGACGTGCTGGAAATAGCTCACTGGCTGAGTGTTTCTATTTTGCATCAGTGTGATTAGGTGTGTCTGGGGGGGGCTGCAGCCTAACATTTTCTTTTCTTGTGTGTCTTTAAAAAAAAATCGTGGTAAAATATATAGAACATAAAATTTGCCATTTTAACCATTTTTAGTTGTACAGTTAAGTGGTGTTAAGTAGTATATTCTCACTTGTGCATGCAGCTCAATCTAGAAGGCGTCTTTTGGAACCCTCGAGGAAGGAGGGACTGTGTACATATTAGGTGCTTAATAACTGCTTTCAGGTGACAGGGGAGCCGTGGGGATTATTGGGGTGATAGGGTAAATTATTGTGTATTAAGGAAGCATCCCCGCTTCTGACTTTCTCCTGAGCAACTTAACCTCAGTCTGAGATGGTGGTGGAAGAGAGACTGGTGAGATGTGTTTAACGTTCAATTGCTATTTCTGGGCCAGGCAGGAGGATGAGTTCATTGTCTGGTCAAGGCCAAGGGCAATTTCCCCTGCCTCCCCCAGTGCCCCCAGCAGCGTAGAGGCTATCTCCATAAAAAAATCCAAGTTTCCCTTCACTGCGTGTATTGGTAAGAGGCAACCCACAGTCAGGACTGGGACTAGGGTTTCAAATGCTGCCTACTCAAGACCGATTTGGTGAAGAGCCACACAAACAGGCCTTTTTATATTTAAGAGGAGACGTTTCTTTTTCTTTCTTTTTTTTTAACTGTGTGTCAACAAAAGATCTGTAGACAATCTTGTTATACATTTCACACTGCTGACTTCATAAGTGTAAGAGCAATCATGACCCATTTACATTTTTTGGTGCATTTGGGTTTATTTCTGTGGTTACCGTACTCAGAGGAGGCCTACAAAAGCTGGCCTGTTCCGTGGTGGAGCACGTTGCCAATGGAATTTTGGGGAGCCTCACAGCAGTGAAGGGGCGGGCATGAATCAGTGAGCTAACTTAGAGTTACAGAAGTGTTGCATTTTGCAGCTGGAAGGAATCTTGCATAGAGTAACCCCCCTTATTTAAATATGAGGATATGGAGACCCAGAAAGGGGGGTGGGTCCTTACCCAAGGGCACAGGGCTCCTCAGGAACTCAGCCCAACACTGACTTCCTGGTCTCCAGCCCACTGACTTTCCACTGCTTCAGACCTTCCTAGCCCTTGAACTCTGGCTTCTGTAGAGTAGATGGCTTGCCGTATAATAAACCTAAGGTCTTTCCAAATTCATTAATATGTTTTGTGACTTCTCTGTGTTTCTTTTCCTGCATTTGGGTAGAGTCAGTCTTTGCTTCTGAGCAGACCTGTCTATTTGAGTTTCTTTCCTAAGACCTTTATCTTCTTGATTACAATTTGGACACCCCCCCCCCAATCTCTGTTCTGATGAGACCCCTGGGTGTGTTGGTTCTCTCTCCGGGATGGCAGCACAGCTGGTTGAAAAGGGGAAAAGTGCGTCATCAGCTTTCTGGCATGGCTTGTCCTTTCTCAGAATTCTGAAGTCCCATCTGATATTATTTAGTCTGGGAAGTGATTTGGATGTAAGCTACGGAAAGAGCTCAACAGAGCTGTCTGTGATAGAGATTCTTGGGGAGGCCATGGAAACTGGTTGTATGTCTTAGAGATAGCCCACCACGTGAGAGCTAGACCCCACTTTCCCGAGCAAAACGTAGGAAGGTTCTGGGCTCTTGTGACATGCAATCGTCTCAGCTGCTAAGTTGCATTCATTAATTGACTAAATCCTAAATGTTTATTGAGGACTTATTTTTGTGCTGGTTCCACTCAAAATAGGGGATATAGAAATGCATTTCACAGTGTCTTTGACATAAGGAAGAGGTACTGAGTAGGTGCGCAGGTGCCTATTAAGGGGCTTAATTACATGCGTCTGTTTCCTTGTTACCCCTAAAGAATGAGAGATGCCATGGAAAAACAGTATGGAGATGCCTTAAAAAATTAAAAATAGAGCTTCCATACGACCCAGCAGTTCCACTTCGGGTATTTAAGAAAACAAAATCATGAATCAAAAAGATATACGCACTCGTGTGTTCACTGCAGCATTACTTACAATAACTAAAATATGGTAGCAACCTAGGTGTCCATCGATAGATGAAATGATAAAGAAGATGTCACACACACACGCACGTGCACACACACCCCCCCCCACACCAATGGAATATTGCTCAGCCATAAAAAAGAAAAGAATTTTAACCATTTGCTACAACATGGATGGACTAGGAGGGTATTATGCTAAATGCAGTAAGTCAGAGAAAGACAATTACTGTATGATTTCACTTATATGTGGAATCTAAAAAAACCCCAATGCAAATGAATAAAAAAAAGAATGAGAGAAAGCTGCTAGAAGAAGAATTGAGGCACCGCAGACCCGTGAACCTCAGTGAGGCTGACACCTGTTCTACAATACTTCACCACCATGCTCCCAGTACAGCTGTGGACGCTCAGCGGCTCTTTTTCAACGCACAGCCTCTCTCTCTGTTAAGCTTTTATAGGGAAGGCAACTCTTATGTAGAGGGAGGAAGACTGAACTTAGGTCTGACTTACCTGGGTTTGAGTCTCTGCTGCACCACTTGGCTCTGTGTCCTTGGACAAGTCCCTTAGGTCCCCGAGCCTCCATTTCCTCCTCAGTGGAACGGAGGCGCAGTGATTCATCTTGGGACCGTGGGCGCATCACTCAACTTCTGTGACCTCCCATTTCTCATTTTTAAAATGAGAGGCCGTGAGGATGAGTGTGGAAGGCCCATTGGAACCGGCAGACAACTAAACAGATATATATTCATTACTATCATTTCCGTGTCCGGAATGGGCTATTTGTTGTTTGATCTCAAAGGAAATTTCAAGAGAATGACTATATTGCAACGTGGGTAACTTCTGATTGCCCAGATGTGTTCGCTGGGCTGTGCCCTCAGGCTCCAGCCCTGATTCTGCTGCCTGACTATCCCCAGCCAGCAGCACTCATGAGATGCACGGTGATTTGAATAACTCTTTAGGCCAAACATAATTGGAGATAAAAGCGAACTGTTTAAGGATCCGTTCAGCAGTATGCAGCTAACCAGAAGCAATGTTTTGGATCCTCTGCTGCTTCTGAAGGGCCGGGCTCACCATTCTCTCCACCAGCGTGGATAATCGAGAGACACAGGGGACCGGAACCGTTATTTGTCATTGAAGGCCACGGTCCCATAAGATTAGCCCTAAGAAACCCCTAAGTAACCAGTCCCCTTTACTTCTGACAGACATTTGAAGAAAAAGGCCTGAACTTTAAATAAAACCATTTGCTTTTTACTTGCACGGCCCTTCAGTTGTTTTAGTAGGGAATCGAAGCCAGAAATCGTTTATGACTTTTCCCCCATACATTATAGGTTTGGAGGATAAAATAGCTTTTGTGGTTTCTGTTAACAAGAAGGAAGATTCCAGCCAGAGTATAAAAGAAAATTGAAACTAAAATTGGTTTCTGGATTTGCCTCAAGTTGTCAGTATTGTTCAGCCACAGTAAAGCCAAAAGTTTTGACTATATGCACAGGCTGGTATAATCAAGTTCAGGACATTTTTTTAAAAAGGGGGTTAATTAGGTCAATTATGTTAGATGTTAGGCTCTCTGTTTCCAAATACCACGAGACTCAATTTCTTATTTTCAGTGGGAGTTTTAAACCCTTCTGCATCAAAGACACATAAACTCTGGATAAATTAAGACAAGGATGAATGAATACTCAGTATGTCAGATTCAATCAGAGGATGGTAGACAAATATGTAACTGAGCCTTCACACCAGAGACAGAATTGTGTCCCATGAAAAGCTTCCTGGACTTATAAGGAGCCCAATTCTTCTTTCCCTATACTTGTTATAGTCTATGATGTAGCTGGGCCCAGATGACTTTTGTTAAGAAATGGGTCCTCTGTCCTCTGGGGCTTTCTATTTCAGTAGGAAGGAAGTGGGATTTTCATATTTCTTGTAGTGACTCGCTTGAGCGAACCATACAGAATTTTAGGTCCCAACACACTCATTGTGAAAAGCAAGCAAAGCCCTAAGCTTGACATTTATTGACATCTGAAGGAAGTGAAAGACAAACGTGCCCTCCGTGCTGTTTCTGTGGCCCTCCCTGTTCTGTCCCGACTTCCCTCTCTGCAAAGTCACCCTCCCTTGACCTTGGACTTCCAGGAGCCTACTTCTCCCTCAGCCTTTTTGTGGATCCTCTTATAAACAGATGCTTCCTGCATCTTTATTCTTACGGACGTTGGGTCCTGCTCCAAGGGATGTTGCCCTCCTTTAACTTTTGCTGCAGGAATAACCTCAAACTTGATCACATGGCAAGTCACCTGGAAGTTATCGTGCTATATTAATATTTTTGCGATATTAGTACTATCTACGAGTATGTCTTTATCTATCTATCTATCTATCTATCTATCTATCTATGAATGATTCAAGCAAAGCTATGTCAACTGTTTAACAAAGTTTTATGGAAGAAAAACTTGATAATTGAGAAACTTTTATCCCTATTTGTTTGTTTTTGGTGTTGTGGTTTTCAGATTTTGAGAAAGCTGGTTATTATTTGATTTAGTGACCAAATAGTGGAGAGTGACTAGAAACCATGGATTTAAAGGAGCACTGCCTGGGATTTCAGGCCTCAGCAAGAGCTGGGGCTGTTATTTGGAGGAGGGTTGGGTCTTACGATAGACGGCCTTTCTTGGTACTGCTGAAGACCCACCACTCTGGTCTGCCCTGACGCTCACAGGGTGTAGTGGCTTCCGCTGCTGTTCAGGACACCAGGACAGGAACCTTGGCGTTTTGATGAATGGCTTGGGCACAGAGCTGTCTCAGGGGGCCGGTTATCCTGGAGCTGCCTTGCCTGCCCCTGAGCGAGGCCTCTATTTGGGGTCACCCTCAGAGGACACAGGGCATTTCGATGCTGAGGCGTGTTGCCATTTGGACTTGAGGATATGTGTCTTGGCATGGAAAACAAAGCATTAAACTTGCAGCAGATATATAGAGAGAAGGGGAGGGAAGGGGAGAAAGAGAGAGAAACAAAGAGAAGGAAAGGGAACACACTCTTTCCAGGGGTTTGGGCTTTAAGATGAGGGATGGGGATGGGGTGTTGGCCTATGGGTCTGTGAATGGAGTCAGGGATTTTTTTCTTCATCATCATCATCATCTCTTATCAAATCCAAGAAGGCTATGATTGTAGGATGCATCCTGATTTCAGAGAAGTTAAGAAAGAAAAAGGAAAACAATATATACCACTTAGGAATCGTGACTGGCAGTGTATTTGGTGCTTTCATCTCACGTAACCCCCTTAAAAGCCTTATGAGGCAGGTTGTCTCCATATTCCGTCTTATCCGTGAGAAAACAGGGACACAGCGGTTAGGAAATGTGTAGAAGATCCCTCAGCTGTTTGGTGAAGGAGTCGGGATGGAAGCAGGACTTGCAGCATCCTCAGGGATCACCAGTAGCCACCTTGCTCTCCTCCCTGGTAATGAACTCTGTGTTGTTGTGTGTGTGTGTTTGATCATGTTGATGTCAATGTTCTGACCCAGCGGTGTCATACAGATATGTTGACTCTGTGCCACTACTTTAACTAAGTGACTTAAACCCACCTCCATGTTTTTTACATGATTACTCTTAACTAAGGGATGGACCCCGCATGGTGAACTGCTGCTTTCTGTGTGTTTCATGTCGGCTCACTTCCCCCTCCTCTCTACCTCATATAGACCTCTGTTGATACTGCTCAGAGATAATAACCATTTACCGGCTCTATCAGTCTAGAGAATCTATCCGTTACTGGCTGTGTGACTTTGGCAAGTGCTTCTCCAAACTTGTTTCCTCATCTGTAAAATGGGGATGATAACGTTCAGGATGGTCATGAGGAAGGGAAGATTAAATAACGTTTCCTAAAGTGCCTGGCATTCAACACGGCGTACAGTAGAATATCAGAGACACATTCTGATTATTCTTCCTCTCCTCGTTTCCGGGTCATGCAGATGGTAGGTGGCCACAAGCTCAGAAGCAGAGCCTTTTCTAACCCACCTGGTCATTCTTCATAGTTATAAACAGGCGAGCGGCTCTCGCATCCTCTTGTGGCTATAACCGTTTGCAAACACCTTCTGATTGTTTTACAGCTTTTTAATGTGTCTGCACAAATAGACCCGGCCTGGTTGACTTTGAAGGAATTTTTATATCTACACCCAGGCTGGACATGTACGATGTACCCCGAGAGGCTGTGCCTTCCTGCTTGTCGTGGCAATAAGGCTTCTTGTGCACAACTTGCTTACTTTTTGGAGAAAGATGAGACTCTGTCTTCATATTGTCACAAAGCTTTTTTTTTTTTTGGTGGGGGGAGGTCTGAAAAAGCTAAACATTTCCCTGGGGAAAACCACCACAGTTGCTTTGGCATTTTTTACCCCCTCCTTTGGGTTCCTTCATATCCCACTGCATGTCTTCAGAGGGATCGTGGAGTGACTTTCTGCGTTGCGTCTGGAATTTGCTAGAAAGGAAGAAAAGAGGGCGGGAGACAAGGAGTGTGGGCATGTTTAATAGGCTACAGCTGCCATGGCCTTTTCCCTCTGACCACATTTCAAGAAGAATTACATTTGAGGCACAGCAAAACTTTCCCCAAACCCGCATGTGCCTTCTCTGCCCCCAGCCCGGGGTTGCCTCCCCGCATCCCCCGCCCCCGCCCACTTTTGAATCATTTCCAGCACCTGCTTTATCTCCCTCAACCCTGATGGCAGCAGCTTAAATTATACTTAAGCAACTTCGAGCCCTGGGACATGCACACTTACTGTGCCCTCACTTTTCCAAGATCTGTTGCGGGGGGAAATATCCACATCAGTGGCTGCAGATAACTTTTGGGTTTTCTTTGGGCAAAGTCCAGCTCTTTGTTTAGAACTTCCCTGGCTTTCTACAGCATCTTTAACACTTAGAATTGATTTGGATCTAACATGATATCGAAGTCATCATTGTTAAAGGGGAAAATAATATACAACGTGGAAGAAAGCGTAAAAGGCACTCTAACGATTGTTTTCATGTTGCTATGTGTATATATATTTACCTAGCCGAGATCCTGATCCTCATAATATTGTGAATTCTGCTGCTTTAACTTCAACCCCTTTTCCATGTCTTCACATCATGACTTTTAATCACAGTATTGTTTTTTGAGTAGTCAATGTACTGTGATTCATTAACAACGTATGTAAGTGAACTATGATTTATGAAATTATTCCTCTCATCTTGGACACCGTAGCGTATTTATACAACTTTTTGGCCACTGGAAGGGAAATATTATAGTAAACATCTTTGCACATAAATCTTTCAGCTTCTGTTCAATTATTCCCTTGGTGTAATTTCCCAAGAGGGAAATTGCTGGAGTTGAAAGCTGTAAACATCTTCACGGCTCTAGTGACACAGTGCACGTGGGGATATTTTAAAAAATCAGCGTTCTCTGTTAGCATCATGTGCCAGAAAGGTGCCAGAAGAAAATAATACAAATGAACAACTCAAAGAGATAATTCCCATCTTTAACTCATCTAGACATATGGGTTTGGGTAGATGGGTGGCTGGCTGCCTTGGAAGTTTCCAGCTCTTTCTGACTGTGAGCGTGTCTTCCGTTGTGGAAGGTCATCTCTTCCGAGCTGTCGCTTGCTTCTCGTGTGTGTTCAGCAGCCGCACGTCAGCCTGCTGTAGCCACCTCGCACACATTTTGAGCAAAACCAGGATGGTTAGACCTCCATCACACACCACCAATCCTTCTGTCCACTAGCCATATACTAGTTCCTCTCTGATTCGTGAAGTAATGCACATATATCATGTCCGGCACAGTGAGACTTTTGGTTGGAATAGAAGAGGGTTTTGAGGTGCTCTCTTGCGGAATACCGTATTTGCCGGCATATAAGACGACTGGGCGTATAAGACGACCCCCTAACATTTCCACTCAAAATACAGAGTTTGTTATATACTTGCTGTATAAGACTACCCCCTCTTCCGACCATACACCCAGTATGGTATCGCGATTCGCGATTTTGCGCTATCATACTGGGTGTATGGTCGGCTGTGTGCGATTTTGCGAGTGTGGTAAAATCGCATAACAGCAAAATCGCATAACAGCCGAGCATACACCCAGCAGCGCTGCTGATGCCTGAACGGTATGTGGAATGAAGTGGGCGGGCATCGGGAGGCCACTATGGCACGGGGCAAGCACTATGGGCAGTCTATCTGAAGTGTACCTGGAGTATAAGACGACCCCCCACTTGGAGGCATATTTTTCAGGGCCAAAAAGTCGTCTTATACGCCGGCAAATACGGTAATTGGAAAAAGAAGGTACTGGACATCAGGAAGCTAATCTAGCTTATTGAGTACATACCTTGGGCCAGGTGCTGCCCCAAACACTTGACATGCATTAACTTACTGAGTCCTCACACTATCCCTACTAAACAGGCATATTGTTATCCCCCTTTTACAAACAAGGTCATTGAGGCCAGGAGATTAAGTATATTGTCAAGGTCACAGAGGATATGAACCCCTGTGTGTTAGTTTCCTAGGGCTGCTGTAACCAAGCGTCACAAACTGGGTGACTTAAAACAACTGAAATGTATTCTCTCATAGTTCTGGAGGCTACACGTCTGAAATCAAGGGGTAGGCAGGGGTGTGCGCCTTCTGAAGGCTCAGGGAAGAAGAATCAATGCTTTCTTGCCTCATCTTAGCTTCTGGGGAGTGACAGCCTTCCTCGGCTTTGCTTGGCTTGTAGCTACCTCCCTCCAGTCTCTGCCTCCATCTTCACAGGACCTTCCCTGTGTGTGTCTTCGTGTCTCTCCTCTTCTTATAAGGACACCAGTCATTGGATTTAGGGCCACCCTAGTCCAGTAGGACCTCATCTTAATTTAACTAATTACATCTGCAAGGACCCTATTTCCAAATAAGGTCCCATTCTGAGGTTATGAGTGGACAGGAGTTTGGGGACGACACTATTCAAGCCACTACACCACGGTCATCCCCAGGGCCATGCCTTTCTGCCTTGTCGGACAGGGTGGAGAGAACAGAAAGCAGAAGCTTGGACAGGATCAGGTTTGCCCAGTGGACGTTGAGAGAGACAAAGGATGGGTGACAACCCCCTTGGGCCTTCGGAGAGGCTGCATGGTGGGGAAGGAGTGGAGCCCTGTGCAAGAGGTGGGGTTGCCCGGCACAGTCCAACTGTATTAGTGTGAAATGATCCTGCACGGAGCTGAATAGCGTTCTGTACTGGAGGGAAGAGAGTAGGCTTGGGGCTAATGCCCAGCCATGCTTGAGTAGCTTAAGTAAAGGTTACCCGGATATTTCCCTTCTCAAGCAGCCGCGTTATTCTCGGTGTCTGAGGCCATGGGGGAACCCCCTAGGCAGACCTAAATGTCTCCAAGTTGTAAAATCCGACCTGGAGCACCAGCCTCAGAGAAGAAAGTACTTTGGCATGTTATCTGCATCACTGCAAAATAAATTTATAAGCATTCCAGGGACACTGCAGGGAAGAGAGTATAAATTCTCCGGAGTGAAGGAAGAGTACATGGAAAGGAGGAACTGTGTGATACCCATAATTACTCATTTAAGGTGTGTAGAATGTAATTAATATGACCTGGACTGCCAGGGCTGTCTCTCTTTTATTTAAGTGAACATAAAACGTCATTTATATGGGCTTTCCTAGGTTAACTGCCAATTTCAGTTCCTTGAACTGTGTTTTTCCACAGGGTCTTAATGTTTCTCAACAATAAAATTTGTCCACCACTGTAAGAGTTTTCAGGAACAGGATTTGTGCTGAGGTTGGTTGGGGGTTGGGGGCTAGTTCTTCTCCATCCTCACACTCAGATTCTTCACCTTCAGACCAGCCCAATTCCTGTTAATTTCTCTGTTAATGTGAGCGTTTTTTTTTGTTTTGTTTTTTACGTCACTGAAGGTGACATTTGTGTAAAAAAAAAGGCTTGTGAAAAAATTAAAGCTACAAATCTAGGAAGCTAGCTTTTAGGTTAAGAATCTTACTGAGAACATTAACTGTTACATTTAGGGTACCCTTTCTTTCATATGCGACCCTTTAACAAATTTAACCTTTTAACATTTTAGATTGCGTTTCAAATTTAATATATTTAATGCCTTTTTTGAGTACTTCAATTGTCTGACAAAGAAATACATAAATAATATAAATCTAATACCTCAAACTGAGACACATAATGAATCTTAAGTTTCTTATATGCTCCAATATTACATGTAAACTTAGACTATTTCAACTTAAAAATCTCAAGGCAAATAAATTGTTTAATTAAATCTTTCATATTGGTATTGCAAGGTAGATCTCTTCAGATAAGTAAAAAATATGCTAATCTTGTGGGTTTTCTTAAATATTTCTGTACTTATTTTTTTAAATAGCCTTATTGAGATATAATTTACATATAAAATTCACCTATTTTAAGTGTAGAATTGAATGAATTTTAATATGTTTACAGAGTTATACAACCATCACCACAATCTAATTTTAGAACATTTCCACTGCTCTGAAAAGAACCTTTGTGTCTATTTACCATCGTTTGCCATTCCAGCACCAGGCCTTAGGCAGCCATTAGTATACTTTCTGTGTCTACGTATTAGCCTGTTTTGGACATTTTCTGTGCTTAATTTGAAATCATGCCGGGTTGGGTCTTTAAGGAAACAATTTTGCCATCTCAAACAATTTTGGGGTCCCCTTCATCAGCAGAGTTTTGGGTGATTGCCTCAGCGGCCTGAAGTTTCTTTATGATTCAACCCCTCGCTGGGTAGCTAAGCTCTGCCTTTGAGTGGGGGCTGTTGCAGCCCAAGACCCAGACTTAAGTCCCTTATTACCTAATTCAAATGTTTCCCCACCAAAGACCCAGTCCCCCCAGGGAGTTTTATTCCATTCAGATTCCTTTCCTGTCTGCTGGGCTCATTGCTCTAAAACCCAGTTAAAACGAGAGGTGACTGAATACTCAGGGTGGCCTCTGGCTCAGAGGTCATGCTCGTACAGCCATGTCCCTGTGACCACTGATATCCTCACAGCGCTCGCTCAGCGGCCACAGCCACATGCTCACCCAGCAGCCTCTGGGCCCCGCCTCAGGTTCATGTCCATGTCCCCCAGCAGGACGTCTTAGAAAGCAAAGCTCTAGCAGGGATTCAGACAGGTATTTATAGATCTGTGTGCACGGCAGCATTGTTCACAATAGCCGACAGGTGGAAACGATCCTAAATATTCATCCATGGATGACTGGATAAGCAAAATGTGGTAGATACATACAATGGAATGTTATTCAGTCTTAAAAAGAATGAAATCCTGACACATTCTATACTATGGACGAAACTTGAAGTCTCTAAGTGAAATAAACTAAGTGAAATAGGCCAGACACAAGAAGATAAGTACTGTATGATTCCACTTACATGAGGTACAAGAGTAGTCAGGTTCATAGAGACAGGAAGTAGAAGGATGGGTACCAGGAGCTGGGGAAGGGGAGTGGGGTGTTATTGTCTGATGGATAAAGCGTTTTAGTTTGGATGATAGAAAAACATTCTGGAGATGGACGGTGGTGACAGTTGCACAGCATTGTGAATATAGTTAATGCCATGGAACTGTGCACCGAAAAATGGTTAAGATGGTAAATTTTATGTTGCGAATATTTTACCACAATTTAAAAAAAAATAAAAAAGCAAAACCCCATGTGTGTTATTCTCTGCCTTGAAGATCTTATTCAGAATGAAATGAGTGCTCCCCCAGTCAGGCCTCAGATCCTGTTTGGAACGAGTTAAGGTAGAAATAAAAGAAATGACGCGTTAGCCTGTTTGGCACAGTCTCTGCAGCTAGGCTCTGCTTGACCCAGGACATTCCTTGTGACACCTCCTACGCAGCCCCCTGGGCTTGCTGGCCCCAGTGGGAGCGAGTTTCTCCCTCTCCTCTCCTTCAGATTGCCCTGCATGTGCACCCCTATGTACCCCGCTGTTTCTCCTATCTGGCTGGTCCAGCGTCCCCAGACCTTTCTGAGATATGAATCCCCTAAGGCGTTTGCTCAGCTCTCTGTTTGCTCAGCTCAGCTTTGCAGGCTCCTCTCTAGGAGAGTCTGATTCAGAGGGGCTGGGGAGGGGCTGGGAATGTATGTTTTTTTACAACTGCTTGAGATGACTCTTATCAGGAGAGTTTAGAAGACATTGGACTAGGATAACTGTGTTTCAAAATGGTCTAGTTTCCCACCTTTTGGGAGAAGAGTGCTCATACATTCATTCATTCATTCGTTCATTCATACAGGCCTTGAATTTAGGCACTGAAGATATCATGGTAGACGAGACGGTCCAAGTCCTTCCTCTCGTAGAGCTTAACAGTCTTGTGGTTGATAAAGCATGTAACTTAAAAAGCCAGGAGGTAATCGTGTCTTGAAGAAGAATAAAAACAAAGCAGAGGAGGGACAGAGAATGAGAAGGAGAAGACAGGCTCCGTTAGATACTGTGGTCAGGGTAGGCCTCTCTGGGGAGCTGATCTCGTGATCAGAGACCAGAAGGAAACGGCCATGTTGGTATCTGGGAAGAGTATTCCAGGTTGATGGAACTCCAGGTGCAAAGGTCCTGAGGCCCACACTTGGCATTCCTGAGGCACAGCAAGATGACCAGAATGGCTGGAAGAGGAGTGAAAGGCAGGTGGGGGCTAGGTCTTGTGGGGCCTTCTAGACATGGAAAGGACTTTGAGTTTTGTTCTAAGGTGATAGGAGGGCTTTGGAGCAGGGAGGGTGTTGTGATGTGATTTACATTTTTTTTTTTTTTATAATTCTGGCACTGGACAGAGAATAGAGTAGGGAGGCCAAGGTCGCACCTGTCTTAGCCTCAGGAGGAGGTGATGGTGACTTGGACCAGGGTGGTAAAGAGCAGGGATGTGCCGATGGGTGGAGTATAGCAGATGAAGGAGAAGGGATCCAAGAGTGACTCCTGGGTGTTGGGTCTGCACAGTTAGGTGCCTGGTGGTAGCTTTTACTATGATGGGGATTATAGGGGAGAGGCATTTTAGAGGCAGAAGTCGTGAGTTCGCGTTACCAGTGTTTAATGTATTCAGCTCATAAACAACTTCACATTGAACGAATGCTTTTATTCTTGACTGAGTCTTTCAAGATATCTAAGTCAGGGGTTTTTAAACCACGTGTCACCACCCACTGGTGTGTTGTAACATCAATTTAATGAATTGTGGCTAGTATTAAAAAAACAGAAGAGAATAGAAACTATCAATATCAGTCCATCACATTTAGTAAGGATATAAGAACTTTCACAAAACCTGTGTTTTGGATTTATGTGTAAACTGGGTGCAAAGGCGAAAGGGACAAGGACAGAACTCAGGAGACCTTCATTCTAACCACAGCCCTGCTTCTAACTATCAGAGTGACCGTAAATGAATCACTTTCGCTGTTCATTTCTCCACCTGCAAAATGGAGCTGGGGATGAAATGAGTTCCACAGGCTTGGGGTTCCTTAAACTTTTAATGCTTGGTACCTTCTCTTCCCCTCCTGCCCCGCCACTTCTCCCCCTTTACCTCACCGTGCTTACTCAGTAGGTGGATTGCAAACTTGACTGGCCAGAAAGATCATTTTTTCAGTTTCGCACCCTGCCATTTCTCTTGCTCGGTCAGAACCAATTCTGAGGGTCCTTTTCCCTTGGTCATCCCTCAGTATCAATGAGGGGGCTGGTTCCAGGATGCCCGTGGATACCAACACCCACAGATACTCAAGTACATTATATTATATAAGATGGTGTAGAACAGGGGTGTCAAACTGGCGGCCCGCAGGCCGCATGTGGCCCTTGAGGTAATTTTTTGTATACTCGTCTTCAGTAGTTAAAGGGTTAACGAGGGAATTATGTGTATGGTATTGCCTCCATCTCCCCTAAGCGCTATTTTCTTCATAACAATTTTTT
>NW_017731518.1:430389-432008 GCF_001890085.2 Hipposideros armiger | reverse complement strand
AGGGCTGCATGCGGCCTGCGGGGCACCAGTTTGACACCCCAGGTGTAGAACAATGTATCTCATTTTCTTTGCTTGTGTGAAAGTCATTGGGACCAGATAGTCTCTAAAGACCCTACTCGTCCTAGATGCATCTGATTCCGCATAATCTGTCTGTTTGACAGCTGGTTTGCACTTGGGCAGGGAACTTGTGGCTTTTGGAAGTAGGCACAACCCTCTGCTTAGGGCACTTTTTTTGCAGATGGGCCAGAATTATCTAAAAGAGGGAATGGGTTGATTGCAGAGGCCATTGGTTTTGGTGAATATATTTGATGGCCAGCTTTCTCCCAGCAGGTAAATGCACTGTGTATTGTGTATTCTTCAAAGCTGAGTATCAGAGTCCCTCTGTGTCAGGTTTCTATGACAGTAGATCTCCAAGATTTTAGATGAAGCTGTGTCTTTTCTCTTCCCGAGTTATACCAAGTGCATTCATATAATTCTCTGATTTATACCCTTGACCTTCATTTGCCAAAAGTTTAATTCACTTTAGTTCTGCAACCACGTCCCCAGGCCGGGCATGAGGAGCTTTGAGGCGCTTACAGTAGGAGGAGCGGCTGACATGGGAATTAGCTACAAGAAAGGTTCAGATCATTCCCAAATGAAATAAAACCCCACATCCCTCGGTACTCTTTCGTGGTTGCTTGTCGAGGCTCCAATAAGGAAACACCTGGAAATGGCTTTGAATGGCTCTGAGTTGCCCATCTTGGAGGGACTGAGCAGGAAGGACTAGGAAGTTGGAAAATTGACGTTTGATAATAGTGTTAACGAAAGCTTAGGCGGAACCTGGCTCCTACCTCAGTGTTTTGGGGCTGCTGAAAGGTCACCTGTGAACGCCAGTGTGCCGAATGTCTACAAAGCACCCAAAGGCCCTGGTTAGTTGGCGAACACAGGGCCAGCATTCAGGACTGCCTTTTTGCTTGGGCTCTTCCCATTCTGAACATCTATGAACTGTAACATGGCTCATTTCAGAGGAGTGAGGGAAAGCATGCAGTGTTTGGATCCCACCTCGACCACTCACTAGCCGTGTCGTTGGGTAAATTCTTCAACCTCTCTGAGCCTCAGTTTCCTTGTCTTTAAAATGGGTGTGATACCACTTACCACCAGGGTGGTTATGAGAAATAGAAGAGAGACACTAACAAAGGCTAACGTTTATGGAGTGCTTACAGAACTCATTTCAAGGCACCTCACAGTTCCACAAGCAGGTACCATATTCATTTTGCTTTACGTTTTTGTTTAACTCTTTTGACTAAGAAGTCCAATGAAATAATTTTGATGAAGTCTGTTAGGAAAGAAACTGCCAACTTGTTTGTTCTTTTGTTGGGAGTCAGTGGTTTGGCCTGATCCCCTTGAGCAGAAAACATATCGTTGGGTACACCCTCAGGTCATTGACCAGTTGTTTTATTTTCATGCATTTCACACAAATGTATCTACTAGGCACTAAGCACTTAGTTAGGCAGAGGACAGGTAGAGCGGGGTGAACAAGACTGGACTGGGGCTTGTCTGCCTGGGCCTAGTTTTCTCCCCTGAAAATGGGCAGGAGTGGTCAGATAGGGGATAAGAAGCCTTCAGACTCCAAACATGAG
>NW_017731518.1:310011-429614 GCF_001890085.2 Hipposideros armiger | reverse complement strand
CTGTTGTTCAGCATCTTAGCTGTAGAGGGCAGTGTCACTGGCCCTCATATGTGGGATCCGAACCGGGGCCCTCTGACGTCCCAAGCCAGTTCTTAAACATCGCGCCACTCGGCCGGCCCCCAAGTGAGTTCTTAACCATCGCGCCACTCGGCCGGCCTTCGAAACATGAGTTTTGATTCTTTATTCTTTGCTGGGCAGGAACAAGCAGGGAAAGCTAAAACCAGGGCCTATCCGGACACGTAAACATGCCAGACACACACTGGGTTCCAAGCGCCTCGGATTCCATGAGATAAAACTAAATCTCACAGAGATAGACTCCCGAGTATTTAAAATTTTTTCTTTAACATATCGTGGTGTTTATGAGGACTAATTTACCTCTAGTTGCCTCTCAACTTTGTGAAAACTGCTTAGGACTGAGCCAGCGCTAAGCCAAATTGTGATGTGAAGAGCGTTGGGGCTTCATGGCTCTCCCCTGCCCCTCCCCACTCTTCTCTGCATTCCGCTGCCGTCTTCCTCTCTCCCCCAATTCTGAATATTTATTCCAGAGATGGAGCCAAAACAACTAACTCAGGTTCTAGTGATAACGAGTGGCTCAACAGGTGCTTCTTCCTTTGCATTTTTCAAAAAGAGAGTGGTGGGCCAGAGGGCAGTGCTGAACTGAGAAGACTGTGAGTCGTTCCCGAAGGACGGGTGCACACGAGCATCATGGAGAGCGTGGGCTTCCTCCCTGCCTGAGACCTTGGAACCCCGACCCCCTCCAATGGCATTTCAGGCCTGGGCCCTGGGTGAGCTGAGACAAGAGGGTCTTGTTCCAAGGACTGCCCCGTGGCCCGTGCGCCCCCAGAGCTGGAAGGATTTTTAAATTACGATTTTATTATTCTATGGCATTTACCCGTATGACAGGCCTCCCATCCCAACCAGCATGCTGGCCTTTCGGTAGTAGATTGTAAACTGGGAAGGAAAAGATGGGCCATTTGCTTCACAGCCGAGATTCGCTGCTTCTTTCACAGCCCCCCTGGCCCTATGCTCTTCTCTTCCTCCTGCCCCGTGACTGCGTAACTGCCACCCACCCCTGCCTCTTACACGCCACTGCCCCACCCCCAGCGCTTCTCCAGGCTATTTGACCTGTGGTTCTTCAGGGAGACAGCCTGAATTTGGAGTTGGAAGGGGCTTAGAGGTCACCTGGTCTGGCCTCTTCGCCCGACGACCAAGGAGAAATCTGAGGCCCAGGGCCACCTGGTTCAAGGGGAGGCGCTTGGTTTGGTGGCAGAGTGAGGGGTGGATCCAGGACTGTGACTATTCACAGGGACGGCTTTGGGTGCCGTGGACCAGGCTATTTTACATTTTCATTCATTTCCCATAACCACCCTAGGATATAGGCATTAGTACTACGTTTTATAGTTGAATTTCAGCGATTAGGCCATTGACCCGATGTTCCGAGACTAGTTAATAGTGAAACTAGGGTTTGAATCCAGGTCTGGTTGACTTGAACTCCTGAACCTTCTCACTCCAGGGGGCACTGCCAGGTGACCAACTTGTCCCCATTTGCCTGGGTCTTTCCTGGCTTCAGCACCGAAAGTCCCCAGTCCCGGAAATGTCCTCAGTCCCCGGCAAACTAGGATGGTTGGTCACTGTAGTTTCAGGAGGGTGACCTCCAAAGGGGACTGGGCAGAGCTGTGGCACAGTGCCTTTCAGGGCAGGCTGTGGGTCCCACAGTCACAAAGCAGATTGGCCTGTCCTTAAGGAGTGGCTCCGGAGGGGTCTGGGTATCGCTTGGCCTTCTTCCAACTTGAGGAGGTTGACTCAGATACGGTCCCATCTCAACCCCCTTTGGACAGATGGGCGGGACTGGGCTGCACTGGGGACATGCTGCACTGGGGCACCGGCGTGAATTTGTGCATTTGGAGAAAACATCTCTGTAATTGCACTGCTGCAATGGACTCTCAGAGCATGGGGAGTCACGCCCAGGCTGTTGGCCAATCAAGAGATTTGGGAAGTGTCCGAAGTCAGCTGGGTGAGAGCTGTTTGGCCATTGAGACCCATTTGGACCGGGATGATTTGGTGTAGAAGTGCATTACTTCAAATGTTGAGGGAAGTGAGAGCTGACTTTTGTGGTGGGAGTGCTAAGTGTAAAAGCGTCTTTTACTGTCTTCAGCGATAGCATAAGGTAATGAAGACCACTCACTGGTTCTAGAAACAGACAGGCCTAGGTTTGAATTTGCTGCATGCTCTGCCATTGGCTGGCTGTGTGATTTGGAGCAAGTTACTTAACCTCTCTGGGCTTCCATTGCCTTACCTGTAAAATGGGAGTAAATGATATTATTATTATTATTATTATTATTATTATTACTATTCACTATTTCTAACATAGGGTTTTTATGAGAATTAGATGAAGCCATGTAGAAAAAAGACTTAGCATTGTGTCAGGCATCTCAGGCACATGGTACATTCTCAATAAGTGGGTAGTGCTCATGATGATGATGATGATGATGATGATGATAATTATTATTAACTATTGCTGTATTTTGTAAAACCTAAGTTCCAGCCCTGGCTCTGCTGCCAGCTACCCTGGGAACCCTGGGCAAACGCTTTCCCTCCTGAGTTTCTTCTGTATATTGAAAGAGTTGGACTAGAATCCCTGAGGATTGCAAAGGTCTTTGGTTTTGTAAATTGCATCAAAGGCTGCGAAGTTCCCACCCAGGGTCCCGCATCGTTTCAGTTTTATGTCTTAAGACTGGAACTTGTGATCCAGCAGCTCCCTGCGCCCCAGCAGCACTGGCAGGGCCACAGGGAGCCACTGAGGGAATGAGACGGGCGCCACTCCTTTGTCATGAGCTGACTTTCTGTCACCTGTTCTCAGTGAACTGGGAGTGGAGCATCTACTTAACAGCAGCGTGCTCGGCACAGGGAAACAAACATGAGTGGCTTGGTTTTAATTTTAGCTTCATTTATGTATCCTGGAATAATATACAGAACTTGTTCCTGGGTCCAAGAAATCATACTGTAAATTGAACCAATTCGATTCTTCCAAAATGGTCTTGAATTACGTTGATTTGAATTTAGAAAGGAGAAAACAAGTGTTGTTGCTAAAGAAAGCCTGTCGTGGTTGGTGGACAGCGGAAGGCCACCGTTAGATGTCCTCAGGGATTCCTTTCTCAGGGCTTTTGATCATCAGGCCTTTCATTTTCAAAGGAAAAAAATAACAGCAGCCTGATGTTACTGGCGGTTTCCTTCATATCGTATAGCAGGAAACCAGCTGTCCGATGCGCGTAAAGGAAGCTTTAAATCCTAGATCATTGACAAACCTCTTTGAGTACTTACTGTGTGCCAAGCACCAGAGAGACAACATGAGCAAGTTGGAAAAGGTCTATATATACCCAATGCCTGGCATATAGTAGGTGCTTAATAAAAATTTCTCGAAGAAGTAAATGAATGAGTGTCATAAATGCTGGCTGATAGTTGGCCATCATATCACACCATTTTGATGAATCCTATAACACTGGATGACTCTTTAAATCACCTATTCTAGAAGTCACCAGCCAACCAGGTTTCAGGCCAGGAGGAAACTATTGAGATGTTCGGTGGACTGGGCACTTGACATTGGTCCAGCGTGGTAGCTGAGAGCATGGGTTGCCTGTGTTGGAACGCTGTCTTTACCTCTTACTAGTCATGAGACCTAGGCATGTTCCCTAACCTTGCCTCAGTCTTTCCATCTGTGAAGTGGGGACAGTAGTGGTACCTACCCCATAGGTCTGCTGTGCCGATTAAATGCGTGAACTACTTGGTACATCCTGAGTGCTCTCTAAACATTAGCTGCTACCATCTGTGTGTGTTGGTTGCTCAGCCTCCTCCGATGCCACTTTTCCTAAGACACACACAGGGTGAATATACTCGCACATAAGTAGATAATCGTCAACCCTTTCTTTTTCTCCTGGGCACACAGTAGGTCCTTATGGCAGTCATCGGATATGAAGAACCCAGTAGTCAGGCCTTGGCAACTGTCTACCCATGTGGCCTTGACCTTGGTCAAGTTCCTGACCTTAAGAGCTGCTCAGAGAGGTTATCTGTAACACACAGGTACTTCCTTCCTTGGGCGAAGGATTACACTCCACCAAGTGTCTGGCCCACAGTGAGCACGCCATAAATGGGGGGATTGTTATTCTTCCCATAAAAAGCACACAAGGCCCCTTTGGCTTTTGTGGCCTGGGGTGCCAAAGCTGGTTCACATGGCACCCAATGAAGTCACGGGCGGGGCTGGAGGAGCCACTGAGGGCAGACAGCCTTGGTTGAGGGCCCGTGTTGCAGGCCCCACACGGTCAAAGCATTTTAAAGGCCTTGTATTAGAAAAATAAACCAATTAAATAATACTGCCCCCCATAAAAGCTGGCTTTTAATGGATTCCATAGTAGGGTTTTCTCCGTGGCGGTCCTGCAGCCACAGGTCTTGGTGAGCCTGTCTGCCGCCATGGGGAGAGTTTAATCTTGCATGGCGTGGGCATAATTTTACAAGTTTTATGGCTGTTTTTTCTCCTCCGAAGTGTTGCTATGTCATTGTGCGCTGAGGGCAACTTGCGTGCGTTTAACAGTTTACTTGGTTTTTGGTGGAAATGAAAAATGAAGTAATAAATTAAAGAAAAACACAACGTGGATTTTTCCCCTCTTCTCGAGGCAACCGTGGAGGAACAAAGGGCCAGTGTTTCCCCGGTCCGCCGAATCCAATTCTAAAGGCTTTTATGTGTGGACAGTTGCCCGCAGATCGCCTCTCGCCCAGAGAGGGCTGCGGGGCCACGGAGCGTGTGTTGGGGAGGCTCGTGCCACTCACCCAGGGATGCTTGGGGGTCGTTCTCTAGGCCAGGGTCCAGCAAACTGCAGCCTGTGGGTCAAATCCGGCCCATTGCCTGTTTTTGTGAAATGGTTGGGGAAAAAAAAAATCAAAAGAAGAGTAGTATTTCCTGACATGTGAAAATGACATAGAATTCAGATTTTGGTGTCCATAGATGAAATTGTATTGGCACGCAGCCACGCCCACGCATTTCTATATTGTCTGTGTGGCCGTGTTAAGAAGTGACGACAGAGACCGTAGGGTGCAAAGCCAAAACACGGTCTGGCTCTTGGTGGAGAAAGTTTGCTGACCCTGCTCTAGGAGGTAGAGGAGAGAAAAAACGGAGCTCGGAGCTTCCTGGAGTAGATGATTTACTCTCAGGTTTCCGTGTGGCTCAAAGTGACCAAGTCAAAGGATAATTGCATGAGAAGGAGTGGATTCACCTAGAGACCTTCCAGAAGTCATCGGCTACTTGGGGAGATGGTTTTCCCTACCTTTCTGACCTCAGGTTGGCTCCTGAGCAGGGCCCAGGTTTATCCTCCTCTGGTCAGCCTGGTTTGAGGTCTGGTAATTTCAGGGAAGGGGGGAAGTGATTTTTGTCATAAATTATGTTTATGACCTTCAGAAATTTATCAGAAACACTTTTTTGCTGCCACCCTGTTTGAGCATTCTGCGTGTAGTAGTAAACTCATTTAACCCTCACAACCAATTCACAGAGTTCTCTTCCCCATTTTACACATGAGGAAACAGAGGCACAGAAAGGTTAGGTATCTTGCCTAAGGTCACAAAGCTGGTATGTGGTGGAACCAGGATCCCCACCCAGGGTGTTGTATCCAGGGAATGCCCTGCTGCCTGTTCTGCTGCCACCACACAGGGGGGTGAATTCGTTAGGCTTGCAAAAGGATCCGCTTTTCTTGCTCGATCCATGCCCCTACCATGTACGTCATTCTCCAGGAAAACTGCCTCCTATGTGGGAAGAAAGCACGTGTTCATTCGATAGTTCATCCCTCCCTCTTTCCATCCATCCCTCCTTTTTTCCTTTCCTCCTTCCTTTCCTCTACCTCTCCCCTCCCTCCCTCTCTACCTCTCTCCTTCCTCCAAGAAATACCGTATTTCCCCATGTATAAGACACACCTTAATTTTGGGGCCCGAAATTTGAAAAAAATGTATTACATAAAGTTATTGAACTCAAGTTTTATTCATCATAAAAGTCATACAACTCCTCATCACTTGTGGGAAATACAAGTAAAAAAAAATCTACAACCACTGTATAAGATGCACCGTTTTTAGACCCAAAAATTTTCGAAAAAGGGTGCGTCTTATACATGGGGAAATAGAGTAATTATCAAGTGAGCGACTCTGTTAGAAACTCTATGAGGGACTGCGTGGAGTGAGGGTGTTTTGAGAACCAGAAGAATGAAAAAGGAAAGAGTCCTTTTCCATTTAAAAATAGGTCTCGGTGTCCTCAATGCTCTTGGGTTTTTGAGAAGTTCACCGAATTCCCCCTATGTTATTAATTGTAAGCGCCACCTCTGTCTGTCTAGAACAGCGGTTCTCAGCCTTCCTAATGCCGCGACCCCTTAATAGAGTTCCTCATGTTGTGGTGACCCCCAACCATAAAATTATTTTCGTTGCTACTCTATAACTGTAATTTTGCTACTGTTATGAATCGTAATGTAAATACCTTTATGTTTTCCGATGGTCTTAGCCGACCCCTGTGAAAGGGTCGTTCGACCCCCAAAGGGGTTGCGACCCACAGGTTGAGAACCGCTGGTCTAGAACCATAAGCTTTTATCCTTTGTGCCCCAAGCAGATACTTTCATTTAAAATAACTTAATTTACAAGAGGGTTTGGGGGAAGCCAGGCCCCTGACTTGTCCAGTGGGAGAGCCCACCTGGGAAGGCCCTGCACCTTTCTCAGGAGACCAGCTGCCCCGGGACCAGGAATGAGAAGTTATAACTGATTGTTTAGAGAGGAGGCTGTGGTTGGTAGAACTCTCATTCTTGGAACAAGCTTCCCAGTGTCCTTGCTAGTAACTTTGTTTCAGTGTTTTAGATGTCTGTCTTGTTTTCTTAAAAATTTGCTGTGAAGAATTTTTAGCATTGTTTATGTCCTGGGTGTAGAGATGCCTAATGTTGGGGAAGACAGAATGCACGGCCAATGCCATTAGATAACGGTACAGCTCCACCAGAGCCAGTCAGCTCTCTAGCTGGTTAGCTCTCTCCTCTCCCTTCCCTACCTGTTTCTTCTTTCCTCCTTTGTGCCTTGCCCTTTGTCATACAACAAACGTTTGTTACTCATTTCTGATGAGCCTTCACTTTCTTTCCTCAGTCATGCGGAGGAACCCCTTTGGTGTGGACATTTGCTGCCGGAAGGGGTCTCGAAGCCCCCTGCAGGAACTCTACAACCCGACTCAGGTAAGCCCTTGACACGTCCTTGTTGTCTCTATGCATCAGTATTTTTGGGGGGAATGACAATCTCCAAAATTCAGTTCTTTGGGGATTTGAAATGTCCTTGCACTGCCTGGTGTTTTACCATTAGTGGTTGCTTTCTTGGTCACCCTTTCTCTATGTAATGGCTCTGAAACTCTAGCGAGAGGTGGTTAGAATTAGAGAAATGCATTGGTGTCATACTGGACTGAGGTTTCACACCTGCCCAGGTGTTGGGACCTGAGCCCCACACAGTTGCAGGTGTCAACAATGGGACTCTGAAATTGCAGAGCTGGTGGACTGTGCTATCTCCCCTTTGGCACCCCCAAAGAAGGCTCACATGTGGGTGAACTCGCCACCCAGTGCCCATATCAAATCATCAAAGCCCACTGATACTCCAAGAGTTCCACCTTAATGCACCATTTTGTGGGGGGACTTTGCCAAGTGACTGTCATGGTCAATCAGACTTGATTATGAAAAGAGTTCCTCTTTGAGCGAAATGAGCTCCAACAGAGGAAAAGTGCCCTCCGTGGAAATCTAGGAGCACAAAAAGGAGCCTGATCGCCATGGTGTGTGAGGGTCTTGATGTGGAGACTCCGAGGCTGGTCCTTTTGTGGGAACATTAATTATTAATAGCACTTGACGCCAAGAACTGGTGAGTGAACAATTAGTTGTTTATCCGCTGACCTGCGATAGATGTTGAGAAAGGGAAAAAAACCAAAACAAAACAAAACAAAACAAAAAAATATATATATGTTCTATTTTCTATCAAATTCTTAATTTTCTATCAAATTCTTAATTTAATAATCTTGTGGACCAAGTTGCTTGGCAGAGGAAGATAACGCTTGGTCCTCAAAGGTGCTGAATTCCCAGAAGTCTTGCAAAGGGATGCGTCCTAGAACTTTTGGATCCCACATCTCTTCCCGATCTCTCACCTGCACTGCACTCCCTTTTCGCAAAATGGACTCCTGTGTTTGTGCATTGTGGGTGGCCTAACCTGGTTAATTCACTCCCCTGTCAGCCCCTCCACTTTGGAGCTCTAGTGTGACTGGGTCAGATGAGCTAGGTACCTGCAAACTCAGATGGCCTGAGGCTTTCTTACTGGGCAACCTGGTGACTCAGCAGGGAATTTGATATTGGGGTTTTGTTTGGTGCCCAGATAATCTGCTTATAATAGGCAAGTCTCCCAGCTGGTTCACATACTGTCCTTAGGAAGAACAGACCTGGATTCAACCATGGATAGGGTTTCTGGTCAGCCATGTTGAAAACAAACTGAAATGCAAACCGTTCCCATCTTCTTGTTGACATCCTCCGATCATTTTCCTCTTAAACCCAAAACTGCCAAAGCACCACTGCTTTCCTGAGGAAATTTTATGGGCAACATATGGTGTCATGGGAAGAGCCTATTTCTGAAGTAGATGCCCCTCTGGAGAGGAAGTCCATGTGTCTGTGCTGTTCACTGTTGTATCCCCACCCTGGCCTATAGTGGGTGCCCCCAAATAGCTGCGATTGAAAAATGAAAGTCCAGGTCCAGATTCCTGCTTCACTTCCAACTGGTTGTGCAACCTTGAATACGTGATGAGTCCTCTCATTCGAGGACATGATGAGTCCTTGCGTACGTGATGGGTCAGTTTTTCATCTCTCCAGAATGCTGGGAGGAGGACATAACTGATGTGTCACAGGCTATGTGAGCAGGATTCGTCATTATCATGGGCATGAGAAAGGCCTTCAATACTGGAAGCCTTGACTCTCGAGTCATGGGGTTCAAGACCTGGTTTCCTCATTTATTAGCTATGTGAGTGTGGGCAAGATACTTAACCCCTCGGAGGCTTTCTCTCATCATAACATGGGACTAGCAATACCTGCCTTGCAGGGTTGCCTGAGAAGATGTGCCTTCCTCGGTGCCTCCTATGGAATTTGTTCATTTCCGGATTCATTCACTCATGTACTTCTTCATCCACTATTACGAGTGCCTACTATGTGTAGCTTAGTGCGAGGCACTGGGCACAAAAGAGCGGGCAGGGCGAGTGTGGTTAGCTTTCCAGATCTGGTTCCTCTTGTAATCTCAGAGTTGACATGAGTGAGTTGACTGGCGAGGGAGACCCTACTTGGTCCATTTGTAAACCAATCAAATGAGAGAGAAGCTTCCTGGGTTGAGGTCACCTCTTCCTTCCAGTGGCGTTATGAGTGCCATCTGGGTGGGTGAGGTGCTCATTTAGCAGTAGCCTACGACTTGGGCGGGAAGATGGGGTTGGAGAGGCAGCTCTGGGAGCCATTTGTGAGGGCCTAGGTGGGTGAGTCACCGCCCTTTATCAAGAATGTCGTGGGCAAACTGTCTGGCCCCTTTAACTGGCAACCAGGAAAATGTCCCTGCAGGAAGATCTCCCTGTTTCCTTGGGATGTTGTCCTGGAATGTTGTTTCTTAGACTGGTTTCCTTTACAAGCTGCAGTTATGTTCCATTCCCACGCAAGTTCAGTCAATAGCGCTTCTCGGAGAAGCTGTCTTGGTGATCATTTGGGCTGCTGTGGGCTGGGGTGTTAAGGGGAGGGGAGGGACCGAGCTGCGGTTAGTTACATTGTGTGTCTAGGAGACACTTACAGACTTTGTGCCTGAACGGGCTTGGTTGCAGTTTTCCTCGTGTCTCCCTACCAGCCTGGCTGTTGAAGCCGCTGAGCCTGGATTGGTGTTATCACTGAGACAGATGACAACCCTTGTAACTGCTAGAAACAAACTGCTCCTGGAGATGCCGTTTCCCCTTTTGATACTGACTGGTTATTTGGGTTGGATATATAATGGTGAAAACAGGAACCGTTTATTTCAGATGATAAGGAAACAACATTACGACAAGAAGATACTATCTTGTTACACCATGTACTGGTTCTGTAGACCAGATACTTACCTAGGTGCTTATCAACATTTTATCAAATGCTCATAATAAGCCCCGAGTTAGGTATTGCACCCGCATTTTATGTATGGCAGAACTGAGGCCGAGAAGGTTATACAACTTGCCCAAGGTCACACAGCTAGTAAGAAGCAGGGTAAAGATACAAACCCAGGACAAACTACAAATCTATTTATCTCTATGCTTTAGTCACTGTCGCCAGCAAAGTTCTCTTGGCAGAAATTACCCCATCTCCCCTCCAAAAAAAAGAAAAAAAGATCACACCCAGATTTTCATTGGACAAAGGCTTGAAACTTCCTTGGGAAAATTGGCTATAATCTGATTTTGGTGTCCAAGGTTTCTTATTTTAGTGCCTTGCAAACCTCTAACCATTAAAACAACAATCGGTTAAAAAAGTTTGTAGTTGATATTCTTAGAAAAACTGCACTCTGATGTCTTATAATTTTCCTGGTTCTCTGCTGTCTCCCTGGCCCCAAAATAAAACGTAATTGCCGATCAGATCAGCTGGCGTCAAGTCACTGAAAGTTCAGGAGTTGCCAACTGCATATTTGTGGGCCGAGCACATCTGCGGGCCGCCCTGGCGCAGCTCAGACTCGCAGGGCAGAACTACGATGTCAGCCATTAATAGGGCGTAATTGCCCGAAATGCCAGCGAGGGCGAGACAGCTTGTCCTTCTGCCTCGCCCACCTCCTGGTCCTCTCGTGGGTTCCCTGAAATCTTCATAGCATCACTCATGTGGTTCAGCCCTGCCCTGCCTGGTTCTTTCTTTAGCATTTATACTTGCTCTGTGATTACCATGTTCTGAGAAGACAGATGCTCAGCCCAGGGCCTGACCAGGAATTCATAGGTACTGAGTCCAGGAGGCTCGCATGGGCTGTACTAGGTCCGGGGGTCTGCGGGCAGCCCTAGGGGTTCTCTGAGGACCAGTCAGTATTTTATAATAATAAAATTCTAACACCATCTTTGATATATTAAAATAAATTTACTTCTTCATAAGGTAGGCTCCAGGAGGAAGCAGGGAGAGAGGGAGAGAAGGTAGGGAGGAGAGAAAAAAGAGGAGAAAAGAACTGTTCATTGAATGAATAATGCATGTCAGTGACTATTTTAGGTGAATTTCACACGTATCTCCTTGAATCTTCACAAACAACCCTAAAAGGCGGGTATCTGATAACCCCATTTTTCATAAATTAACTGAGGCTCAAAAGGGCTGAGCGATTTACCAAGATCACACAGCTCCTAACTGATAGGTCTGTGTCTTCCTGACCGGGGAGACTGTAGGAGCGTGAGAGCTGATCCCTTTATCTTTCCCGGGTGGAAACATGCTTCCTTGAGGTTCTGTTTCCCAGCAATTCAAGTGAGAGCTGGGAGGGGGTCAGGATAGCTGCAAAATTCCCAAAGCTAGGGCCATGGGTCCTGGAATGGTGTGGAATGCCCAGAAGTTGTCCAATAAACAGAGCCTGGTATTCGGAGAGGCCTTTGTCTGCTGGATGGAGCCAGACGAAGCAGGAGAGCTCCCCCCCCCCCCCAAGAACTCTGCTGTGGGACAGCACACATTGGTCAAATGGGGTAGCTGAGATTGTTGATTCAGTTGAATGTTTTAGGTTGTTAGAAGCTTGAAACGTCTAAGGAGGGGCAGGGAACTCTCCTAGCCCCCACCTAAATAGCTTTCTCAGCAACACTTGTCCACATTTATTTCTCCTCTAGGCATTTATAGAATAAAGAAAGGAAAAGTCGTGAGGGAAGAGAGGCACGTAGGTAATAGCACGTGATAAGTGCTGTGTATCAGAGGCTTTCGGCAAAGTTATGGGAGAATCCATGGTGAGTAGTTAACCCTTCAAGGTGCAGGGAACCATGGGAAGGTTTACAGAGGAAGTGGCATTTGACCCAGGCTTTTGAAGACACACCAGGCTTCACCTGACAGAGGAGCGGGAACAGCATCACAGAGGGAAGGAACAGCAGGAGCGAGGACCCCAGGGACAGTCCGTGGCACCTGGAGAATGGTGAGGAGTTTGTGGCTGGAGCGAAGGAGCATGTTCGGGGCTGGCTGGAGAGGAGGCAGGAGAGGAGGTTGGTACGAGGTAGATGAGGCTTATCCACCATTCCGAAGGATTTCGTCTTTACCCGTTGGCAGGACTGGTGGTCCCGAGGAACCCACAGGAGATGGTGTGCAACTTAGGAACCAGTGCCTGCTTCTGACCCAGCCTCTAGTTCACTTGGGGCTTCTCCAGGGCAGGTTGGGACCCCACCTCCCTATAAAATGAAGGAGTTGGACTAGATCCATGGTTCTCAACCCCAGCTGCACAGGAGCCTTGAAACCATGTCAGTGCCTAGACCTCACCCTGAAGATTCTGATTTTATTGGTTAGTCTGGGATAGGGCTGGGATGTCAGTAGTCTTCAAAGTTCCCTAGCCTAGGGGATTCTCATGGGCAGCAAAATTCCAGAGCTCTGGGTTGGAGGGTCTAGAAGGGCCTCTCCAGTTCTAAAATTCTTTGATTCTCACATAACCCATTATGTGAAAAACAACTCAAAGCAGAGGCACTGCGGCTGGTCACTCTTATTGCTACTGTCGTGCTGTGACACCCCCATGTCAGTTTTGTGCTCTCAGCCTCATCCACTGGGATGGAGATCGCATTCCCTCATGTGCTCCTTGGGAAGGTATGTGGGTGATGCTCTGAGCGCTGGAGACTCAGCCAGTGTCATGTGGACAAACCCAAGAAGAGAGCCCCCCAGGCAGATTCCTGGGAGGAGCCCTGTCTAGGGACACTGGAGCCACTCTGCCCTTGGGCTTGTAAGAAGGAGGATTGGGACTTGTTCCATGCCAGGCATCTCATGGTGCTTCTAAAGATTCAGTGACAACCTGGCGAATAAGCCAGAAGGGGAGAAAACGCTCTCTGCCTTTCAAATGGTTGTTCGGGAAGAATGATGCTGACTGGTTGTGTCCACTGGGGAAGGCAAGAAAGAGCAGACATTGTCCATCCCCCAACTCTGGTCAATTAATCCCTTCATTACCACCACCTGGTAAATGACTAGTCCGTCTAATTATCTTGCTTTGACCCAGCAGCTGTCTACCAGCCGAAGAGGGATTAATTGATTTAGTTGTGGACTGGCTCCTTATGCAAAGATCTTACTTACTGTCATTCTAGCAGAACGGCAGCTGGCTGGCAAAGATGAAATATTACATTAACTTGATCTTACGCACGGCAAGCACTGGGGAGAGCGTTTCATTATTAATTGCAAACGACAATAGACGAGCAAAGCCCGTTGCAAAAACCAGGGACAGTGGGTCGCCTCTTTCACCGTGGCCAGTGGCTCAGTTATTCTTGAACCAGGGAAGGTGCCCTGGTCGGATTTCCAATCAAGCCAGGACAGATGGAGGCTCTAGAGTCAGACGCGATGCGGTCAGCGGAGAGGGTTGGATGCTTGAAGGAACAGGGGCGATCCCAGCCCAGGTGTATGACCTGGGGCAATTCCTTCACCTCCCCAAGCCCTCGTTTCCTTGTGTGTAAGGTAGATGTGAGATACCAGTCTTGCAGGTTTGTGAGATTCCACATCAGGTATTAAAAAAAGCAGAGTTGGTGCCCATCAGCCATTTAATGAGCTGAGTTGAGTGCAGTACCCTGGGACTTGTCTTAGGGGGTCTGTGGCCTGGCTGTGCCCCTGTACTGCAGGCTCAGATATTTTGCAGATGCACACTTGGAATTTTGTTGGAATAATAATAAGATAGATGATTTCCTCTTGCCTGGAAGCTACTAGCTATTCATCGTGAGCACTTCCTAAGAATTCTGATTTATGTTTTCTGTCTGGTAGACCCTGTTATTAGTAAGCTTGATGAGCTGATTTATAAGGCCATGAGTGCGTGTGTGTGTGTGTGTGTGTGTGTGTGTGTGTACATGTATGTACGCATGCACTCAGCCCACATCCTGGAAAGTAGGAAGATATAGCTGTTACATTTTTTTATAAGTTTTTTTTTTTTTAGATTTTATTGGGGAATCGGGGAAGGGGAACAGACAAGCTGCTGTCCTTTTGTTCTTCAGTCTAGTTGTGGAGGACGTTGCTTCATTGGCCCATGTTGGTATTATCATTGCGCTCTTCCCAGGTGAGGCAGATCGGTCGCCGGCCACTGGACAGCTGCTCACAATGGCTCTTGGCAGCTCACGCCGGCTGCCAGCCGCTCATGGCAGCCCACTGCAGCAGGGGCTGCAGCCTACGCCGTCTCCGGCGACTCACGGCAGCCCAGCTCCAGGTCGAGCTGTTGTTCACCATCTTAGCTGTAGAGGGCGCAGCGTCACTGGCCCTAATGTGGGATCCAAACTGGGGCCCTGTTGCTTAAAGCTGGCGTCCCAAGCAAACTCTTAACCAACATGCCACTTGGCTGGCCCCAGCTGTTACATTTTAAAGGTCTCCTGTGGTTGTGTTTGCCATACCCCCAGCACCTAGCTAAGTGCCTGAGGAAGAGTTGTGAAGTAAGACTCATCTGTGGGCCAGGCTACTGTGATGCCATCGATCTCATCAATTGATCTTCATTCATTCAGGCTGTCTTTATAGGCAATTGTTCTGTTTCAGGAAGCCTGATTTGACCCAATATATTGAAACCTGGAGAGTAAACTCAGTGCACCAATGGGGGTTTTCTGTGTCAGTCTGTGTGATGATAATCTGGCACGTTTCTACTAGACAAGGGCATTCAAGTGACAAAACGACCTCGGCAATTTCCAAATGGTAACATAGTTGTAAAATCTGCCATTTTCGGAAGTTATTTCCTAAATTGCCATCAATTATAAGAGGTCTCTACATAATTTGCTTTTTTTTTTTTGGTAAATTACACAACTTAAGGAGCTTCTCAGCCAATTGGATTTTAACCTTGTCGGAATGGATGGAGCTGAAACAAAGCTCTGGTTTGTTCTCAGATTCTCTATAGGAGAGATGTGGGTGGGGGTAGGCGTCAACACAAGCTGTCCCTTCCTGCCTCTTATCCTCCATCCCTTCCTATGGTGAAGTTGGCCTGCAGGTTGGGTGGAAAGAAGGGTTTCCATCCTGCTCCACCACTAATTATTGTGAAATCTGGGGCAAACAGCTGAACCTTTCCAGAAGTGGAAAATTGTTTGAAAAGTAGGAATAAGTACCAATACTTCAATTATTAGGGATTAAATGAGAATATATAGAAAGTTCTAGGCACATGGCTGCTCAGTAAATTGTGACTTTTTTTTTATTAGTTCAGATGAAACCTCCTTCAGGAAGCTCTCCCTGATTTTTTTCCCTTCCAAGCTTAGGTTAACTGTCCTTCCAGAACGATGCTGCTGACTCACAACATAATGTGACTCATACATGTCATTTGAAATTTTCTAGCAGCCACCTGTTAAAAAGTAAAAAGAAAACAGGTAGAATTTGTTTTAATGAGATATTTTTATTTAACTCAGTATATTTAAATTGTGATCATTTCTACATGTAATCAATAAAAAATTATTAAGGGCCGGCCGAGTGGCGCGTTGGTTAAGAGCTGGCTTGGGATGCCAGAGGGCCCCAGTTCAGATTCCACATATGAGGGCCAGTGACACTGCCCTCTGCAGCTAAGATGCTGAACAACAGCTCAACCTGGAGCTGGGTTGCCGTGAGTCGCCGGTGACAGTGTAGGCTGCAGCCCCTGCTGTAGTATGTTGCTATGGGCTACCGTGTGTAGCCGGCAGCCAGTGTGAGCAGCCAGCAGCCACCGTGAGTGGTCATCTAGAAGCTGGCGACTGATCTGTCTCGCCTGGGAAGAGCGCAATGATGGTGCCAACTTGGGCCAGTGAAGCAACATCCTCCACAACTAGACTGAAGAACAAAAAAAAAGACAGCAACTTGTCTGTTCCCCTTCCCCCAATTCCCCAGCACTATTCCCATCCCCCAATTCTCCAATAAAAATCTTAAAAAAAATTATTAAGATATTTTACTTTTTTGTTTTCATACACTAAGTCTTTGAAATCTGATGCGTGTTTCACACAGCACATCTCAGTTCAGACTGGCCATATGTCACGTGCTCAGTAGCCACATGTGGCTGGTGACTGCCCTAGTGGACAGTGCAGGTCTTTAAAATGCCCCTGACGCCCACCCACACGCCCATGTTTTTCTTGTTCGTGACACTTATTCCACACCTTTGATGTGATTTTACTAGGCGTTGAGCTCTGGAGAGCAGTGGCGGTGTCTTACTCACCTCGGGGCTCCCCGTAGCTATTGTAGCTAGCCCCAGAGAAGGGGCTCAGTAGGTGTTTGGGTGATGAGTGACTCCAGGCCCTGTGGCTTGCTTGAGCAAGTCTGGTGTGTGGAGATTCGTGCTGAAGAGGTGACCAGAGCTTCGAACCCCTGGAGCCACTGAAGCTGCCAACCACCAAGGCAGGAGGTTTCCTGGGGCCCAGTGGGGTCCCTGGTGTGAAGTCTGTTTCCGCTCCAGGCTGAGGCCTGATGGTCCCCCGAAAACATCCTTCTTACAGTGTAAGTACCATGGAAGGGCTGCCACCGAGAAAGATGTCGTTTGACTTTGGAGGTTCTTTCTGGAGACTAGCATATGACATGGGTGGGCGGGGGAGTTGGAGGCTGGAAGGAACTGGGGAAAGTGAGTCATAGAACTGGAAAAGTCTGTGGGGGTGAAGGGGGAGGGGGCTACTTAAGCCAGGCTGCCCCCACCCCCCCAACACTTTGCCTGAATTTGGCCCTATTTCTTCCTTTCCTCCTCTTTCCATAGCCCATGGCGCAAGGAGAAACTCGCTAAATGCACGTTGAATGAGATGGAACTGAAATTCCTTCACCCCCTCTTTCTCTCCCTGACATATTGCACACCTACTGTATTCATGTCCTAGGGCTGCTATGACCAAGGGCCACAGACTGGGTGGTTTCAACAACAGAAATGGATTCTCTCACAGTTTGGGAGGCTGGAGTCTGAGGTCAAGGTGTTGTCTGGGCTGGTTCCTGCTGTGTCCCCTGTCCCCTAGCTTCTGGTGGTGTGCTCATAATCTTTGGTGTTCCTTGGCTTGTAGAAGCACGACCTCAGGGACTGCTGGTGCATTTATGTCCAAATCTCCCCTTTTTTATAAGGACACCAGACCTATTGGATGAGGGGCCCACCCTCCTCCGGTATGAGCTCATCTTACCGAAGTACATCCGTAGTGACCCTAGCTCCAAATGTCAAACAGATGAACTTGGCGGGGGGAGGGGTTGCAACATAGTGCAACCCATAAGGCCTACTGTGTGCATAGCACCGTGCTAGATGCTGGGGCTCCTAAGACAAAGAAGTCCTTGCCTCTATGAGTTCATACTCCGATAGGAGTGTCAGGCCAGTAAACTAGCCATTACACAATGCTGCCCTATGTGAGTTCAGTGCACAGCGCTGGAGAGACGTAGAAACGGACCATTTGCCTAGACTCAGTGTGTGCGTGACGGAGTGTGTGCTCGTGTGTGTGAATAGCATTTGTCATCCCGACTGAGCAAAGGCTCAGGAGAGGAACAGCTGGCTTCCCCCCTTGCACTGTCAAAAACCGGCAAAGGGGAGAGGATGCATTGACAGTCAAGGGACTGAAGCATTGTCCCTCCCGGGGATCCCCTCATCCTTGCCCCTCTGGTTACAACAGGCAGACCAAGGATGCACAGAAACCGAACTCCCCTATAGCGCCTGAATTCCAGAAAGGTCGGCAGCTCCAGAGCCTCCAGCTGATCTTCCGCTGTTCAGTATCTACATGACCATGCCAGGAGACGCTGCCAGGTTGGCCCTGCCCCAGCCTTGGCAGGTGTGGGGCAGCCCTGGAAGGAAGCTGGCTACTCTGGACCATACCCCAGGGGTGTGACGCCCAGACAGACTCTGGTGCTGCCTAAAATGGCCCGTTACAACGTTTCCTTCTCTTCGTCTTAAATCAGGGGTTTAAAGCCACAAATGGCCAACCTAGCAGTTCTGGCAGTCATTTTGAATATTGGAGAGACCGCTCTGACCGTCTGTTCCTTTTCCAGCGTGTTCCGTACAGGATATCGACAGACATATCCACAGAAATAATGATGTCCCGCCAGTGCAGAGCTTGGCTGTTGAGAGCAGGGCAAGCTCAGTGCTTGCTTGGATCCAGGCCTCACATCCCGTCCTAGTGTTTGGGGGAAAAGTTCTGAGAGAAAAGGGAATATCTGAGGCGACTCAGCCTAGATGTGGTCAGAGCACGAGGCCTGGGACCAGCCCTCTGAGTTGGGTTGGAACAACAGAGCCACCACCTGCCAGCTGTGTGACTTGGGAAAGCGTCTTACCTTCTCTGTGCCTCAGACTCCTCAACTGTAAGATGAGAATAAAACTAGCACCTACCTCATAGGGTTCTTGTGAGGATTAAATGAATCCAGACACATTGAAATGCTTCGAGGTGTCTGGCTTTGAGGGAGGCCAACATAAGTGTTTGCTGCTGTTATTATTATGCAGGCACAAAAACCAGATAGGAGCAAATGATCCTTGGGGACAAATGAGCAAATTCAAGGTCAGATCACTTGGAAGATGGAACTCCCTATTGCTGGGTCACCTTGCACCTGTTAGAAGGGACCTCCATCTTTTAGACCAGGGGATCGCAGCTTTGGCTGCACCTAAGAATCAAAGAAAGGAAATTTAAAAAAATCCCAGTGCTCAGGCCACACCTTTAACCTTGTAAATCAGAATTTCTGTGGCGTCAGTACTTTTTAAAAGCTCCCGGTCGGTTCCGATATGCAGCCAAGTTTGAGAACCATTGCGCTAGGCTTTATCACTCAGACAGATCCAGGGGCCAGCAGTCTTGGCATCACCTGGGAGCTTGTTAGAAATGCAGAACCTTGGCCCCCACCCCAGCCTGCTGAACACAAACCTGCATTTTAACAGGGTTCCAGGTGGTCTGCACAAGCGTTAACTGGAGAAGGCTCCTGGGGGACCAGCCCATTCCCTGGGGGGCTCCTAGCAAAAGCACAAGCCCAGGGCATTAGATAACAAAAGACAGGTGGTGGGTTTTGGAGCGAGGGAAAGAAGAAGAGGTCCTTACGTCTCCCAGAGCCTGGCACACTCCTGCTTTCTGAAAACCTGGAAAATGGCAGCTGTGTTTATGCAGCGTGGAGCGCTTGTCAGTGGCTGGGGGCTGGAGTCCTGAGGTGAGCAAGACGGATGGATGTCCAGCCTCTGGGTTCCTCTGGCTGCATTCAGTATTCATAATTGGCTCCACTCAGGGAGGAGCGAAATGTGACTTTGAGTGGGCACTCTGGAAGCGAAGCCCACTGCAATGCCTTTAGAAGGCAGCCCCTTCCTTCCTGGATGCTGTGTCCCCAGGGTGAAGGGGATTTTCAGGGTTCAGAGCTGAGCTGGGCTCCCTTGGGCAGCCGCAGTCCGAGTTCATTCTCTTCATGGGTTAGGCAGTTCCTGACCTCACTTTGTCAAAAATGGGAAGGAGGCGCCCAGAGAAGGCCCCCATGCTCCCCACCCTCACTCCAATCTTTACTTCCCAATGACTTTTTAGGTGTCATCCCCCTCTACACCTTCCACCGCCCCCAAATGCCAGGTACAGCAGATCTCAAGCAAAGCAGTGTACTGGGAAGGGAAGGCAATTTAGAAACCTAAGTCCTGAGTTCCAGTTCTGTGGCTTCCGCTTATGTAGCGGTGGGATCTTGGGCAAGTCTCTCAGCCTCTTCGGGTTTCAGGCTCCTCACCTGGAAAGTGAGAATAATTTCTAATTTATCGTTTATTTAACTTTTGTTGTTAAAACTGGGGCTTCTTGGAGTCAGGCGGCCTGAGTTCAAATCCATATTGACACTGGCAAGTAACCAGAGGTCAGTAATCTAATCTCTGGTTGCCTCAGTTTCTTTATCCATAAAGTGGGGATGACAGCAGTTCCTACCTCTTTGGATCATTAGGAAAATGTAATGAGTTGATTTGTGTTGACTGCCCAGAACAGTCGCCAGCGCAATATGCAGTCAGATATGTCAGTGAGGATTATTTTCTTACCTTCGTGTTTTCATCTTCTTTAAAAATTCCCCATTATTCTTCCTTCAAAAGAAAAATTCATAATCACAATGTGGGTCCTAGTAACTGCCTCGTAAGAGGAGCTTCTTGTGCCCTGTGATTTTACAGTTCCTCACATTTAAGCAACTAGGTGTTGCTTTTCAAATGCGTCATTCCTCATTTTACAGATGGGGAAACTGAGGCACAGAGAGGCATTGTTGTCATTTAAGGTAACGTGTGCAGGGTCACCCAGTCCAGCTGAGGAGTTAGTTGCAGAGCCCCAGTTCCATCCAGCTCGGGGGCCCTTGGCTGGAAGTGGACTAGGCCACTTCCTCCGGCTCAGCTGCCATAGAGATTCTTTGGCTAAAAGGGTGACCTGAACTCCTTTGATTCTCAATTCACTGATCCTCAGGTAGAGATGAAACCCCCTCCTCTCTGAGAACATGTGAGTAGGCTGGCTCCATGCCTGCGCTTGGTAGGTGGTCTGCTGGAATTCAATGTGGGTGTGAAGCCGGCTCCAGGCACACCTAGGTGAAGGATGCCAGCCCCATCCTGAGGCCCCTCCTGTCCCAGCAGGCAGGATACAGTGAAGGGGAGCAAGGATGCTGGGATATGTGTCCACCTGTGCTGTGTACCGGCAACTCCTCTCTGCTTCCTGGCTTCTTGACCTCTCCCAGAAACTCAGACCCCTCATGGGTCAGGCAGAGCATCCTTGCACCAGGCATGAGATTGCTCAGGCCAGAGACGATGCCTGAAATAGGGAAGCTGCAGCAAGTACTTCTGTGGGTTTAGGAGTTGGGAGGCTGCTTTTAGATGTTCTTTTTTTGAGCTTTGCCCTGCCTAGGTAGGCACAATGACCATCTGTAATTTTCTCCTCAAGTCACCCCCACTTCCCCACCCCGAGTCCTCTTTAGGAGCTTAGTGGAGAGACTGTTGGATGCCCATCTCTCATCTACTTGCTGGAGTCCCAACCAAGAATCGGTGTTCAAACAGGAGTCAGGATGAATTTCAGTCTCTTTCCTAAGAACAGGAAGCATAGAACCAGTGAAAGCAAGCGCCACACAGGCAGCTGGGGAAGGCTGGGCGGGGACTGTGCCCAATGGGGAGGGTTGGCCACACTGATAGGTAGACCCACTGGGTTTCTGTTGGGTCAGTGTTAGTTCTACAGCTTCGCTCAGACCACCAGCAGTAACTGGTAGAAGGAATTACAGGAGAAAGGGTTAACTCACCGTGCCTCAAACCCACTTATCACTAAAGGTAAGGAATTAAATTAACTCACACTAAAGCTCTTGGTTTTTGCAGATAGAATATTCTGGGTTCCACTTTTTGAGAGAAAGTTGGAAGCCTGTTAACAAGGGGCACCTGGTAATCTTTGCAGAGGGACAAATTTGAATCAGAGGAAGCCAGTTCCTCGGCTGTAAGTGAGCCCAGCCATCCACGCAGCCCAGCCACTTTGTAATCCTGTAATTGTCATTCCTGGAGAACCTTTTTTCCAGGGCTGATGGAGCCGCTTGAAAATTTCACCGCATTTCATAGGGAAATTACATGCTAGAGTGACATTTAGAAATTAAGAGGCTGTCTTGGGACATGTCCCTCAAAAGTATTTTGTCCCCACATAGACTGGTGTACAAATGGTACTCCCACTCACCACATTGGGTCTCTCATCCATAGGATGGTTAATCTCAGTTTAGAATCTCGGCCTCGCTCCCAGTAGATTTTCCTTCATTGCACAGGATATATGAACTGGTGTCTGAAAAGAAATGTGACTTGTATAAGGAATTGGCAGATACTAGGGGAGTTCACAAGCAGCTGACATCCAGTTATTCACAGTCACGGGGGAAAGGGATTGAATGAGGAACGGAAATCCACAGATAATCTCCAGACCTCATGCTAATCAATAGCCTTCTCTTCCAACATGCCTTTAACCAGTGCCAAGAAATGGGCTGACTCATCCCTCTCTTTAAAACTGAGATCCTTAGAGATCGGAACAGGAGGACTAATTTTCCAATCCTTATTTTAATGAGAAGCATTAGAAGAACTGAAATTCCTTGTTTTTTTTTTATTTAAAAATGTTTTTTATTAGTTATTCAGAGTAAAGTGTCATTTTTCTTGAGCAAGTGGCAAAAGGAGCTTATTTTGTTGGTTGGTTTGTTTATTGTCTTATCAGAGAACAGCTATAACACTGTGACTATCTTTTTGCTAAAAAGAAAATAAATTATTGGGAGAAGGCCTACATAATCTTGAAATAAGAACCGAGGAGCTAGGAGAAAGAGAGTCAATTTCAATTGATAATTGAGTCTCCTTCCCCCAGGGTATCATCCTGTAACTCGATCTGGGGGGAAAAGAAGTGATAAGTATCTTGTTAAGATAAGGCCTTGCCAAAAACAGCCCTTGGCAAATTGCTGCCATTTGTCATCCGATTAGTGTACGAGGCACAGTCTTTCTTGAGCCGGAGCCTGCTTGTCTTTATCAGCTCCGTTGTTCAAATTGAACTTGCTAAATAGCAGTGTCCAAATCCTGGGCAAACCCTGGAAGGTGGTGGTGCCTCTGATCTAAAGCTTCACACAGTGGGATCCTGGGAAATCCCACAGACCACAGTCACCAGTTTTTGTGTGTGTGTGTGTGGGGGTACCTTAATCAAGGCCTAGGGAAAGGATCTGTTTGGGGAATAAAAGCCAAGCCAGCCTCAAAAGTGAATGTGGGCGGCATGAGCTGCTCAACCCAGTTCAGGGAAACAGAACAGACATCTTTCTTCCTCTCTGGTGCTGTCCTTGACCTTGCCCTTGACCCAGGGTCGTTCAAAACCCCAAACCTGCAGTTACTTGCCTCCCCACCTGTGGAAGGCAGAAAGGCCCTGCAAAACATGTCCACATCCTAATCCCGAGAACCTGTGACCATGTCACCTTGCATGGCAAAAGGAACTTGGCAGATGTGATTAAGTGAAGGCTTTTAAGATGGGGAGATTATCCTCGGTTATCCGGGCAGGTCCAGTGTAATCACAAGGGTGATAAAAGAGGCTCACAGAGTCAGTGTCCGTGATGGAGATGGGATGATGGACAGAAGCAGAGGTCAGGGTGACGTGAGGATGGGGCCATGAGCCAAGCAATGCAAGTGGCCTCCAGCAGTTGGGAGAGGCACGGCAGTGGATTCTCCCTTAGAGCCTCCAGAAGGAACTGTCAACGGTTTGACTCTAGGACCGGTGACCTTCAGAACTGTGAGAGAATAAATACATGTGGTCTTAAGCCACTGAGGTGGTGGTGCTTTGTTACAGCAGCAAGAGGACATGATCTCCCATGTCCAGGGTCCGAGGGAGGCCTGGGAGGTGCTGGGTCTGTGTTGTCAGGACAGCAGAGCCTAGTGGCCGCACGGTGAGAAGAAGATGATGATGATGATGGATGGTATTGCCTTCTTCAGAGATTGTTCTGAGCGTGAGGGAGATACTGTAAAAATGCCTAACAAATCTAAGTTGTGAGCCAGCAACCCTGGTGGCCAAGGCATTGGCTGATCATGGCTCACACCCCTCCAGGGACTAGGCTGAGACAACAGAGCCCAAATCCTTATATTTGTAAGCATCTCTTTGACAACCATAGACACCACCTGAAGTTTACATCGCAGTTTTGTTGACAGGCTCCTAAAGGTGGGAGGCACTCCCACTGTGTTTAGTCAGAGCATTAAAAAAAAAAAAAGGGGGGGGGCCGGCAGATTTGGAGTTAATGGTGTTCTATTTGTCAAGATTTTCCTTCACAATGATATAATGCTTTCAGTGTTCTCCAAGAACCATCATGTGGGCTAGCTTCATTGACACTCACCATTCTGTGAGGGGTCAGCAGGGCAGGTATCATCTCCCATGTTATAGACACAAAGAGAAGGCAGCTCAAGATACTAAGTCACTCTCCAAAGGCAAGCTCTTAATGAATGACTGAGACAAGGCTAATCCCCAAAGTCTAGACCAGAGAGGAGAAGAGTCGAGTTATGCTGGTTAAGAGTGGACAGCCCTGCCTAAGCTGGGTGACCTTAGACAAATTACTTAACCGCTCTGTGCCTCAGTTTCCTCATCTATCAAAATAGGGATAATCAGAGGTTTGTTGTGAGGACTAAATGAAGATAAAGCAATACAATGCTTAGTACCAGGCACATAGTAGGGTGGATAATTGTGTATCAGCAGGAGCCGCAGCCGTAGCCAGGGTCAGTTGACTCCTGGTTCAGTGCTCTTTCCAGGGTTGCCCACGTACTCAGAGCCAAAGCACCCCATCTCGTTCTGCTAGAGCACCCTAAAGTGCTAAAGGACCAAGCTGGGTCCTTAAGCGCTAGATCAAAGGTCCAGAAATGTTTTTTCGATAGTAAAAATTTTAGGTCTCTGTTGCAACTAGGCACTCAGCTCTGTCATAGTGTGAAAGCAGCCACAGGCAGTACGTAAGTGAAGGGACTCGCCTGGATCTGGCCCACCAGGGACCTTGGCTTTAGACAATGCTGAGGGCCAGAAGCCTCTCGTTTTAGTCCCAGCCCTACCACGCGACTAGAGTGTTCTTGAGCAAGTCATGAAGGCTCCTGGGACTCAGGTCCCTTACCTTTAAAAAGGGGAATAGCAATACCTCCCTCAAGAGATGGTGAGATGATGAGAGCTGCCTGTCAACTATAGGATGCTGTGCCTAATTTAGCTATACGTGTTTTGTTGCTGATGCCCAGCCGTGGTCTGGGCTACCTGTGGTAGATAAAGCATGCACATGCACTTGGTGTGAAATATTGGGTGGTGGCCAACCAGCTCAACTGTCTGCAAGTTGCATTATGAGATCAGGAAAAGGTTATTTAACTTCAATTACATTCATCTTGTTGTGGGATATGAGAACAGCACCAGCTTCTCAAAGCTTCCCTTAACTGCCATGAAAGGTTTATCAAGCCACAATGCCTTCGGTTTAGCCTGGATGGATCTCCATTCTGAAAAATGCAAATGAGCGAAATGACTGATGAATGGGGGCTCCTGAGAAACACAATGCTGCCTTTCTGGGCAAGGGGTGTGTGTGTGTGTGGGGGGGGGTGGAAGACGGGTGGCAAATGAATTATGGAGCTGAATCACAGAATAGCGGTGCATAAGAAAGCACTGTGTTGAGCAATTATGCATCTCATTAAGGTGCACTCAGTTTCAGCCTGGATACTAGGGGAATTGTCAGAGCAATTAAGTGCAGACCTCAATTTTGAGGTTTGAAAACGGGGTCAGTGTGTAATTGGCAGGTGAAGAAAGAGAAGGGAGATGGTTTGAAACAATAGGTATTGAATGGTTGTTGCAGCAAGGAAGATGGGATGTAAAGAGGCAGACACCCTGATCACTGAAGACTAAGTGTGTGTGGTCTCAAGAGTCACATGCTGGCCACGTGGACAGTGCTTTTGGCGCCTTTAATAGGCCTTCTTGGAATCAAAGCGGTTTGCTCTGTAGAAAGTTACAAGTGTGGTGCTCGGGACATGTTTGTCTAATGAATGAATGATTGGTGCTTGCTGCACGTTTGTCAAGTAAATGAATGAAGGGACGTGGGGAATGCAGGAACAAATTTATAAGCCGGTAATTCATGTAACATGATGATAATAGGATCTGCCTTGTATGGCTGGTATGAAAATTAAATGGAATAATGCACGTAAAACCCTTAGTGCAGTGCCAGACACGAGCAGACGCTCGTATTTAGCTAGCATTGTTATTGTTTTTCTCAGGTGTGTTGGTCAGCTTGGACTGCCAGAACAGCATACCACAGGCTGGGTGGTTTAAACAACTGGCATTTAGTTTGTAAGTTCTGGAGGTTGGAAGTTCAAGATCAAGCAGAGCTGATATCTGGTGAGGCATCTCTTCATGGCTTGCAGGCAGCTGACTTCTAGCTGGACCCTCACATGGCCTCTTCTCTTTGTGAGTTGGGGGAGGGGGGGGAGAGAGAGAGAGAGAGAGAGAGAGAGAGAGAGAGAGAGAGAGATCGATCATGTGCCTCCTCCTCTTGGATTAGAGCCCCACCCATATGATCTCATTTAGCCTTAATTCCTTCCTTAAACATCCTGTCTCCAAATACAGTCACGTTGGGTGTCAGGGCTCAACATATGAATTTGGGGAAGGACACAGTTCCACCTATAATAGCGGTAAAGAGTCAAACTTTCAAAGAAAACTAATGAAAGAATAAGTTTGTAGTTATTAGCCCGATCTTGTCACTAAGCAGCTACACAAAACCTTAGAAATCAGTGGCATAACATTTTCCTGGGATGAGAAATTGGAGATGCCCCAGTGCTCTGGAAAATGGGATGGACTTTCAATAGCACATGTCCTTCACGTGGGGGCGACTGACTCCATGCTCTCCTAAGACCCCAGAGGTCATCCGTTTCCTCTCCACTGTTAGACAAATAGGCAACTCACGAATGCCTTTTGTTCTTGCGGGATAAGGTGGGGGTGGTGTTGGCGAAAAAAAGCACAAACCCTGAACTATCTCCGTAAAGACTTCCATAACACAGATAGATAGATGCCTTGGGAGTGGAAGTTGGCCACATGACCCTGCGTGAGCACTTCTAGATCACGCCTTTTTCTTTTTCATCTCCATATCTGCCTGGAAGACAGTAAAAGCTCATTAGTGTGAACCCTGCTAATGTAGAATATGTAACATTTCCTCCAAGTTCACCAGGTGGAGGGAATTTGTGAAGCAAACTAATAGTGTGAGCATAATTAGAAAAGATGAGTCTTGTAGTAGTTCTGGGAAGTTACGTCTGGGGATGACCTGTGCTTTTCCCTTGGTGGCTTGTTTCTTTTCAGATGAAGAAACTGAGGCCCAGGGAGCTCATGTGGCTCCCCTAGCTCACAGTGAAACTGTTTACCCTCCTTGAGGACACCAGCCTAATTCACCGAGTCTTGTTTGTTTGTCAAAGACACAGGCACTTTGTTAGCTGTGGGTTCTTTTTACTAGTATTAAAAGGTGCATTTAAAAAAAAATTCTGCATTTCAGGTTTTCCACTAATTATGACTGGCCTTCTCCCAAGTTAGTTCGAGCTATTTTGGTGAGGTTTTATAGTTATTTAATAATAAAAGCTTTTTAAAAACTTCATAAAACCTTCTGTACAATTCATTCTAACCAGCACTCTTACAGTTATGTCACCAACAGCTTCTTTTTAAAAGACCAGAACTTTTGGTCTATTCATGTGAACCTTGAAAGCAGCATTCACCAAACCCCTGAGAAACAAGGAGAAGTGTAGCACTTTATAGGACTGGGGCAGAGCAAGTGAAATAATGCATGTGAAAGTGTTCTTTACCTTTGGGAAGCGTATACAAATGCTTTATGTTTTTCTTAATTGCCATTTCTGCCTTGGCAGCCCCCGAGGAGTGGTCAAAATAGATTGATGGATGCAAATGCAGCATTTCCTAGGACGCTCTCCAGGGAATGGGCTATTTTTCCATGTGATTAAAAAATAAATAAACGAGATGCCTGTTTTTGTTTTTTTTTTAATTTGAATCAACTGGTAACTACCACAAGGAGTGGAATGTTCTCATCAGCAGATCAGGACATCCTCTGTCTGGAGTCAGACCTATTAGGGTACCAGACTTCTATCAATGGGTTATTGAGTGAGCCCAGGCTCAGAGCACCAGTGAGGTGAACAAAATTACAAAGTGCTCCTTAGCCTTCGGACTTGAGGGAGTCTCTGCCACAGTCCTGGCCAACAGACATGGGTCGCTCCAAGTATTCGGAGAGGGCTTCTTTATTCTCTCCTTCCTGGGTATGTAGTGTATCTTCAGTCCCAAGTCAGGACTATGGAAGATGAGGGCTGATTGCCCAAGTGTCTTCTCAGCATAAAGTCAGTTCTGTGCTGGGTAGGATGACAGTGACGGCCATGATGACGACATAGCAGTGATGGTGAGAGCTGCAGACAGAGTTCACATTCCTTGAACACTTACTCTGCACTCGGCACCGTTCTGGTGCTTTGCACACGTTATTTCAATCATCATGAGGTAGAAACTATTCGACAGATGATGATGCCAAGGCTCAGAGAGGTTCATAACTTGACTTTGGTCACGTGACTGGCAAGTAATCATGGCAGGAGGTAGCCCCCCGGCCATCTCATGCCCTTACCCCCTTCTCTGCAGCCTGGCACGGTGCTCTAAGTCTCCATTTGCCAAGACGCTTAAGAGTCCCCGGACACATGCTGCTTCCATTACCATTGCTCAGAGGGCTCGGGGTGGTGTGTGTCAGGGCCCCAGCATTTGCCATTAATAAGCCTGAGGTCAGGAAAAAGGAGACTGCAGTTCTCTTGCTTAATCTCAATGGTCCCATTCTTCCTGTCGCCAGCTTGACAAGTGCTGACGGGTGTCCCCTCACCTCACAGAACCCACTGACCCCACATGTCCAGACTGTCTCTTTTTAGGGTTCATTTTTTTACATTCAAGAAATGACAAAGGGCAAAAGATTTCTATCTTCGGCTGCCAGGATAGCAATACGAGTCTATAAAGGCTCATTGCATTTGGGAGCATTTCCAGTTTCCTCCTTCAGAAAGCAGCAATTTTGACTTTGGGCCACTGATGCTCAGTGAAATGTGTTTCCATTGTCCAAGGTAATGTGGTATTGAATTCTCCTAATGGAAGAGGGTCAGCATCAGCTATAATGAGCAGCATCATTTCCATTGAGCTGGCCTCCCGCTCTTCAGTCTCATCTCGGGCCCCTCTTTCCCTTCTAGCCATGCGGGACCCGGTTTAGTTCCTCTGCCGTACTTGCTTTTTCCTGCCACTGGACCTTTGCACATGCTGTTCCTGCTTCCTAGAAAGCCTTCCTTCCTCCTCACCTCTACTTGGTTGACTCCTGCTCAGCCACAGGCCAAGGGTTCTGTAGGACCTGTTACATGCTCGCTTAGTACCTTTATTTCTCCATTACAGTCCTTTGCTCATTGTAATTATTTTATTTTATTTTTTTGTTATTTGTTTAGTGCCATCTTCCTCATAGGATTCCACAGTCAATGATGGCTGCCTCTGTGCCTGCTTTATGTCTAATGTAGTTCATGAAACATGGCGGGCGCTGGGTAGATGGCGAGAGTAGGGCACCCCAAGCTTCATATGAGCTGAGGCTTCTGACCAATCTACTCAATACCTCCTATTCCATCCACCCCCGGTCCCAGATCTAGAGTGGCAAATAGGAAGGTGGTTAAGAGTGAGAACTCTCGAGTGTGGCTGTCTGGGTTTGTATCCTAGTCTGGCTTCTTTCTCGCTGTATCCATTTCTCATGCTGAGTAACAGATTACCACACATTTAGCAGGTTACAACAACACACATTTGTTATTCCAGTTTCCATGGTTTAGGAATCTGGGAAGCCTTCGTTGGGTCCTCTGCTTGGGGTCTCAGGCTGCAGTTCAGGTGTCAGCCAGGGCTGCGGTCCCATGTGAAGTCCAGGTCCCCTCTCGTGGTAGTTGGCAGAATTCATTCCCCTTTAGCTGTTGAAATCACAGCAGCTTGTCTCTTCCAGGCCAGCAGACCTCTCTCTAAGATGCTCACCTGATTAGGCCAGGCCCATTCAGGGTAACTTCTCTTTCGATTAACACAGTCAACTGATTAGGGACCTTAATTACATCTGCAAAAATCCCTTTGGCCTTATAATGTAACATAATCATGGGAGTGCTATCCCATCATATTCCCAGGCCCTGCCCACACACAAGGGGAGAGGATTATACAGCGCTTGCACACAGCAGGTGGAATCACAGGGGCCATGTTAGAATCTGACTACTACTCTAACTCTGTGGCCTCGGGTTAGGTTGCTTAACCTCTCTGTGCCACGCACTGTTACCTCATCTGTAAAGTTGGACTAATCGTAGTACCCACTTCGGAGAGCTTGTTGTGAAGATTAAATGAGCTCATTTATGCTAAATGCTTAAAACAATTCCTGGCAGGTGGTGAGTACTCGATAAATGTTAGCTGTTACAGCCATAAAGATGATCATCCCAACCGAGCCAGTGGGATCCAAGCTTAAAAATACAATCGACCAACTGGCTGGAAAATGAAATCTGAGAAGCCAGGCTGAAGGGGGAAGGAGAGACAGGAGACTGTCAGCGAGCTTGGAAAATTGGCCATTCTAAAAGGAAAGCTGACAGCTTTCACTCCACAGCGTGAACATGGGAGAGGCAGATGGAAAGACGTATCCAGTTACTGAAGCAAATTGGATAGAAGTGGGTACGTGTGCCCCCACTGTAGCTCCTTTCATTAAAACATCTCAAGGCAACGCGTAATGTGCTTGTCTGTTTGAAAAAAAATATCTTAGAAATCCCTATGGCAGGAATTCAAATGAAGATTGACATTCTGAATGTGAAGAAATGCACATGGCTGGATATTTGGTCAACGTGTGTAAGCCGCTCTACCCCAGAATTTAGGTCTGACCTAAAGGGAGGCTTTCTCCTGAAACAGGACCCTAGTTGGTTCACTTTGAAGGTATAAGGGTTCCCTGAGCCCCGTGCACAGGCGAATGGGTATTGGTGCAATGTGGCTGGAAGGAGGCCTGCATGGAAACGTGCTGTGTGATGCAAGCATTTTGCTGGAGAGTGTTAGGGATCGATTTGTTGCTCTGTCTGCGATGCTGTTGACCAAATGTGGGAAGATGCAGCGAGGCGAGTCAATGAAGCAAGGGCACGGTGGCAGATTTTTGAGTAACTGGCTGGCAGGGAGAGAAAGATGACGCAGCTTCTGTCTTCGCAAGGGTGTCGCTTCATTGAAATCCCTTTCAGTGGGGTCACCCAGGGCAAGTCATTCACTCTTCTTTAGATCTCATATTTTGCATCTGATTATTCAACTCAAGAAACAGTATTGAGAGTGGTAATGGACAATGTTGGTGCTAGCCCGGACCCACTTGTGGTTTCTGGGTACCCATCAGCCAGCTTCTTTGTGCTTTGTCTCTAATGGCTGCACCTGCAAATTGCTTTGGAGGCTGCCTTTGGGCTACTGGAGTTGCTTTATCCCATGCACAGAGATAGGCAAGAATCTAGGAATTTACTGCTTCTTGGGCAGCCTGGCGTCCTCACCTCAAGTAGGGACAAACTCAGAGGAAAAAAATCATGTTTCCGAGCTCTCTGTGGGATCAGGTTTCAGACTGGCCTTAAAGCCTGAAATTACATCCTTGCTGGGCTTCTTCATTTCCCCACCCTGCTCCCAGGACCAGAGCCCCTTGGTCAAGTGTTATGAAGAATTTAGAATCTCAAGATGGGGACAGCAGAGCATCGCCCCGTACATGAGACCCTGCTGATTGGTGTGTCCTCTGTGACTTCACAGGTCACACACCTGTGACGCTGACCTTGTCTGCTACCCCCAACTCCCTTGGGAACACCTCTTAAGTCATATGCATGTGAATTCTTGCCTTGACAACTGCTCTGATGGATTCTAAGATGAATAGGGCACCAAGCCTTCCCTTCCCTCCAGGAGCCAAGGAAAGACTAAGGAAGGCACAGGTCATTACATCACACATCAGACCCTGAGGCAAAACCCGATCCTGTAGGTACCCGCAGGGAGAGGCGAGGGAGGCAGATGCTGTCTGGGAGCATGTCTTGGGTTCCAGGTCAGGGTTCCTTTTTCTGCCCCGGTAGCTTGATGTACATTCCAGATGATGGACAGAGCGCATGGAGGTTGATGGTGTGGGGGAGGGGATGGGAGATGACTTGAGGAAAGGGGCACAGCATGAGCAGAGGTGTGGAGGTGGGACTGCTGATTTAATAGGTGCCTACCATGTGCTCAGTGCTGAGGATTTGAATTTAAAATGACCAAGTCCTTGCCCTGAAGTTGCTCCTAAGACTCACTTATAGCCAGTTCAGGTCAAGTTCTATGCAAGGGAAGCAGAGCTGAAGGGGGTGAGAGGAAGTACTAGATATGAGATAGGGAGTCTGGTCTTTCAAGAATTTACCATTAGGTGTTAGGAGTCTTAGAAATTCACATCAAAGAAAAGATTCTCTAATTGTGGAATTTCAGAAATGGACAAGCTATTTGGGTTGATTTGGGCTGAGGGGAACCTTTGGAACCACCCATGTAATTGGTTCCCTAGTCCTAGCTCATCAGTTCACGCAGATGACATTGTTAAACCCTCTTCTACGTTTGTTGGAGTTTTATTTGAAATGACCCTGGGTCCCTTGTAGCCCTTCAGTTGCATTCTGACCTGGGCCAGTGACAGTGCTCTGCAGACAGCACTCATTCGTTCTGGCTTCTCTCTAGGGAGCCCACAAACACCCACCAGCTTCCCAGAACATTGAAGCAATCATCCACAGGATGGGGCCTCCTCCCAAAGAAGCCAGGCAGTGTAGGCGCTGGCTGTGGACCGCCCAGTGAGAGCGGGAAGGGAAGATGGTGTGGAAATGAGTGGTTCTGCTGGCCCGTGGGACAGACACTTGTTTCTTTCTTTCCTTTTCTTTTTAGATTTTTTTATATTGGAAAATTGGGGGAGGGAGCAGTGTTGGGGAATCAGGGAAGGGGAACAGACAAGTTGCTGCCCTTTTGTTCTTCAGTCTAGTTGTGGAGGACGTCACTTCACTGGCCCATGTTGGTATGGTGATCATTGCATTCTTCCTGGGTGAGGCAGTCAGTCGCCTGCCATTGGATGGCTGCTCACGGCGGCTCATGGCAGCTCACTCTGGCTGCTGGCCACTCACGGTAGCTTACGGCAGTCCACTGCGGCCCCACTGCAGCCTACGCTGGTGACTCATGGCAGCCCAGCTCCAAGTCGAGCTGTTGTTCACCATCTTAGCTGTAGAGGTCATAGTGTCACTGGCCCATGTGGGATCTAAACTGGCGGCCCTGCTGCTCAGAGCTCGTGCTCCCAAGCCAACTCCTAACCAACGAGCCACTTGGCTGGCCCGACACTCTTTTCTTGATCATCGACTTTGTCAGGTGGAGGCCATCCCTCAGTTTTCCCAGCATGCCTATGGGCGGGGAGGATGGTCAGTCTTCCATCCGGGAATTAGTGCATAAGTGCCATGAAAGCCCCGGGCTCTGCCAGGAAGCAGGAGGAGGGGGCTGCCTTTCGTGTTCTGTTGTACCGTCTCTCTAACGCTTGAAATATTTAGCTGCTCTTGAGTTCGATGTGAGCACCAACTGATCATGGCTCATAATTCTTCCTTGACACATATCCCATTTGGGGCAGTCATTCGTGATTTCTTCACTGCCTTCTATTAAGCCATTAAAAGAAGACACACATTATTCTATGATGATATATAATCAAATGATGTTTAATTACTTAGGGGTGTTGGAAGGGGGACGAGGACAGGGAAAGAGTTCCACATTTTCCTCTCTCCCTCTAGTGTCTTAATTTGGATTTTTTTTTTTTGGTGGGGGGTCAGGCTTCAAAACCATCCCTGAATGTGGTCTGCACGATTGGTCTCCTGCCTGACTAGGACCACATCTCAGAGCCCGGTTTCTCAGGGAGGCTTTGTCCAGGCTCCTGACACTGACCCCACCTGGCTGTGTCCTCTGCCTGTCACACCCTCCACAGTCAGCACCATGTAGTGGGGCTTCCTTGGGAAAGCTTTCTGTGGTAACCCCAACTAGCTTAGGTCCCCTCATCATAGGATCTCATCATGCCCTTTGCTTTTCTTTTATAGCATTTCATTCATTCCACAAGTATTTATTTATTTGCTTCTTTGTTGTTGTTTTTTGAGGGCGCAGCTCATAGTGGCCCATATGGGGATTGAACTGGCAACCTTGGCATTATTAGCACCATGCTCTAACCAACAGAGCTAATGGCCACCCCCCCACCCCACCCCAAATATTTATTGAGTGCCAACTCTGCCGCTGGCTCTGTTCTAGGCACTTCTGACATATCAGTGAACAACACAGGCACACATCCCTGTCCTCCTGAAGCGTGTGTTCTGAATTCCTTGACAATGTGACGATAAGTAGTGACTCGGTAATTAATTAACATGTCTTCCCCACTAGCTTGGGAGCGCCATGGGGACAGAGCCATATGGGTATTGTTGGCCACAGTCTGTGGTAATGCCAAGTGCCATGAGTTCTGGTGCATAGTAGGTGCACAGTAGGTTCTCAGGGAGTGAAAGGCAGCTTGTGACCTGATGGCTGCTGTGTGATCATCTAGGGCAGGCTGCCCGAGGTCTCGGCATCTTCCTTTGGAATCTGGATATCATGTGGAATTAGCTTCTCAGGACTGGATTCCGCCTATGCAGAAAGGGGAGCCGGCTCAGCCACAGGTCTCCCAGAACCCCGGGGGCCGCCCCTGGGGGCCGGAGGATGCTCACCGTCCGCCCTCCGTGATGCGCCCCACAAATCTGGCACTATTTCCAAATCTCTCCTCGTGGTTCTCGTCTCTCTTCAGCTTCTTTGTGTTTTTACTCTTACAGCTTCTTGGGGTCATTTTATTTTATGTCAAATATATATTTGCTGGGTGGTTGTGACAGGACCCTTTACTTGCCCTGGGGCCACGTCACTCAGGTGTCAAGAAGGATTATGGGATTGGTTGGGCGATGTCTATTTCACCATCTTTGTTTTGAGCCCAGGCCTGGCTGTTTCCTGCTGATTTGTCCAGATGAGGCATTAACCTCCTAAGTACCCAGCACCCTCAGCTGAGAAACAGATCATGGCCCTCCTCAACAAGATGCATTTGCTCCATTTGTCTCATGGGGTTGTTTATTTGACCACTCATTCATTCATTCATTCATTCATTCATAAGGGAAGGGAAGGAAGGAAGGAGGAAGCGAGGGAGGGAGCAGGGCTGTAGGAGGTGAGCAGGGCTCCTGGGCTGCGCGGTGTAAGGCAGCCTTCCCTGTCTGGGCAGCACTTAGGAGGGAGGGAAGGAGAGAAGGCAGGGCTTGCGGGTGTGAATGAAGGCATGGAGGCCTTTCTCTCTGGAGCAAAAATGGAAGTGAAGACGTGCCCTGCCTCTATAGCCAGCTCCATCCCCTTTTACATTTGACTGTCACAAAAGCCTCTCAGTAGGTGACAACTGACCCCCAGTTCTGAGCCCAGGGTAACACATGGAGGGGCCTCCACACAGCCTTTCCTGGCCCCCCACGTCCCCTTACTATCTATGTCTGTGCTTTGTGTGCAGGGAAAGCCCGCGAATGACCATGTGGAGAGGGGAGAGAGGGCCAGAATCTCCACATTTTCAGGAAGAAAAAGTACCTTTGTACACTTACATGATCACTTCAAGTCCCCTTCCATTGCAAATGCTACCTGGTCCCCTAGTGGCATGCGTCCAAGGTTCCTAATCTTTTAATAGATGCCCAGACTCTTAAAAGGAGCATAATTGCCGGCTGTCTTACAAGCAATCATCTTATCACAGGGGGGATCGGGAAGAGAGTTCAGGAGGCAAACAACAGCATGAACACCTGGCAAATCCAATTCAGCTGGATAATGTCTTTGAACAAGACGAAAACCGACTGCGTTGACAGCTCCGCAGTTTCCAGGCATTCGGTGGATTGACACAGCTGTGGGACGCGACTACGGCCACATCTGCTGCCGCCCTATCTCAGCTGAGTTTTATCAGTCCCCATTTCTCCGCTCGGATGGGTGGGAGTTCATTAGTGCTGGTTTCATCTGAAGAAGAGAATTAGGGAGCCTGCTGGCTGCAAATGGCGGGGGTAGGGGTGGGGTGGGGGGCTTGGTAATCACTCAGTAGAGAAGCAGCTGCTGATCAAATCATCTTTTGTTCAGCAGCTCCCAGGCCAAGACATGACGCAGCCTGAATGAACGCCGTTCTCATTCAGCCCCGTGCGGTTTTCATTCCAGGCAGGATGGGCTGGATCAAGTACAATTTAATAATAATAATAATAATAATAATAATAATAATAATACTCTAGCTAGTGCTTGCTGTGTATTATGTGCTAAGAGCTTTGCATGAGGTTCTACTGTGGATTGTAACCATCGCTGTCCTCACTTTACAGATGTGGGCATAGAGGTCTGGGGAGCTTGGCGACTGATCTAGGGTTGTACGGGAGGGCAGTGGTGGAGTCAGGATCGAAATGCAGGTTGTTGGCCACCCCATATCCTGATTTCTATGTTGTTCAGTGTTCTCAGGGGTCCTGTCCCAATTCTCCACCCAATCCTACCACCTTCTACTTTGGCCAGACTGGAGTTACTCTCTGACTGGAAGAAACATCATGGGCCACCCCTTGCTTTACAGAGAAGGACAGTGGAGGCCTGGATTAGGGAAGGCTGAACCAGGGAAATATCGTGGATCTCCACCCTTTGCGAAATTCTGTCCATTTGTTCTCCGTGTTCTCTCTGCCAGCCTGAGATGCTCCTCTGAAAATGCTCGGTCCTTCAGGCATGCTCCAGTGCCCTCCACCTTTATGATGCCTTTCACGGCCACCCCCTTTCCCTCTCTCACACTTGGTTTTTGTCCCATTTATTTATCTAGTAACACTGCATAGTATTTAAGAACCTGGACGTGAATTTTGGCTCTGCCACTCACCAGCTGTGTGACCTTGGGTAAGTCACGTAAGCTCCCTGTGCGTCAGTTCTTCATCTGTAAAATGATGATATTAGCAGTGGGCGTGAAGTGAGGGTCCACCATATGTCCCCATCCAAACGACTGCCCTTCCTGAGGGATGTGGGATGGGAAAAGGTGGTCAGCACCCAAATGTTGCTTGAATTGCCGACACTTACCATGCTCATGATAAAGGGAATACTTGGGGTTTGGGGGTTGGGGTGGAGGGTAAAGCATGGTGCGAAGTTGAGGTTGGGGTAACACAGAAAACAAGTTTACATGTCTGCTGGGAATCCCCTTCTATGGGCCTGGTCACTTTGGAGAGGAAGAGCTGTGGGACATTGGTTTCCAGTTCTTCCAGGGTCACGTTGGTGGAAATCTCCAGCGAATATGTGAGCAAAGTTTCTATATCTGGATGGGTCCATGTCTCGCAGTTCCTTTTGTTGGCTGTAACTTTCGTTTCTTTAGTTTTCAGCTCTCCCCTCCCCTTTTCCTAAAACCAGAAAGGTACCAGCAATCTTCAAAGAGCAGTAGCTCTGAGTTTAACAAATCCCAAATACCAACAGCAGGCTCAGATCCAAAGAGCTTTGCGTGTGCCTTTTCTTCTGGTGGCACTCCAGCTGACAGTGTCTTTTCTAGAAATGTCAGCTTGGGAATGGGAAGCTTGAAAATGTCAGTGTAAAGTATATTTCCTGTTCTCATTACTTTGGAAGGACTTTGGCTTGATGACTTTCAGGGACTGGGGTTGTCAGAGTTACATCTGGCTTCCTATGACCTTTGTTAGAATTTTATGCCACCCTGGAGTTAACAGGGCATGTGGCAGTAGCTTCTTATTAAGATGCTTTGAAATACAGGTCTGGAATCTCATATTTCACATTGCCAGTTTTGGAATCGGTTGACATGGTTTGGATTATAATAGAATATTCTTGTGTATTACAGGTGGAAGATTAATATGACAAAATATTTTAAAACAGCGGGTCACAGCACAACATTTGTACATGAATGTTCACAGCTTTATTCATAAAGGCTCTAAACTGGACACAGCCCAAATGTCCACAAACTTGTGAATGGATACATAAGCGGAGGTATAGCCATACAATAGAGTACTACTCAGCAATAAAAACGGAAGGACCACTGATACAAGTAACAATAAGGGTGAATCTCAGCAACATGATGCAAAGTGAAGGAAGCCAGTCTCAAAAGACTACAAACTATATAATTCCATCTATGTGAAATTCTAGAAAAGCCAAATCTATGGTGCTAATGGATCAATAGCTGCATGGAGTTGAGTGGGGCAATGATTGACTGCAAGTGGTATAAGGGAACTTTCTGGGAGGGGGGATTTAAAACTTGGATGTGGTGGTAGTTGCAGTTATTAATGTAATTTACATTTACTGAAATGCATCAAACTGTACACTTAAAATAGATAAAATTTATTGTATGTAGATTATACTTCAATAAATTGGTAAAAAAAAACAATTGTAAACGACCAAAAATTGGACAAAGGACACACCAAGCCAATTCAGGAGAGAATACAAATGTCAGTTAAAAAATGAAGATACCCAACCTCATGAATAGTTTTTTTAAAGTGGGAAGCTAAACAATGAATCTAGACACAGAACTTACACAGCCTTTTACAAAACTTAACTCAAAAATGGAACATAGAGCTACATGTTAAATGCAAAACTGTAGAAATAACTCCTAGAGGATAATATAGGTGACCTTGGTTTTGGTGATGATTTTGTGGATATAACACCAAAAGCATGATCCATGAAAGAAAAAATTGATACGTTGGACTTCATTAAAATTAAAATTTTCTGCTGTTCAGAAGTCACTGTTAACAGAATGAAAAGACAAGCCACAGATTGGGAAAATATACTTGTAAAAAACATCTGATAAAGACCGATATCCAAAACTTACAGGGAACTCTTAAAATTCAACAATAAGAATACAATCCAATTTAAAGTGAGTTAAAGACCTTAACAGACACTTCACCAAAGAAGATACATAGAGAACAAATAAGCACATGAAAAGATGCTTAATATAGTGTCATTAGGGAATTGCAAATTAAAACAATTTATGATACCTACACCTATTAGAATGGCCAAAATCCGGAACACTGACAACACAAAATGCTGGCGAGGATGTGGAGCAACAGGAACTCCCATTCATTGCTGCTGGGAGTGCAAAATGGTTTAGATGCTTTGGAAGACAGTTTGGCAGTTTCTTACAAAGCAAAACAGACTCCTACCATATGATACAGCTCATTTACACAAATGAGCTGAAAACTTATGCTCATACAAGAACCAGCACATGGATATTTATAGCAGCGTTATTCATAATTACCCAAACTTGGAAGCAACCACGATATCTTTCAGTAAGTATGTGGATAAATACTGTACACTGCAGTACATCCATACAATGGAGTATTATATAGCACTAAAAAGAAATAAGCTATGAAACCATGGAAAGACCATGGAGGAACCTTAAATGCATATTACTGAGGCTACATACTGTATGATTCCAACTATGTGACATTCTGGAAAAGGCAAAACTATGGAGATAGTAAAATGATCAGTGGTTGCCAGGGATTGGGGGTTAGGGAGGGATGAAGAGACACAGACAGCACTGGGATGTTTAGGGCAGTGAAACTATTCTGTTTGATGTTGTAAGGGTGGACACCTATCATTATACGAAGATGAACCATAATGTAAACTATATAGACATTAGTTAATAATAATGTATCCATAGTACTTCATGATTTGTAACAAAGGTATCATACCAATGAAAGACGTTATATTATAATAGGGGAACCTGGGGATGAGGGCTGAGTGGGTAAATGAGAACTATACTTTCCACTCAATTTTTCTGTAAACCTAAAAAAAAGGTTTAAAAAAAGTCTATTCATTTAATTTTAAAAACAAAACAAAATAGCCGATGAGTGTTCCTCTGTGTTGGCTGGGGCGCTCAGCCCCTGGGGGACGTTTCAGCAATGGGTAACACAATGAAAAGTGTGTAATCTCCACTGGGAATTCCACTTCTAGGAGTTTATCATAAAGAAGTGGTTCCCTACCAGTGTGGGGCACTTTGTGCCCCCCCTCCCCCCGCTAAGGGGGCACATTGGGCAATGTCTGGAGACATTTTTGGTTGTCACCCTGGGGAGCTGCTCCTGGCATCTAGTGGATGGAGACCAGGAAAGCTGCTAAACACCCTGCAAAGGCCAGGACAATCCCCACAACAGAGTTATCTCGTCCTAGGTATCATTAGTGCCACTACTGAGAAGCTCAATGGGGAAAGTCTGCAGGGATGTAGGAATTCAGCTCAGTGGTGTTCACAGTAGTGACAAATCAGACATAACCGAACTGTCATTCAGCAGAGATTAGTGAACTAAAGGATGGTCATCCATACTGTGGGATCCTGTGTAGACTTGAGAGCGGCGGTACGGAGCTATTATATGATTTTTAATGTGAAAAGCTGTTCGTGAGACATTGTAGATGAGAAAAGATGACAAAGCAAATGCAATAGAATAATTCTATCATTGTGAAGACAGAGAGCGTGTCTGTGCCTCTCTTAATTTTTACAATGAACATTTATAATGAAAAGAACAAAACAAATTTGTTTTGAAATGAAGAAGTTAGGCATCTGGATATGTCGTCCAATAAAGGTTGCTGAAGTTTTAGGGCTTCTTTTCAACTACTATTTACATTCAAAAGTATATTAAGGAATAAACTCCCACACCGCTTAGGTGCCCACGACAGGCCAGGTTTCAAGACACCCCAGTGACCGCTCAGAAAATCCTATTGTGTTGTTGCTTTTCACCACCCATTTTATAAACAAGGAAACGAGAGCTGAGAGGGTTCCTGAGTCAATAACGGAGCATTCCCCATCATTTCCATATTTTAGTCTTGTACCTTCTGTGCACACAGTAGGGCTTATCTGCCACAGTGCATGGTGCATGCTGATGTGGGTTCATCCATAACAAGTTAGATTTTCTTCAGTACGCTCTTTGAAAGAACCCTAACAAGTTTAGAGAATTTCCATTTTCAGAATTTGGAGAACATTCAGTGAATTTCTATTCATCCACACAAAAACGTTTTCATTACTGTTTACTAGTTAATAGCACTTGGAGAACTTTTTCTTATCTGGAAAATTCCTTTGTCTGGAATAGCTCACTCCGGATCATGGATGGAAATGTCTCTGGGGCCCAAGAGCCTGGTCCGAGTCTCTTGAATGTGTTTACTGGCTCCCGTAGACCAAGACTCCACTGTTTCAACCCAGGGCAAGAAGGGAGAACGTCAGAACATTTCTCGGCCACCGTTTCATAATCAGACAGTTATACTTTATTTCTCTGGTACCAAGAGGAAGCAGTGTGGGTTTCTTTATTTCCCCTGGAGTTTGGGGGTACGGTTAGCAAGGAAAGGGACCCGTTAGGTGTCTTCAACGTTGCCATTTGCTAGGGGTGGCTGGTTTTCTGGGAGAGTTTTCGCAAGGGGGCTGTCTGGTGTCATTTGGAATGGTTCATGGAATGGAGAAGCTTCCTCTTGAGAGAGTGAGGCTCCCACCAGCTCGTCACAGTCCTTACTGTCACTTAGAGACTAGTGGGAGCGACTCCACCTTACACTTGCCGAGAGCACATACTTCTGAATGTCTGTCCAGGGAAGTTTCCAGACATCTCCAGAATGGTTTCCTGCCCACCTTTCCTGCACCTGGGCAGGCTCCTGCATCTTCCTGCTGCATTTCATCTCAGATGGCCTTTTGACTCTTCATACCTTAAAGTTACATGCACCGGCCTCCCCGGATAGCATCCTCCTGCTGATCTCTTTCCTCTGCCACCTTTTAAATGGCTTCTCCTCGGTTCCATCGATCATCAAGGCCGGATTCTATCTCCTGCCTCCACTGTCTAGTCCATGTGGCCAGTCTTCTCGCTTCAAAAGCAGAGCAATTTTGTGCACCTGCCAAAAAGATACACATGTGCTCCCTGCGGCTGGCATGGTGCTTCCCAGGCATCTCCACAAGCCAGCCTGCCCTCCTTGCTGAGGAGTTTTCTGTTTTAAAGGCCGAGAGGGCAGATTTGGGGAACAGAGGAAAGGGCCCTGGGCTTGGCATCTGGATTCAAGTCCTGGACCTGCCCTTTGCAGCAAGCAGTGTGGACTTTGCTTGCAAACTCCTATCACTCGTTCTGTCTCAGTGAGGAGGCAGGAACGGCCAGTATGGGGAGGGGGAGAACATTGGGACCCCCAGCTCAGGCCTGTCCCTTGCAAGTGGGGTTGAAGCCAGGCCCCTAGGCACCTGAGTCTGGGAGACAATCTGAGGCTGGAGCTAGGAGGAGTGTTGCAGACACGGTGCTAGAGTTGGCCCACGGCTTGCCTGTGTGAATACATGAGGACAGATCCACGGAAGCAGGCGTATTACACTTTTAAATGAATAATAATAAGTCCTGGGGTATGCGTGCACTCACTGTGTGCCAGGAACTTGCAATAATCGTCTGAGACAGATACTCTGATTATCCTCCGCATCATACAGGCGAGGAAACCGAGGCTCTGAGAGGTTAAAGAACTAGCCCAGCACAGAGCCAGGGGCCAGCCCAGGACAGGTGCTCCGGGCTCCTGCTTCTGTTTTGGAAGAGATATTTGTGTTGGAAGGTGGAGGCGTGACCCACAGGTGGTGGTGGGCATTGCAGTTGTCTTTATTTTGGCCCCTCCTGAGTTTGCTGTCTGTCTGCCTGCTCTTGGAAGGTGCATCCCTGACCCCATCTTTCTCCCCACTGGGCCTGGCCTCCAGGGGTCCCCGGCCCTCCTCTCCACCCTCCTCCCAGCTTCACCGTGGACTAATCCCTTTTCCCATTAGGCGAGCCAACACAAGATTAGGACTTTATTAAAAGGAAATTAAACTGGAAAATGAAAAGATAAACAAATCCCACATGAGAAAAAAGCAACAGCAGCAAAGCAGATGAGTTTACGGAGCTCAGGTCTTCATCCTAAAGGGTTGGACACCTACCCACAAATGGGTGTGGCTTCTGTCAACCTCCTGTCTTCCTCACCCTTGCCCGCCCTGCCAGCCTGCTGTGGTCAAGCTGGTTGTCATGGTGGTGTCAGCAGACCTGGTTCCTGGTTTGTTGTTTTTTTTTTTTTTTTTGCTGAGCCATCCTGCCACCTGTTGGCAGCTCAGCTCAGGCCGGACTCGAACCGCTGTTGCTCAGAGCTCAAACCTTTGAGCGAGCTCTTAACCAACTGAGCCCCTCAGCCAGCCCCCCCCCTTTTTTTAAAAGGGTTTATTGGGGAATCGGGGAAGGGGAACAGACAAGTTGCTGACCTTTTGTTCTTCAGTCTAGTTGTGGAGGACATCGCTTCACTGGCCCATGTTGGTGTTGTGATCTTTGCGCTCTTCCTGGCTGAGGCAGATCGGTTGCTGGCCATTGGACGGTCCCTCACAGTGGCTTACCGCAGCTCTCTCCAGCTGCTGGCTGGTCACACTGGCTGCTGGCCACTCATGGTAGCCACGGCAGCCCACTGCAGCAGGGGCTGCAGCTTACACTGTTGCCAGCGACTCACGGCAGCCCAGCTCCAGGTCGAGCTGTTGCTCACCATCTTAGCTGTAGAGGGCACAGCTTCACGGGCCCATGTAGGATTTGAACTGGTCGCCCTGCTGCTCAGAGCTCACGCTCCCAAGTCAACATTTAGCCAACGAGCCACTCGGCCGGCCCCACAGACCTGGTTTTTGAAGGGCCTTGATGGTGGGGTCATTCTCTCCAGCACCTTGCTCTTGTCAATCCCTTCTTTGGCCCTTTTCTGAGTCTTGTGTTCTGAATGCTGCCTGCTTGGCCAGCTGCTCCCTGGGGAATGGACTCAGGTAATGTTTTGCACACTTCTTACCCTTACAGTGGGGAGAAGCTATATTTCATACTCCTTTGTATATATCATATTTTTTAAGGCCCCACGTGGCCCACCCATCTCTTTAGCCTCACCACCCTTCCCTTTGCTGCTGCCCCACTGTCATTCTTCTGTTCCTCCATTGCCCCAAGCTTCTAGTGGCTTCCACCTGTGCCAGCAGTGCTCTGCCCCTTTACTCCCTTTTTTCTTGTCCAACTCCTGCTTTTCTTTAGACCTTGCCTTAAATGTAGCTTACTCAGGGAAGCTTTTTCTGACCTCCTTAAACTGGGGTTCTCACGTCTCCTTGAAGTTGTCCTTGATTGCACTCGTCACAGTGGTTGTTAGTTATTTCTTTAATGCTCATCTCCCCTGCCAAGGTCTGAGCTCAGCGAAAGCCAGGACTGGGCGTGTCCAACTCAACACTGAATCCCCAGAGCCTTGAGTGCCTGGCACATACTATCTATCCATTCACCCATTCACTTATTTATTCAGTAAATATTTTTTGAGGACATACTATGTGCCAGGTACTGAACTAGGTGCAAGGGATTCATCAATAAAATAATGCACAGTGCCTAATGGCAGACCAGCCAGCCACTCATTCTGTGTTTGCTAAATAAGTGACCAACAGCAAGAGGAATGCCCGTTCATTCTTCTGTGACGTTTCTAACAATGAGAGTTGCCGAGTTGCCTGGCTGACGTGGGGGTGAGTTCCCCGTCATAGGAATTATTCAAGAAGAACCTGGGCGACCCAATGTTATGGTGTTGCAAGTGGAGTCTTCTGAAGGTCCCCTTCACCTCCAAACTTCTTTGATTCTCTGAAGGACACCATGGACTGGGCTGGCTAGCTGTCAAGCTACAGCCTGGCTTGACCTACAGGGAGGAAGAAAGATGAGATTAGGAGGAGTCCAGGGCCACCTGCCAGCAACACACTGTCTTCGTGTTTTCCTGGCGGAAGTCAACAGGCTCCTCTTGAAAGCTGGAGCCAAACATTTTCACTTTATATAAAATAAATTTTCATTTTTAAAAAATATACCAGAAAAGCATGTTTTAAAATTTTTCCAGATTATAAAAAGTGATCATTTTGGAAAACCCAGGAAGACTTGAACATCAGAGGGACTTTAATTCCTCTACCCAAAGATAATCATTGTAAACATTTAAATTTACATTCTTCCAGTCCTTTTTGATGACTACATAAAAATACACATTTTTAAAAATGGGATCACATCGTGTACCTTATTCTTTTCACTTAACAGATTGTGAGCATTTTTTCCTGTACTAAATACAATTCCAAAATAAGATTTTTACCTACTGTATGATGTTTCTATTTACATGTTATCTATTCATATAGCAAAATGCCCTAAAACTTAGTGGCTTAAAAGCACAATAGTCATGATTTCTCACAATTTCTGTGGGTCAGGGATTTGAGAATGGCTTGGTTGGGCAGTTTTGATGTGGGGTCTCTGGTGTGGGTTGCAGTCAGGTGTTGGCTGGGGCTGTTCATCTGAAGGCTGGACTGGAGCCGAAAGACCTACTCTCAGGATGGTTAATGCACACGGCTAGCAAATGGTACTTTTCCTTGTAGTCTTCCCATTGGACTGCTTGAGTGTCCACACAACATGGCCACTGGCTTCCCCCAGAGCAAATGGTCCCAGAGAAAGAGCGAGCCAGGCATAAGCTATGTCTTTTCTATGACCTAGCCTTGGAGGCCACACACTATCACTTGGGTAGTATTCTGTTTGTCACTCAGGTCAGCCCTGTTTAGTGTGGGAGGACATGGATACAAGGAGAGGATCCTTTGGAGCCACCGTGGAGGCTGACTGCCATACCATCCTATTTCTGTAACCCCCATTTACTTAAGCAATCCCCTACTGTTGGGCATCTATATTGCTTCCACTATTTTGCTATTATATGGCGCATACATTCCTGCAAACCTTAGGTATCTGATGTGATACGAGTACCTGGTCTGTATTTGGTTACACTTAGTCCAGTTAGGGATTCGAAGTTACAGCCGGAGCAGAGTCATTTGGGGCTATAGCCAATGCTGGGCCGCCTTTGGACCATTGCTCTTAAGCATCATCATGATGAGGCCCTGAGGGGATTGCCATAGTATTTCGGTGGGTTCGCAGGGTCTGGCAGGAAACAGAATTCAACTCAGAGACTCTAATGAAGAAACCACTTACAAAGACTTGAGCAAGGACGAGGAAACCAAGAAGATTTGAGGCACCGAAGACTGGCAAGAGGCAAGCCATTGCTATCCTGAGACCCAAAGGGATAGGGCAACAGAACTGCAGTGGAAGCAGGGACGACATACCCTAGTCTCCCTCCTCTGTCCTCTCTTCTCTCACTTTCTCTCTCCCTCCTTCCCTCTCTTCCCTTCTGCTAGCTCCTCTACTGAAAAAGACAACACTCATTAGCCAGTATGCAGCCTGGTTGGTGTGGTCCATGGGTGGGGTCAGCCTACTGGGGAAGAGAGATGCGTGGAGAATGGATGGGAGGATGGAAAATAGAGGGAACAGAGAATAACCAAAACATTGTCAGTTAACATGTTTTGGAACATCATTAGGACACAGAACAATGTTTTAAAACAGAGGTAACTAACCCCTGCCATGTTGTAGGTGTGGCATAATTTTATTATTAATAATAATCCTCACAGCAATTGAACTATAATGTGTTAAGTATTTTCCATGTACAGGGCAATGTATTACATTATGGGGCATTTTACACGTACTATTTCCAATCTTTATAGCCAATCTGTTAGGCACGTGTTATTACGAGCCTTTTCAGACAAGGAAAAATGGTTGGGAAACGCTCAAGATCCTGCCTGAAATTACAAAATTAGTAGCAGAGCTGGGCTTGAACTCAAATCTGTTTTATTCTGAACTCCAAGTACTTTCCTCTCATAGAAGTCTAGGCCAACCGAGCGGGGGTGGACTGATGGGGTTTCTGCAAGAAACTTTCAATGGCTTCTTCTACAATGGAGCAATTAAAAAAAAAAAAAGAATAAAATCTTTAACATACCAACTCATGTGGACAATTGCCCAGGAGTCAAGAGTATCGTCTGTTTGACACATTACCGGTTTTATGCCAGTGCATACAAACTAGACAAGAAAAATAAAAAAAGATTCCCCCCTGGAATAATGAAATGAAGAACGCTGCGCTTGGCATGGTGAGCTGACACAGGTCACCTTCGAGATCTTAATCAATTACTGTGCAGAGGCTGCTGCTGATGGACGAGGCATGCTGGCATCCCCTGAAAACAGTGTCCTGGCAGCCCTGGGCACCCAAGAGGCACTTTGTCAATTACTTAGCTCTAGAGGGAAACTTCCCTCCTATTGCAGATGGGTGTGAGGAGGGTTGGAAGGAAGTGGGGTGAGCAAAGGAGAGAGAGATGCAACATAATGGTGTTACTTTGCACCAAGCATTTTGCAGTAACAAAAGTGACCCACTCTGTCCTCAGTACTGGACACGGTAAAAAAAAAATGGAGGAACTTCTGTGTTTGTTTTCATTTATGTCGTTCAGACTCTTCCCCCAAGGGAGGAGTGGCCTGGATGACAATGTGCTGAGGAGGGCCCCTAGGTGGAGGACGGGCTGGAGCTGTTGAGAGAACTTGGGTCAAGGTCTCCTAGAGTGTCCGCCAGAACCTGGGGGGTTTGGGAGATTTGCGGTTTTCTTCTGGGTAGAGACTCTTCTAGTTATATATCAAACTGTAGGTGCCATATTGAAATACCTAATCAACCCTGGGGTCCTCAGACACTGGTCAAGTTAAGGGGTCTCTGCAAGGGTGGCCCAAAAACTGTGTTTATTCACTTTGGAAATGCGGGCACAGTGCAGGGATAGGAGGGCTCAGGGATGATGGTGGGGGTTGGGCAGCCCATGGGTTCTCAAGTCTCCAGGGCAGAAAAGTGGAAACCAGGTTCCCATCCAAGCCTTTCCCAGCCCATGGGACAATTCCACATGGACTGGAATTTGAAACTGAATTTGATTGGAGCCTAGAACGTGGGAGGTGCGATAGTGCTTGGTGAACTTGGACTCATGGTTCTGCACACAGTAGGCACTCCTTCAGCAGCGTTTCTGAGAACCTAGCCAGTGTGAGGCTGGTTAAAAATGGGGCCTCGGGAGCCAGAGGGCCTGGGTTTTACAGCCCACGCTCTGTGATCATGACCTAGTCACAAATAATAGCCCTCCCTCATAGGGCTGTTCTAGGGGTAAAATGATTTAGCACTTGTAAAGAGCTTAGTATCTATTAGTTGTCATCATTGTCATCATTATTATTCCTAATTTTTAGTCCCATTTCCAAATAGCTAAGATGGCCTTTATACCTGGATTTTTTCAGGATGCCCTGTCCGGTGGCCCAGTTGCCAGTTCCTCTCCTGGTTCAAAGCCATCCAGCATAACACCATTGGATTAATTTCTAAATTAATCTACAGCTTTGTGCTCATTACTTATTTGCATTAAAAAAATTAATACCGGGTGTAAAAGCCCTGATTTACAATTTGGCATCCGTTCACGTGAAAATGATCTGTGGGTTTGAACTGAAAAAGTTAAGTAAGCCAAGAATATGACACCTGGTTTGTTCATTTTGAAATGGAGGATGTGTGGATGCCTATAATTTAATTAACACTGATTGGGCTGCCTGTCTAAGGCACTGTGCTGTTTGTCATTATATACCCCGAACCCCTGCCAATGTTTTTGAGAAGAAAAACTCTTAAAACAAAATATTAACTTGGAACCCTAGATTAGAGAGTGGTTCCAGTTTGTGGTGGGGTGGGGGAAGCCCAGAGCCCTGCCCCCCCATGTCTCCCCCACCAAGTCTTTCACCTGGGGGTCAGTCCTGTGTGGGGTTCCCCAGCCTTGGCCTCTCCCTGGTCACTGCTTTTTTGTGCCAGTAGGAGAACTGACCAGAAGCGACTGACCCAAGGCCATTCTAGGAGGTTTTGATGGAACAAAACCAGAACCTGTGACTCCAAGCCCTGATTTATTTTCCCGAGTCTTTTATTGCTCTTTGCTCCTAATTAAACAAACAAACAAAAAAACTTACTGTTTCTACTGCCCTTGACGCCTCCCAATCCTAGCTCTTGTTAGCCTTACCTATTTTCTTAGTTTTAAATAATTAAAAAACGTGTTTTCATTTACCGTTGACATACAATATTGTATTAGTTTCAGGTGTACAGCCTGTTTTCTTAGGCATGGGTCTTGCTTCCAGAAGTTCTCGGTAGGTGTTGTCTTCAGGGGTTTCCCCACTCTCCCTTTACCTAGTACAAAATTAACATTCCTCTCTCTCTCTCTCTCTCTCTCTCTCTCTCTCTCTCTCCATGAACAAGACCACTGAGTCTGGGATTTACTGCCTAGGTGACATTAGACAAGGAAGGTAATGTTTCTGAGCCTCCGTTTCTTTATCTGCAGAATAGGTATAAGTATACCCACTGAACAGGGCTGTGAGGGATAAAGCAGGTGCCACTGTACCCAATCCGTGTCAGGTCTCACCCTTGCCACCCACCCCAATCAGAGATGCATGAAAAATGCAGAGATATTTTAGTGTTTCTTAACAGTCATTTACATTTTCGGTGCACTCAGACTTGCAGTGTGATTGAGAGAAGAAGAACCATGAACTAAGCTAAAAATGGCACTGGGCAATGACAGTAATTGTTGGCAGCAGGATAATTGATCTCATTACATGAAGGAAAGCAGCCTACTGAGGAGCTGTGCCTGTCAGCCCCTTGGGCAGCAGCTGACAAGGCTGCCACACCCCAGGGGGCTACAAGAGGCCTGGAGAGGGGACAGTGAGGGGTGCTGCGTGCCCACAGTGGGAGATAGTTCCGACTAGCTAGCAAATGATCACTGGTGTGTATCTTGCTGGGTTGCCGCTGGAGAACAGGGCGTATTCGGGTTAATTTAGAAAATATTTTAAAACTGCAGTGTTTGTTGTTAACTCGCCCCGTTCAGGGGGGTAGCGGGCGTGGGGGTGGGAGGACGGCGTTGGAATTGTTAAATCCCTAAGGTTTAAGACAGAAGATGTTGTTGACAACCCCAATTGTTGTCAATAATTGGGAGAGCCGCCCTCTCCACCTGGGAAGCCCCAGCACAGCTCCCAGGTTGCGATGAGGCTGCAAATGGATGAGTCTTGTTGGTTTTGCTCCTAACCTGTGTTCCCCTCTGAAGGCAGGTCCAAAGGGCTGGGGGCTGTGGCCCTGCTCCTGCCGTGGGCCGCCTGCTTTGCCCTGGGACTGACGACTGCTCATTCTATCTAGGGAGGTGTTTGGCCTCTTTTTATTCTAATTGTGGTAAGAAGCACATAACATAAAATTTATCATCCTGTTTCTAAGTGTACAGTCCATAGTGTTACGTATATTCACATTGTTGTGCAACAGACCTCCAGAACTTTTTCGTCTTGAACAACGGAAACTATACTCACTGACCTCTCCATTTCCCGCTCCCCTCTGCCCCTGGCAGCTTCCATTGTACTCCCCGTTTCTATGAGTTCGACTACTTGAGATACCTCATGTAAGTGGAATCCTACAGTAGTTACCTTTGGGTGACTGGCTTCTTTCAGTTAGCCCAATGTCCTCAAGGTTCATCCATGTTGTAGCATGTGACAGGATGTCCTTCCTTTTTAAGGCTGAATAATATTTCACCGTATGTAAACGCCACATTTTCTTTATTCATCCGTCAGTGGACACCTGGGTTGCTTCCACCTGCACGTATCCTTTCTAAACAAATACTGAGCACCTACTATGTGGGAGGTACCCTGTCAGCTGCCTCTCCCAGCACCCCTTCTTCATGTGCTGCAATGTGCATGAGCATTTCTCGAGTCGCTACCATAGGCCAGGCCATGGTCTGAGGTCTGTATTCGTGTCGTCATTTTACATGATCTCATTTAAGGATATCAATACCCCTGTGAAGTAGGTGCTACCATGATCTCCAGTGAGGAAACGGAGGCTCAGAGAGCTGAAGTGGCACGCCCAAGATCACAAAACAGGTAGTGGCAGAAGCGGGCTTAGAACCTGGGCAGCCTGGCTCTGGGCCTGATGCATACTCAGACTGTGGAGCCAGGCCAGGCATGGAGGAGTGTCCTGAAACAGCTCCTCGGGCAATGCCCTGCATAGCCTTGATGAGGGACACCCCAGACCCTTGCCCCCACCCCTGATCCCCAATTAGAGCTACAGGGACCAGCTGAAAAAAACCTCAGGAGGGTGCTGAATTTACATTTCTGTGTCTCTGGCACCTGCAGGGGGCAAAGATTCTGCCCCCAGGGCAGTTGAACACCCCCCACCCCACCCCTCTACCCCTCTACCAAGATTTACAGGAGCAAATCCTGGATGTGTGCATACTTTCCACGTTGGCAGAATATAATGGGGTGCTGTGTGAAGCCAGGGAGGGCCCAGTATGCTAGGTGCCCTCTGTGGCCTTTGGCTGTCTTCATATGATAGGGTACGGGGTGCCAGGTTTACGAAGTTCAATTCACAAGTATTTATTGAACACCTACCATGTGCTAGGAGCCGGGGATGCAAACATTATCTAGAGAGCAGGGCCCTGACTTCATGGGGAGCCTTTTGAAGACTGGGGCCAGGGACGTAGCAGAGGAGCTGCCCGAAGTCACTGGAGTTTGGGACGAATGACCCCCGGCATCCGGACCCCTCTGGGCTTATCCTGGTACTTGGTAGAACCCAAAGACTTTCCATCAGCTCCTCCCCGTAGAATTATCTCAAAAGGCTTTAGGGCCCGAGTGTGAGAAAAACTACTTGGTTGTCATAACAGCACAGTGGTGAGATCCACAGACAGATGCCCACAGACTCAGTGTGAAATAGCCCAGGACATGGAAACGCACGGACAGGGTTGTACAGGGGAAGATAACACGGTGTGCTCCTGGCTGGGGGCACAGCTTCCCAGGTCCCTGGATGTCCCATGGGAATGGCACCCTGCCCAGAACGAGAGCACAGGGGAGGGGTCCACCTGGTAAGAGAGCTTCCTTCGCCAGTCCTATGGGTTTGTATGCCTGTGTATCCCCTGCCCCCAGCCCAAAGCTCTGGCGACTTTGGCCAGTCCACTCACCAGGAGGAGGGGTTCGTACCAGATAAGCCCGGCCCTTTGCTAAGCTGAGTGACTCGGGGTCACTGTCGGATAAATGCCGGGGAACCAGGAACACCATGCAGCCCACCAGTCTCTTTCCCGCTTTCTGTTCATCTCCGCTGCCAACTTCCCCCAAAGTATGGACCTTGTCATCAGGTCACTGGTCTCTCCATCTTCAAAATGGAGATGACAGCATCTGCACTGTGAGGACTGAATGAAATATATGGGAAGCACTTGGCACAGTGTCTGGCAAATAAGGAACACGCTGTTAGCTCTGATTTTTCTCATCCTTTGGCTGCTGGCATGTGTGTTTTGGTCTCCCTGTCTGTCTTATTCTTTCATAAAATTCTGGGAAATGCTCAGAAATGGGGGGAAGGGGCTCTATTTATGCCCAGTAGCAGCTGGGCATGCAGGGGACTCTGTGGAGTGGATGGGGAAGGTTCCTGCATGCCCTGCTTTGGGTGGTGGAGGGGTGAGCGACTTTGCAGAGCTCTGAGCAGGCTGCCAGCGGCACAGTACAAATAAATCCCCCTGACCTTCGTGCTGGAGCTGTGGGTAGGCGTTATCCACTTCACGGCATTTTCTATTCATTCTTCCCTGATTGATTGAAGGGATGCCCGTATGGAAGCAGCTCTGCCCCTCCAGCTCAGCAGGACAGCAAGGGATGGACCCTTCTCTCTTCTCACTCCCCTGAAGACCTGACAAGCCTTTGCCCAGGCTAGAGGATCAAGGGCCAAGCCTGAGGCGGGAGAGGAGGGATGGCTGTCTTCTTATTTATGACTCTTCAATGATGTGCGTTTGGGGAGGCAGGGGCCTCCTTGGTTCTCACAGCCAGAGGTCACTAGCAAATGCTGGTTGCCTGGCCTCGCTCCTTGCTGTGCAGGTAGAACATAGTAGAGTGTTAGCCTAACAGAGAAACAGTGTTCCGTGAAGTGTGGATAAGAGATTTGGGTAAAAAGAAGAGTGGGAATGTCTTGAACCCAGAAAGCCCAATTGGGTTAAAAAGTTCCAGAGTGTAGGGGGGTTGCTGTTAAAGATACAATATTAAACCAGGTTGGGTCCATTCCGATATAAGTTACAGAGACCCTTGTGTACTGCCTTATATAAATTAAGAGGTTTTTTTCTCTTTTACCATGAGAAGTACAGAGGTAGAGATGTTCTCGTTGGGTCAGTAGCTCAAAAATTGGTAGAGCTGAAGTCCCTGTGCTTTGCCTAGTTTTCCCCTTGTGGTTGCAAGATAGCTGCTGCAGCTCCGGTCATCTTATCTGGATTCCAGGCAACAAAAAGGAGGAAGGGATGTGAGACAAAAGGGGCAGTGCCTAGAGCTAGAAAGCAAAGCTTTTTGAGCAAACCCCAGAAGATTTCTCGTTCTAATTCATTGGATAAAACTATGTCGGGTGGCCATCATTTGGGAGGTCAGGAAGTTTAGTATCCACTTCCAATAAAATCAGGTTCTTTTTGGTAAAGAACAGAGGGGAAACTAGATATATTGGGTAGGTAATAAGTTCTCTTGCCATAGGACTTCTCTTGAATGGTAAATCAAACTCTGTTTCCTTCAATAGCCTCCCCCTGACTTTCCTTATTCCTCCTGGTCATCTCCTGGCCCTTGTCTACGTCATGCTTGAGGGCCTCCAGCACTGAGACAGAAGTGGTCAGTCTGGGACTGAGGTTCAGGGTCTGTCTTCACAGATTAAGATGGTGCCCTTGACCGGGCCCCAGCACAAACTTTCAGTCTCAAGTGGCTACAGTAACTGTTCAGATCCACTTGCACCATCTTGCATCCCCCCCAGTGGGGCCAACTGTGGTACGCTGGTGATGGTCAGGCTGCATGTGGCCACCCTTCATGGGCCTCTGTGGAATTCGAACCCCATGACACCCTCAGCCCCCAGCTAACTATGATTGGTGTAACTGATGCACAAGTGGCCCCTGCCAGCTTTGCTCTTGGGGCCCTGAAATGTTGCTCCAGCCAGTGAGTGACATAGAGTGAAACACACCCACAAACCATCTTCACAAGCACAGGGGGTTTATTGGGATGGAGCGGGAGACAGTGAAGGAGAAAGGAAGGTCAAGTCCTTGTTGACTGCCTTTCTGTTCAACAAGCCTTTATTGACCCCTTGTAGGTACCGAGGCTACACAGGTGACCTAGCTCAAGTCCCTGCCTTTGCTTCACACTCAGGAAGTTTCAGTGTTTCTGATATTATGGAATTTTTTGACATGCTGGAACAGCATGCGGAGGAAGACCATTTGTGCCTAATCGAATTTCATATATATATATTTTTTTCCCTAAAAGTGATGAAGAAAGGAAGCAAGTGTGGCCCAGGGAAATTGAGTTACTTAAGGCCACGAAGCTTGTGGAGCCCAACCTCAGCTCTAGGTGTCTGGGCTGTCGGTCGGGCCCCTGCTACCAACACCACTTCGTTTTTCCAATTACGTAACAATCCAGTGGAGTCGTATTCTAGGAAGCATCTATAATTCACAGATGTCTCTCATCTCTGGCAGAGAAACAAAGAGAATAAACATGAAAGGTTTCCCATTCTTCACTCGAAGTGACCATTTGTCCACATTTTAAGTTGTTATCAGCGATCTGCATTTTATAATACAAGACTTGCTCCGTTGAGCCCGCCTTCCTGGGTAGTTTTCCTGGGTGACAGGCAGTGATAGATGAGAAGCTAAGAAGCTGTTCATGGAGAAGAGCGTGAGGTCTTTCAGGAGCCCGCCTCCCACGCAGCAGTTTTCAGGAACGGAGGATTGATCTGGGAGTCATGACACCTTTTCTTCCATGGTGGATGAGAAAAGCCCCTCAGAATCATTTGCAGGTCTGGTCCCCTCCCGTGTTCTGTCTGTGAGCAGCATGTGAAAAATAATGCACAACGCATTTCACAGCTTGGAAAATTAGCAATAATTGCCTCAAATTACTGGGATTTGGGAAGGAAAAGAAAATGTAAAATTCCAAGTGGCCTGGGTGTCTGAATAAACAGGCCATCGTGGCTCTGGCGACCTGAGCCGCTCCTGCCGCCTGCGCCCTCAGTTGCTGCTCAGGACTCGGATGGGTGTCCATGGATTTTGGAGGGTCCTGGGGCTCCGGTGTAGTGTGTGGGGAGCGCGCCGAGGGAGAACCTTGCTCAATGAGCCACTGTGTCTGTCTTGGCTCAGGCTGGCGCGTGGTGTCCAAGGGAGCCTGGGCCCAAATAAAGACATGCCTTATTCCCCTTGCAGTTGACAGAGGGGGATTTTGAAGGTAGCAGGGGAAACAGAGTGAGCAGTGTTCAGGGACGCAGCCCACCTTCCTGGGTAGTTTTCCACTGCGACAGACCTGCCGAAGCAAGCTGGCCTGGGAGACTGGGGTTTTTACAAGCACGCCGTGCGGACTGGGGCTGGGCGCTGACCTACAGGCCCGTTGGCAGTACCCCCACCTGCAGCGTCTCTGGGTCAAGGGGAGGAGGAAGATGCGTGTCCACGTGTGTATTGGTTTCCCACAGCTGCCGTATCCAAGTACCGCAAAGTGGGTGGCTTAAACAACAGACATTTTTTGGTCTCAGTTTCTGGAGGCGATAGAAGTCCAAAATCAAGGTGCAGGCAGCGTTGGGTCCTTCTGAGGCTGGGAGGGCAGGAGCTATTTCAGGCCTCTCTCCCCTAGAGCAGTCTGTGTCCAGATTTCCCCTTGTTATATGGACAGCAGCCATATTGGATGAGGGCCCACCCCAGTGACCTCATCTCAACTTGATTACCTCTGTAAAGACCCTATCCCCAAATAGGGTCGTATTCGGAGGTACTGGGAGTTAGGACTCCAACATATGAATTTGGGGGAGGGAGGAAACACAATTCAACCCACAACAGTGTGGACCTTATATTCCATCTCGCTTGTCTGGAGATGAGGAAGCAGCCTGGGGCCATAATTCTGTCACTTTGTAATGAATTGATGATTGGTCCGTCTCTCTGTCTTCTGCTTCCATCCTCTTCCTTCCAGACACACCGGTCAGAGCCCCACAGCACCTGTTTGTACCATGACAACTAGAACTACTTCTTACTAGTTGCTCCTTAGGTCCCAAGCAAGGTGCTAGGCATTTTATATGTGTAGTCCTCACGATAACCCTTGAGATAGGCTCTATTATTATTCTCATTGTACAGACAAGGGAGCCGAGGCACAGAAAGACTAAGTAACTTGTCCAAGGTCACACAGCTAATAAGTGGGAGAGCCGGGATTTGAAGCCAGGCCATCTGGTAGGGTGTACATTATAAACCACTTCCATTTTGCTTGATAGACTCAGTATTCAACATGCAGCCCTTCATAGCTTCCAGGCTGAAGCATTGGATGATGTAATGGGTACGAGCACAGGTTCTGGGTTCCACATCTATGCACCGTTGTTTATCAGCTGTGCGACTGAGCAAGTGATGGTATCTCTCTGGGTCTCACTTTTCTCATCTGTAAAGTGGGTATGACATTCTTTTAGGGTTGTTTCGGGAAGTTCTCATGAGTGACTGGCACACAGTAACTGCTTATCAAATCTTGTTATTGGTGGCAACATCATTTCACCATTTCCCTCAAGGAGCTACCACCATCCCTGTCTCCACCTCACTCCCCATCTTCACAGTCTGGAGCAGCCTGTCCGGGATGGTAGCCCCGGGCCCCAGGTGGCTATTGAGCACTTGAAATATGGCTAGCATAAAGTAACATGTGCTTTAAGGGTTAAATATACACCATAATTTGAAGCTTTAGCACCAAAAAAAAAAGTGCATTATCTCATTAATAATTTTTATATTGATTGCACATTCAAGTGATAATGGGTAAACTGAAGCATATTATTAAAATTACTTTGTTTTCTTTTACTTTTATAAACGTGTCTACTCGAAAAATCTAAAATGGCATGTGTGGCTCACACGCTACTTCTATTGGACAGTACTGGTCTAGACTATAGACTGGAAGCTGCAGGAACCACATCTGTTTTGTTCACTACTTGATCCCAGCACCTTTCTCAGATCCTAGCCTTACAGGAGACATTGAGAGAAAAAAAAAGTTGTTGATGCACTTTTGATTAGACAGATGCTCTGTTCTTAGCCCCGGAGAGGCCTGGAGGGTTCCAAGCCAGGAACAGGGGAAAGCCTAGCCGACTAGAGTTCTCAGCTCCCTGGGTCTCTGGCGTTGTCACTGCCCTTGGGCTTGGCCCAGGCCGGCCTCCCGCTGAATGGCCAGATTTGATGGCCAGACCTCCGCCTCCCCTGTGGTAGCCTCGCTATTCAGCCCAAGGGGAAACATGGCTGCGGAAATCTCTTCTATTTTCAGCAGCTTAGAGAAACCAATTTTGCACAGAGGACATGAAAGCTCACATCATAGGCCAAAGGAGGCCCATGAAAGGGTTCACTGTGCACGGTGAGCAGGAGAGAAAGCCTGAAGGAGATTTCCACCAACTCTGAGGTCCTCTTCCGTACTTAGCTTCTCTGATCGAGCCTTATAAAGATGGAAAATGTAATCCTCCTACCTCTCTCCCTCTTCCACATCCCCTTGTTCCCCAGAGTGAACCCCAAACCCAGCCCTTGGGACGGAGGTGTGTACCTGACATTCCTCTTTGACTTCAGATCTATGGAAGCAGACCAGCCGTACCCACAATCCTGACAAACCCCAAGACTGGAGGCCACTGAGTGGAGCATCTCAGGGGAAGAATGTCAGTCAAAGAATGCGGGGGCTCGCGGGGGTCCTGGAAATCCAGACTCCTCTGCCCTGGGTGTCTGTGGTTCTTATCCTTCCCGAGACGTCTCGGCTGCTGGTGAGGGCTCAGCAGGCAGGAGATGTGAGCCCAGATGATCATGCCGAGAGCTTAACCCATCTCACTTTCTCCTCATGTCCACTTTCGGATGTCTACGAGCCTCGGCTCTCCTCCCGTTTGTTTTTCCCGAGGGTGATGTTGCTGGATTTATATGAACTTTGATTCACTTTCGCCCAAATCCTGACACGCCGTTACTTGAGTTGTGTGTCTTTGAGTGACTGACAACTTCTCTGAGACTCGGTTTCTTCCTCTGTAAAAAAGGAAATAGTCACGCCTGCCTAACTCGCCATTGGGGTTAAATGAGATCAGATGTAAACAGCAGCAGATTGTGCCCAGAATGTGGTAGACAAGTAGGAAGTAGGAGCAACCCTTCTCTACTGGTTCCTGAGCGTTTGCGGTTCCATCTCGCCCTGCTCTGGCTCCCAGTTCACGGTGGCTGGATGTGGTACATCCCTCCTCTGACCAGGACAGGTGAGAACAGGGATGCCTGGGGTCTGTGGCTGGGCTCTAGCACACACACAGGATTTTCACCCCAATTTCATGACACTTAACGAGGCATTCTCTTTCATGGCAGATAACGAAATTTGGATAAAGTATTTCAGAAGTTGGAGATTCCTAGTACGTCTACCGCCTTGCTTTCCAGAAGCCACCTGTTCTTTCTGTTTGTGTCGGGATTACAACAAGGAATCTTGGCAAAGAGGAGATGTTACTTTTAATTAAACATCCTGAGCCTCGTTTTCCCATTTTGGGATGACTCAGTGAGCTCCATGTGGGTGGAGGAGAAGGAAAGCAGGAAGTCATTTTTGATAGGAATATAAACTCAGGTGGTCGCAGGGATTATTAATAAGCATTAAGCATCCACGTTGCTAAAATAGCACCTGGCATGCAGCGGGATCTTTCTGTATGTTGGTTTCTTGTCCTTGACATGATACCCGAAGCAGGTCAAAGAGGAAAAGAAAAGGACTTGGAGTCCTAGATCTGGCTTCAAGTGTCAGCATTGTCTCTCAGCTGTGACCTCGGGAGCAAGCCACTCTCTCTCTCTCTCTCAGTCCTAGGGAATTCTCATCTTAAAAATTGAGAATAATCACAACTCTACCACTTTATGCAGTGGTTATGAAGATTGCATAACTAAATGAGAAGGCTTAATAAATGGCAAAACACAGAGTATTAGCTCCCCACCCTCAATTACTGTGGTTAATGATAATAATTTTGTGCCTCTTTTATTTTGATTTGGGAAAATATTAGTCAATTCCCAGTCATGATTCCAACTAGATTTTTTGAAATGACACAGTTTCTGGGCCACTTCCCAACTCTTGCAACCAAATATTGATCCCATTTGCTTTCTAGAGGCAGAAACTTAGGTTTCTTCCATCTTTTATTCCTGTTTTGCCCAATCCATAAGGGACCCCCCAGCTCACCAAGGTACCAGATGGGAGATCGGGAGCTCTTTTGAGAAGAAAGAAAAAGCTCTTTGAAAAACTGCTGATATAGATTGTTTATTTAATTTCAGGGAGGAGGGTCTACTTTTGTTTTTTAGGTGTAATGCAAGTAAAGTTTATTGCTACTTGAGCTTTTAATTGGTTTACTAATATTTTTTATAGCTTCTTATTTTAATGTTTATAAGTCCCCAGATGCTGAGGTTTACTGACATCCGTGAAGGGATTGATAAATGATTTAGTTGAAATCACAAAACTGGAGGCATTGTGTGAATTAGAAATTGTGCCACAGAGTCCTCTGGAATCACTCATTTAATGTGATTTGCGCTCTGCAGCTGTTCCTCACCACTGTCAAAGGAAACACAAATATCAACTGTTCCCCCAGCAAAGCAGGGGGTGCCCAAGGGATAGGGCAAGGCTTTGAGAGAGCATCAGGTAAGACTGGCAGACCGGTCTAGGTTAGGTCCCATGAGCAGGACTTCTTTCTTGAGCTCTGGGCCAGCCCTTTTTCCATGCTGCCCTCACCTCTATGGGAGTCCGGTAAGGTTTATCTGTGTGAATGGAGGGGAAGATGGACACATTCTTCTCATATCACATCAAAGCAGTTGTGGAACTTCTACAAACAGATCGACCCTCATACGTCAGCTGGGATCAAAACTCTAACATTTGACCTCATTCGTGCTTCTCTGTTGAATCTGTGGTTTAGCCAAGGCTGATTTCAGTGAGTTTGTTTTGCTATTGCTTTTTTTCTCTGGTGCAATTGGAGATTTTTTTGAAGTTTCTAAAATCCTTTTTTTTTTTTCTGATTTGAAAGAGATATTTGTTTATTACAGAAAATAATAGAAATCACCAGCAAATCCACCACCCAGAGATAATCATTATAAACAATGTTGATAAATATCCTTCTAGACTGTTTTCTCTGATATACATCTTTGTATTTTTTTTTTAATGGACACACAAAGCCTATATTTTTTGGTCGCCTGTTTTATTCGCTTATCTTTTTTGACCAGTTTCTCTCCATACTAGTCACTGACTGGTGTTCAGAGGGGCTTGAGAAGGCGGACCCTAAAAACAAATAACTCACTGGGAATGGTTTTCCCTAGTGCATCATGCCCTTGAGGAGAGGTGACATTGGCTGCAACTGTGCATTTCTGTTTGGTTTACTCCACTGTCATTTCAAAGGTACGGACATAATATAGATGCCCCTCTCCCTTTCTTTAGTCCATTTAAGGTACCATTCTCAACAAGTTCCTGAGGATGGTTTTGTTATTCTAGTTCCCTTTCTTTCTTCCTTCTTTCCATACATTCATTCATGCATCCATCCATCCGTTCATCTAACCTACTGTTCATCCATCCATCCATCCATCCATCCATCCATCCACCCAATGTATTGATCAACTAGGTTGTACCTGGCACTGTGTTTGTGGTAAGGATGCAGAGACACATGATGCAGGCCTCTGCTCACCAAGAGTTACCAGTCTCCATCTAGAATGTCCATCCGCCCTGGACATGAGATGGTAACTTCCATCTGATTGCTCCGCCATGAAATTGATCACTTCTAGACAGCCACCAGGCAGAGAAGTGGAGTATGGCAGGTAGTTCCTCTCTTACGATGGAGGCAATTTCTGCCCTTGAAAAACTGTGTCACTTCTCTTCTCTAAATCCCTAAATACTGACTACACCTCTAGCCCAGGACTCATTGAGACCACAAAATCAACGGAATATTAGAGAGTGAAATGGCAGCAACATTTTTGAAAAGCTGTTTCTCAACACAACTGTTAATATAGCTCATGTATCAAAGAAGACGGAGGATGGTGACAAAAAAAACCTTCCTGATTATTTTTAGGTTTTCTTTTTTCAAGTGTGGTCTCCTCAGGTGTTTGAGACAGCAAGGCTGTTCTGTTTAGGTTTAAACAGCATGTCCCTGCCTTCATGGTTTGTTCTAGAGAAGCATGTCTTTGTGTAAGAAGGGAAGATTTATTTTTGCCGGTGAGTGTAATGCAGAGCACGGTACACAACAGCATCCAGCGGGAGGAAGTTCCTCGTTGGATGCCAGCAGCAGTTACTGTAAAATGTTATAAGTGTGAACAGCCCCCACTCCCCACTCAGACAGAGCCGGCCGCACTTTTTCCAGGGAAGTGAGGTTGTTTCTTTTTATGGTGCCATTTCGACTTCCTAAGAGCGCCATAGATTTATAAGGAAATAATTTCTCCAGTGGGCCTTAGTGACATCCCAAAGTTTTACGTGTGCCATTTATGAAAGTGCTAGAACCGTTCCATGCAAACATTTCCATGTCACCAACTTAGGCCCATTTATCACATTTATGGAACTATACCATATGTGGTCTTTTTTTTTTTTTAAGATACCAAAATATTTTTAATAACCCCAACTCCACGGCAAACCTCGGAGGTTAGTTATAATAGCAAATGTGGCCAACAACACCCGTGCTGTTCAGAAAGCAATAGACAGTGGCTGCTGGCTCCGCCTGAGTGCCCTAGACATACCTGAGGCTTACTAAGTATAGCAAGATGTACCTCCACAGGCCCTCTTGTCTTCTTCTTCTCCTCCCTGCTGTCATCTCTCTAGGTACCCTGGCCACTCTTGGGTTGCTAGCAGATGTATGGGAACAAGCTTGAGATTTGGGGTTGAAGGGTCTGAATCTGAGGTCTGGCTCTATCCAATTTATTGTTAGCTGTGTGACTTTAATTAAGTGACTATCCTACTCTGGGCTTATTTCTATATCTGTAAAAGGCAGGTATAATAATAATGCTCATCTCAGGATTTGGGGGAAAATAGAGCTTTGGGAGGGGAGCAAAAGGCTGCATAGGAAGAAAAGAAAGAGGTAATACTACTTTGGCATCATTTAAAAATGTATCATAGTCTCGAAATTCTTGCTTCATACTGTGCCATCTATCTAGAGGTTGTTGAGGGTAGAAGCTATGAGTGTGGGATCTGCAGTCATACTACCTGGGCATTAGGCAAGTGCATTACTGTGTGGCTTGGGGCAAGTTATGTATCCTCTCTGTGCTCCATTTTCTCTCTGTAAACTTGGGATATTAATAGTAACTAACCACTCCTGGGGTCGTTGTGACGATGAGCTTAGATAGCCAATGTGCACAGTGTCTGGCACATATATGGTCAATAAATGCACGTAGTAGGAGTCCTAATTTTTAACTTTCTTATGTCAGTTGAAAATTCTGCATGTAAATTTGAAACAAAAGTTGTAATTTTTACTGGATACAGAAAAAGACCCCATTTTATTCCTCCTTTCCTCCTGCCCTTCCTTCCTTCCTTCCTTCCTTCCTTCCTTCCTTCCTTCCTGGCACATTTAAATCAACATATATAGAATTGGCATTGGGATACTTTAGTTAAATAACTATCAATTGCAAGTTCAGTTTGAGGAGGGGTTAAAAGATACATTGGATGTTTTGAAATGGTGGCAAATATAGGATTTTTCTCCCTAAAAAAAACACCTGAACTGTTTTCCTCAAACTTTTCAAAACAGTTCAGTTTTGGATGGAGGCAAGAATAGAGGAGTTTAATAAAGGAAGTTTTGGGTTTTTTGTTTTGTTTTTTTTTCCAAAATGCAACACAGGAGATCAGGGGTTATTGTGAAACACAGCAGCCTTTTGCAGCCCACTCTGCCTTGAATTCCAACTTGCCAAAGCAAGATTTTATTAAGATAAGATTATTCAATTTCCTTCTGTTGTTCTTGGGACTCTGCATTTTTGTAACTCATTTGCACCTGTCCGCGTGTTCCATTCCAGAGGGTGTGATTATGGACAGATAAAATGGGATGAAATAACATGGGCATCCTGCTACATTGGTATTCAAATTCAGTATTCAGAGCTCAACATGCCTGAAATACAGATTTTGCTCTGAAATACAATGGATGGCCAACAAATGTTCCTTGATTAAACAAAGAAGGAAAGAAAGGCAAGGGACAGGAGAGGAGAGGCAGAAAGGGGAGTCCAATGTGTTACAGCGGGATGGGGGCCAGGGACCCCCTCAGAGAGGCGGGGAGGAGTCTGATAACCCCATGCCACCAGTTCTTCAGCATCGTGTCTGGTGGGGTCTGGAGAGAGCCAGAACAAATTGTTTCCCCATCCTGTTCTCCAAAACCGTGCCAAGGGGAACTGGCGAGGACTCACTCGTATTCCTTCTGCCAGTGTCTGGCGTAGGACCCGACAAGTATTGTAGTAGGTGCCTTAACAATGCTTGTTGAAGGAAACATTCCATGGGCCTGACAGTTTTTTAATGAACATAGCTGTTTTCATTTACAGAACTCATGTTAAATGATGTGACAATATTTTGAGAGCTCCGTGGCCCTGACTCATCCACAAGAATCATTCAGTTCAGTGAATTGGGCCCAGTAGCGTCTCTGGTTGTTAACAGTCATTTGGCCTGAACTGTTGGTGACTGCAAACAGCAAGGTTCTTCTAGCCTCTCTCCTAAGAGGTTGACATCATCTTGGTGCCATGGAGACCTGCAGGTGCCCCCCTCCCCACCACTATTTTTATAATAAAATGTTGAAGTCATGCAGCCTCAGCTCCTGTGACATGGTGCTGTATCTCTCACAGGTCCTCTAGCTCACAGATGCACGCCAAGGCTGTGTCCTCCACGGGCTTTGCAAGAACATGGGTCTGGCTCTGGATAAATATTGTGCAGTAAGGACACACACACTCTCTAAAACGCCAGCCTTGGAGTTTCCTATCGGCCCTTACCTTGCATCTCAACCAGAGGCAGAGTTTTGCCCTTTTTTGGGAAGAGGCCCAGTGGAGACAGAGGGCAGTGCTGGACGAGTGAGTGGTCCTGACCTCGTCATCTGTGTTTCCATCCTACAACAGGGTGTTGGAGCTAAAGAGACTCCAGCATTCTATCCAGGCTCTGTTTCCTGCTCATTGATGACCTTGGGCACCCACGAACTCCCCTGGACCTCAATTTCCTCATCTATAAAGCAGGGACAGGAACGGTCCTACCCTAAAAGGTTGTGAGAATTGAATATGGCTGTTAGTTCCTTAGCACCACCTGAGGGTCCAGGCGATGTGGTTACATATCCAAATATCCAGAGGGCTTTTCAAAGCCCGAGACGCCCAGACCTATGGAATCAGAATCTCTGGAAGTGGGGGCCCAGGAGGTCATATTTTAAAAAATCCCCAGAGATGATTTGCACACTCAACCAGGGTTGAAACTAATTCCAAAGGAACTGGATTCATGGGGTCTTCTTTTAGGGAGGCAGTGTAGCCAGCATAACCAACCTTTAGACGCTCAAGTCAGAATATGTGGGTTCCAACCCCAGCACGTCCCACTCCCCACAACCGTTTACCATTGACCTCGAGCCAATGACTTAACTTCCCTGGACGTCAGTTTACTCAATAAGAAAATGAGGACAATATCAGCACCTCTTGTAGAGTCACATAGGGATTAAATGAGCTAATACATGTCAAATCTTAGAGGTGCCTGGCACAGAGTAAGCCTCCAGTAACTGAGAAGCATGTTATACATATGAGCTCATTTAATCTGCATAATAACCCTAGGTAGTAGGTGCTATCATTATTCACATTTTAACTATGTGGAGACAAGACACTGGGCATTTATGTAACTTCCCTAAGGTCACAGGTGTTTGGACCTGCTCCCCAGATGCTGTGCTCCTCACCACAACACAGCACAGAACACGTTATCATGAGCTGTTGGCCCAGGCAGGGGAGTCTGCCCAGCTCAGCCGCCTGTGACGGCCTGGGCCATGGGCTGCAGCTGACCACACAAGTGGGCATGGGATACATTCTCTGTAAATTATGTTTATTTTTTGTAGGGCTAGAGATCAGCTGTGGGGCATGGAAGGGGCGAGGCATTCCAGGTCCTTCCGGCTGTCTTGCCTGTGACCATTTGTGGTCGCCTTGGGGTGCATGGCACTAATTCATGGCAGCCTGATGGCAGCATCCCCCAGTGATGTCGGGGTCACAGAGGGAGAGGAAGAAGCTTACCCCAGACTCCTGCTTTTTCAGGGGCAGTTGGGTTGTGGGGACTTCCAGCCCGCCGTGAACTTTCTCTTCTTTCCAGTCAACACAGTAGGTGTCCTGTAAGAATACAGAGAAGTCCCAGGCAATGCTGGGTTTCATAAGTGAAGGCGTCCTCAGGCAGCCATCGCAGCCCTGACACATCTCTCCCCGTTTCTGTGGGCAAGGAAAACTGCCCCCAGGAACTAAGGAAGTCCCCAGCTCCAGCGAGGCTTAGACACGTGCACGCCTCTGCGAGCGCAAGCCTGCACAATTGCCGGCTCTGTCTCCCTGCAGCCAGCTGGGCTGAATGTTCCTGGGACCGGAGCTTTTTCCTTCCCCCTCTCACTCCTCCCTTCTCTTGCCCCGCTGGCTCCACACCCTCCTGAATGTTCCATTCTGAACAGCCACAATCAGGAGCCTGTTTCTGTGCTGGGAAAAAGAGCAGCGTGAAGGCTTTTAAACTTGCTGGGTAATTTAAGGTATTTATCGCTATTTGGAGAGCTTTGCTTGTTTTGAATCCATTCCCCCTCCAGCTTTCAGAAATGGTGCAAAAGATGATTAGTTTTTTTTTTTCTCTGAAAAGGATGCTTCCGGGTCCTTCTGCTGCCTCCGAGCTGGATGCTGAAAGCAGCCTCCAGACCTGGGTGCATTAGCTGAGGTTTTGTTCATTCTTCATTCAGGCTGTCCATAAACATTAATTAGGCGCCTCCAACGGTCCAGGCCAGACTCCTGTGTGCAGACAGCTCCCCTTCCCGCACCGGACTGTGTTTCCAACACTTGGAGCCGTAGACTGGAGGTCAGTGTGGTTTTGGACTCCAGCCCACCCCGAGGTCAAGCCGTGCTTTGCCAATTAGCTCTGTGGGCACAGTTCTCAGCTTTTCCAAAACTTTGTTTTTCATCTGTAAAATAGGTGTGATAACAGCCCCTACCTTACCACTCTGGAAGCCAGACTACCTGGGTTCAAATCCCAGCTCTGCCATTTCCTCATGCTGTGGTCTTAGCATCTCTGTTTTCTGAGTTATCTTTACCTTGAAAAGGACAGGTAGTCCTCAGAAGACAGTGAGAGGACTGGCGAGTCAATGCATATAAAGTACTCATACCTGTATACAGAAAGTGCTCAATGCAACCAACGTTAGGCGAGAGAGAGGGGAGAGCGAGAACACACGCACCCCTCTCTCCTGGCAAGAGGCACTTGATAAATCTAAGTTACTCTCCCCACCCCTCCTTTCCTAAAGGCTGAACAAGCCAGTCGCTGGACGGCGGTGGAGGCTTGCCAAGCTGCCTGAAGAATCTGGACTCTCCACTCAGCTTCTTGAAGGTCTCCCTGACCTAACAGAGACGGGAAGGCGAAGGGTCTCTTGACCAGGTGCACTGATGCCCGAACCTTACAGAAGGCCCCATGGTCTGCAGACTTCCCTCTGGCCTTGCCATGCTAAGGGAGACCCTCCCTAGCGAGCCTGCCACAGAGAGTCCTCCAAACCAAAAGGCTTCTTCACACTCAGAATCTATAAGCGATAGCTGCCCAGACCCCACCCCTGGGGCAGAGTGGACCTTCGTTCCCTCTCCATTCGAGCCCCTCTATGAACTGTTCCCATCTCCCCCGTGTCCCACTCAGCCTCCTTCATGGATACTTCTCTCTGTCTCTCTCTCTCTGTCTCTCTCTGTCTCTCTTTCTCTCTCTCTCTCTCTCTCTCTCTCTCTCTCTCTCTGGCGATGGGCCAACGAGAAATCCCTAAGACCATGTATGGAGATGAAAAGATAATCATTCGGATCTGGGCAGTGATCTCTAGTCTGACTGGTCACTATGGTTTTGTCCTCCCAGGAGCCTGACCAAGGGATGCGAGGGCCAGGTCAGAGCCAGGCTGCTTGATTCAAATCTTGACTCTGCAAGCAATTTGGCTTTGCTGTGCCTTAGTTTCCTCATTTGCAGAATGGGGTCAATATTAGCCTCTTATTTCATAGGGATGTCACGAATATTCAGGGAGATGATCTATATAAAGTGCTCAGCGTGCCTGGCCGTGTATCATTGCTGTTACTATTATTGTTATTGTTTTTGTCATCAAAGCACTTATTAAACTGGCCTGTAACCAGGGATTTACTCGTCTACTTCCCCCAAGAGCCTGGCGGCAAATTAAACTCCAGGGAACAGTCGTCACGTAAAAGGAGAGACTGTGTTTACAAAAGATTCCTTTACTCGCAGAAAGGTTCCCTTAAGCTGTATTTTCAGACATTTCATCCAAAGTTCATTTTTTTCTTTCTCTTTTTTCTCCCCCCAAATTGCATAAACTGAGGAGAGTCTTTCCCCAATCCAGTGGGAGCCCACGTACAGGTGTGTGGCAGTGGTGACACTGAAGTGAGTGAGCACACTGGGCAGTGCCTGCGATTTCCTCTCTGTAACTGGGGTCACTGTCAGCATTCCTTTTGACTGGTCAGTGACCATTGTCATACTGGTTAAAAAATATTTTAATGATCAGCCCTGAGGGAAAGAATGCTAAGATGTCTGCTCTGATGTTATAAGTTTTGATACGATTTAGGTAGCCCAGGGTTTTGATCCTGGACTGCGAAATGCCTGAGAATGCCCAGGCAGTACCAGGGTGGAGGTTTCTAGAAGCACCGTGAACAAGGGTCATACATGGTGCCTGCAGGTCTCTGCACAGTGGGGTGGAAACTGCAGGAGTCAGGGGACGGCGAACTGGCTCCAAGGTCAGCTCTGGCACAGAGAGTACCGGCTTGTGATGAGTGACAGGGGCGACTCCACTCAGGGTCCCGGCTGTCTAGCTGTCTTATTGAAGGTGTCCACGCAGAGAGGGGTGAGAAGGAGCAGATAGCTCCAGACGTGGAGAATAGAAAGGGTGTGGCTTTCTGCTTCCTGGCAGATTTCGCTGAACTACTACAGTGAATGAAAAAGGTTACAGTAAAACCACTTGATGAGCTATCCTGTGACTGGTGTCCACTGATTCCATGAGCGAGTGTTTCTGAGAGCTGGCTGCCAGCCCGGCCTTGGCCTCCTTCAGTCCTAGAGCATACGAGTGTGATTGGGTTCAGACGCCAGTCCCACCTCCAAAGAGAGGCCAGGAGGGATGACCTCCCAACTGGGTGAGATTACTCCCTGTGACGGGCAGCTCAGTGCATGACAAGGAGACCTGGCTCATTCAAGTGACTGCGAGCCCTCCTCCTCCAGCTCCCAGACAGTGCACCTCCCCCGGGTTTCCCATGTCACTCGCATGGCATCCTGTCCCTCCCACTGCTTCCACCCAGACACCCAGGCCTGAACGCCTGATACTGGGCCATACCTTTTCCATTACTTACTTTTCTGAGGCTACCATAACACATTACCACAAACCAGTTGCTTAAAACAACAGAAATGTGTTCTCTCACTGTTCTAGCAGCCAGAAGCCTGACATTGGTGTCGGCAGGGCTGCACTCCCTCCAAAGCCTCGAGAGGAGAATTCATTCTTTGCCTCTTCCAGCTGCTGGCAGTTTCTGGCATCGACGTGGGGCCACATCTCTCTGCTCCATCTTCACGTTGCCGCCTCCTCTTTCGTGCCTTCTCTTCTGTCTTTTATAAAGACACTTGTCATTGGACTGAGGGCCCACCTGGCAATCCAGGATGACCTCCTCATCTCAAGATCCTTGATCACATCTGCAAAGACCCCTTTTCCAAATAAGATATCAGTCACAGGTTCCAGGAATTTGAACGTGGATATATCTTTGGGGGGAACCCCAGTCAACCTATTGCAGCTTTTAATGGAAAGGTTAGTTATATAGATTAATACTGACAGGAGGACGTTTTCTATGCCGAAGGCATTTTCTCAAGAATAAACATCTGGTTATATCTATTTCCAGCCGTGTGACTTGTACAAGTTACTTAACCTCTTTGGGCCTCAGCTTCTTGAGAATAATAATACTAGTACCTACTCATAAGCTTGTCGTGAGGATTAAATAAATTCACGTAAGTGTAATGCTCCGAGTACTATCTGGCACGTAGCATACATTCTTTAAATATCAGCCATTCATATGGTGGTTATCATCATGGCATCATAATCACCATTGGAACCTTCCCCCACCCCAGAGAATGAGACTTTCCTAGTTCACTCACTTCACATTTAGTGTGTATTTTTCTAGTATGCTGGCCTTTTTCTGTCTCGACTTCTTGGCTTGGTGCAAATAGGTTAGAATTTGTTACTGTGTGACCTTGGGCATGTTCCTCTCTGAGGAACTTCTCTGAGTCTGGAAGGGCTGCTAAAAGATGAAAAGCGGTCACTTGTGTGACACATGGCTGACATCAATCTACGGTGGCTGCACCGTGCATAAAATAGCACGTGTCCAGTTTGTTGCTACTCTGTAAACCCTGGTGGCATTTTTCTTCTCTGCCTGTGTCTTTATGGCTGCTTGGTCTTTCCCTGCTGTCAGCGCTCCCCAGCCTTTAGTGAATGGCTCGCAGTTAGTTTTAGTCAATTTCCTCCTCCAAACCCATTTTTTTTCCTTCGGTCTCCAGCACCAATGAGCTGTGTAGTCCAGATTGCTGTCCCAGAGCGTCTTTGTTTTTTGTTTTTTTGTTTTGTTTTGTTTGCTGGTGTGTTTGGGGAGCAAGTTTGCTAACTATCTTATTAGACCATAGTTATTTTGTTAGTTAAGAGCTTTCCAGGTACATTCTAACTTGGTGTGCTTCAAACGCACACCCTTGCCCTCAGTGGTCTGTCCTGGTGGGCAGCAACCAGACCATAAATCTTGCAATAGCTCCGATTTCGACAGCAGTAGCCACGCCTACTCTGTGCCAGGAGCTGTGCTAAGTACTTTGCATTTCATCCTCCCCCACTAATGAGGAGAGGCCCATGACAATCTGCATTTTACAAATGAGGAAATGAAGGAGGCCCAAGGAGTTCCAGCAACTTCTTTCCCACAATCACCCAGTTTGGTAGGTGGTGGGGCTGCAATTCGAACGCAGGCATTCGGGGTTTAGCAGCTGTGCTCTGAGACACCACACAGCACGGCCCCTCATTAAACGTCTCTGACAATTTTGGGGAGGCGCACAGAGTTCCATAAATGTTTTATGGAATTAACTGAATGTGGACTGGCCTTTCCTGTTCACTGAGGAACCTTGGTCTATCTTTGCACACAGACTAGAACATTTTCTTTGCCTATCTCCCTGCCCCCTTACCCCTACCCCCCGCCAGCCTCCAACGTGAGACTAGTGCAGATTTTTTTCTCACCGAGTTTTCCCATCTAGGATATATAATGCCCTCATCCTCTTAACCTGTGCATGGTACAAGAGATAGCCTTTTAAATCCAGGTGCTGTGTGACCTGGGGCAAGCCACATAACCTCTCTGAGCCTCACATTTCTGAGGTTAATAACATTTAACACATTAAGTGTGCTAATGGATATACAGTGTCAGGCATAATAGCACGTCTCAATACATGGTAACTTGAAAAGTAAAATATAAAATACTTTGTGTTTTTCTGAAGAATGGTGTCACACGATTCTCAAGATATATATTTTTTACTACATTTTGTTTGCTCAGATAAATCTAGCATAGATATCTCTAGTAGAACACATGTATTTAGTGGCGAACACGCTCATCAGTTATTTATATTGAAATATTCTGGCTAAATGAACAGTGTATTAAAAAAATACTTTTAAAGTTCAGCCAGAAACAGATGAGGATGAGCATCATTATTTATGACACAGAATCGTTTCCCTTTGAAATGGATCTAATTAAGAAACTAGAATAGACATCAATTACTTCGCTTCTTGGGCGTACTTCTCAATGGGAGCCGTGAACACGCTCTGCAACAAGGAAGAATGTTCTAGAATTGCCTCCTGCGGCGCCTCGCCCTTTTCCACCTGGATGAGAAGGAGTCCTGTCCTTCCCATCTTTGTTTATCTTCTCTGTTTTCCTCACGGCTGTGCAGTGTCAGTAGGATGCCTTATCGTCAGGGCCCAAGAAGGTCTCTGGAACCATGAATAATAGCAGTAGTAATGATAACAAATAATAATAATGATAATAGCAACAGTAACAGCTGCTGTTGTGTGCTGAGTGTGTACTCAGTGCCAGATGCTGCTGCATGAGGCCTCATGGAAGGACAGCCAGCTCTGAAGCCAGACCCCGGTCCTACCCCATGGCCTCGAGCATGCAGCTTCTGGGGGCCTTGGCTTCCTCTCCTGCAGAATGGGATTCCGAACATGACCCTTCTGAGAGGGTTGTTCTGCGGCTGAAATGCTATATGTGTTCAGTACGTAGCAGCTATCCGGCAGGCAGGCTGTAAGCACTCGGTCACGTTAATTACTGTTGATTCCTTGAGGAGCTTCCTGGTGGAGGTACACCCCCAGTTTTGTGTCCGAGGCATTCGGGCTCAGAGAGGCTTCAGGGCTTGCTCAAGGTCACAGGTGCATCGGTTGAGAGGTGTGGGTTCAAGCCCAGCTCCGACACCAGGGACGGTGCTCACACCCTACACCCTCAACCAGACATCCTAGGAGATGCTGTCTACGCAGCGGGGAACCTGCTGGGTGATTACCTTTCCAAATCTGATTTTTCTGGGCCATTATCTCATTAGGGCAAGAGATCGGCCATCAGTTTCTGAGCGGTATACTCGTTTCTTATTGCTGCTGTAACAAATGACCACCAATTAGGGGATTAAAACCACACAAATGTGTTCTTTCACACTCTGAAGGTCAGAAGTGTGAAATAGGTCTTATGGGGCCAAAAGCAAGGTGTTAGCAGGTCCAAGCTCCTTGTGGAGGGCCTGGGGGAGAACCCATTTCCTGCCTTTTCCAGCTTCCAAAGGCCACCTGCATTCCTCGGCTCGTGGTCCCATCACTTCAACCTCTGCTTCTGTTGTCATCTCCCCTGACTCAGACCCTCCTGCCTCCCTCTTATAAGGACCCTGGTGATTGTCACCTGAACAATCCAGGATAATCCCCCCCATCTCAGGATCCTTAGTTTAATCCCATCTGCAAAGTCCCTATTTGCCATGTAAGGTCGCACATTCACAGGTACCAGTGATTAGGAGGTGGCCCCTCTTTGGGGGCCATCATTCTGCCTAGCACAGAGGGACATTCTCATTTCGACACTGACCACATGCTCGTTTCTTGGTGTGCTGTGTGGTGGTGGTGGTGACTTTGGGGCAAAGCAGATTTAGCCCTAGTCTCAGCCCCTCCCCTTACTAACCTGTGAGGCTAGGCCAGGTATTTCATTTCTGGTGCCTCCGTTTTTCTTCTTTTCCTGACTTGAAAACAAAATAGAGGCTTCGTATTCCAGTGTTGCAGGGCTGTTGAAAGCTCAAAATGAAATAATGTGTGTAAAGCGCCTGGTCCTAATTGGCTCTCAAAAATGGGAACCTTTATTCTCACGATGATTACTTTTAAATTATTTTTAATGCTCCTGTAACAACAAACAGAGCCCAGTGTCTTGGTAAAAATGAACAAGGGTCTTAGCAGGCAGGTCGAGGGGTTTCGAATAATGACCTGCAAAAGGCGCAAAACCAAACCTGGTTCCAACTCGCCAGCAGTGGACTCAGCTGGAAACAAAAGCGTCATTCAGCTGACCAGATGATAGGTGTGAACCAGGAGGGGAAGGGGAGCGGAGATTAGCTTGTCAAACAGTATTTTATTGTGAAAGCTGCAGATCAAGGCGGCCTTTTGTAACAGCGTTTATATTAAAAGAGGCACGAGATTGTTTATGGCCCCTATCGAGGCCCAGAGCCTGAACAGCAACCCTGTTTGATCAGCCTTTCATGGGTTATATGATGTTTCCAGGAGGAATTGGGTATAAATCTTTCAAGCTGCACGTTTGAAAGTGGAAGAAACCAGTGGAAATTATGGGGACGAGAGAGTGAGCGAGAGCAAGAGAGAGAAAAGTCTGGTCCCTCTGAGCGATCAGAATTTCAGATACGGTGCGTGGCCTCCTCAGGTACCAGGTGGCCACGCTGGGCAGCTGGACATTGGGTGGCAAAGGGAAAGGTGATTCTTTGTTTGCTCAGGGGGCCCTGGTTTCCCTTCCAGCCTCTTCTCATGTCGCCCTGCCCACTGGCCTGCGTTCCTCAAACATGCCAAACTAGTGCCCACCATAGGATTTGGGTGTTTGCTGTTCCCGTTCCTGGAACATACGTCCGCATAGGTCTTTCTGTGGTTGGCTTCTTCTTGTCCAGTCTCAGATGAAATATCACCTCCCCCAAGAGGTCTTCCCCACCCTGCCAATCACTCCTTGTAGCATCACCTTGTTTTATTGTCTTCACAGTAGTCACCACCATCAGACATGGTCTTGCTCATCTGTCTGTCGGGTAGCACTCTCAACGCCTCTGGAATATGGTCTCTAAGGGAAACAGAGACTTCGGCTCTTATTCACTGCCATCGCCCCACCCCAGACATTGCGGAGCCCACAGAAGGCATTTATGATATAATCTCTAACACACAGCACTTACCTTGTGCACCATCTGTTCTCGTGCCTTACTTGCATGCATTCATTTAACTCCTCTCCACAAATCCATTTTACAGATGAGGAAACTGAGGCGTAGTTAGAAAAATGAAAAAAAATCAAATTACTATTCAGACCTATCCATGGTATCAATAAGTTGGTTTAGCAACTCTGTTGGTTATCTATTGCTACAGTCATTCCATGGAACACAACAGCCCGTATCTTCATGCTAGTTGTCAAGAGTGCCAAGGAGCAGAAAGAACAGATTTTTTAAAATTTTTTTTACTGGTTGGGAGATAGAGACTGCATTTATGTTTTCAGAGAGTTCACACGGAGCATTCACTGAGCATCCACCCTCTTTTATTTTATTTTTATTGATTTTTTTTTTTTTGCTGGGATTTCATCTCCAGAGTTGGGTACATTTTAGTTTTAAATACTCAGCAGTCCTGAGAAGTATAGCATTGGCCCCATTGCATTCAGCTTGGGAAACAGAGACCGAGGGAGGTAAAGGAACTTATTTGGGCTCCCAATTTCAGCTCTAGTTTTATTTCCCCTGCGATTCTCCAGATATAAACACTCCACCTCACAGAGTGCCTGGGACATAGTACATTGTCCCTAAATGTTGGCCAAATGAATGAACGAGGAAAGGACACCCACTACCCTGTGCGGGTAGACAAGACTATCTTCATGTTATAGAAGAGAACGCTGACATTTAGAGAGAGTTAGTTCAGGGTCACCCGGCTAGTAAATGAGGCAAGATTCCAACCCAGACGATTCCAGCTCCTCGAGCCAGTGCTGTCTGCATGAGGTGGAATTCAGGACCCAAATGTCTTCTCCACAGTTTAGACTCCCCACCAGGAGAGAGGGGACAAGGAGGGTATATATGTTTGTTTGTAAACCCCTCAAGGACTGGAACCCCTGCCGACTCGGGACTAGAATCAACACATGCCCTGGACGTCCCTCGCTGTCCTCACCGGGCCTCAGTCTCCTTGGCCTCAGCCTCGGCCCTGTGTGTGGCTCGGGGAAGAGGGGTTGGGAATGGAGGGAGCCCCCAAAACAAAGCCATTTGCCTGTGGGCCCTCCACAGAGGGCAAGGCCCGCCCAGCCTGCATGGATGTTGAGTGGCATTCGGGGCCTGACCAGAGTGTGGCAGCTGAGCCCAAGCCTCGGGGACAACCAGCTCTGACACCTGCTCTCGGAGAGAGCGCGGCACCTTTCTTTCTCTTTTGGAAACTACACATGTGTCATTCACCGCTGAGCATGGGAAAAGATGAAACAGAGCCTCACCTGTGGAAAATCTTAGAGAAATCCTAAGTAGCTTCCAAAAGTGCTGCCAGAATTATTGTTGGCTCATCACACCGATGACCAGCTGCTGCCATGAGGCAGCTCTGACTGTGTAGGACGAGAGGCTCCCCCACACCCCCTGTGTTGTGATGTTGCTGATGTTATTTGTGTGTGTGTCTCCACCCACCCATCAGAGCTATCTGCTGGGCTGCCCTTCAGTTGGTAAAGCCCCACTGACCCGTCCGCTTTCATTTGAATGACTTGAATGTCTGTCAGCATTCATCCACTCACCAGGCGTTGTTGGGCTCTTCCTAGTGCCAGGTTTGTGCCAGGCCTCAGGAATACAGCAGTGCACAGTGCCATGTGGTCCTTATTCTCAGGTAGAATACGAGGTGTGATCAAACAGTACAGTGAATGTTTAAATAAAAAAACATTTATTACAGTACAAGATACATCGCCATTAATCCCCCTCAAAGTACTCCCCCTCGCTTCAAACACACTTATCTCATTGTTCTTGCCACTTTCTGAAGCAGTTCTGGAAGTCCTCTTTCAAGAGTGTCTTTCGTTGTGCTGTCGTGGCTGCCTCGATGTCCTGAATCATTTTGACTTTGGGGAAGAGCCAGAAGTTGCACGGTGCCAGATCCGGTGAATAAGGTGGACGAGGACACACCGTAATGTTCTTATTGGACAGAAATTGCCATGTACCAGAAGCGATGTGTGTCACAGAGCATTGTCATGATGGAGGATGATTTATGGCACACTTTAAAACACCTTCTCTCAACCATAGCTCACACCCAACTGACTGCACCGAACAAGCTGAAACTTGTCACACACTATTAGTAAGGTTTGACGTGCCGCTTCCCTTTTTGAAGATCCCTGCCTTTTGCTGATGGCACTCGGCAGCAGCATTCACCATATTTTGTGATCACAACAGAAAGGCTCCATGTAAAACATTTTTTTTATTTAAACATTCACTGTAATTTTTTTTTTTATCACACCTCGGACAGTCTAGTTGGGGAGAGACAGGCAATACCAAACAGATAAATAGGAAAATACCAGATAGTGATAGAATGCAATAAAGAAAGCAAAGTAAGGTGATAAGACAGTGGGGTGTGTCTAAGAAGGCTGACTCCCTAAGGCAGGGTATGATGCGAATGAGTACAAGAAATCAGCCATGGGGCCCTTGGGGGGACAATGGTCAGGCAGGTGCAAAGGCCCCACTGGAGAAGCGAGCCTGGTGGTTTGAAGAACCCAAAACGAAGAGTGGAGCTAGACCTTAGTGAATATGGGGCAAGGGTGGGACATGTGGCCGGGCGGGCAAGGGCCTCTCCATGGAGTCTGGTTGGGCCACAGAAATAAGGATGTTTTACGAGGAAACACCATCGCCGTTGACTGCTGGGAAGACGTGTGGAGTCTCCCATTGGTGTCCTCTCATTAGAGGGTTTATTTCTGCTCCTTGAGGCAATGATTCAGCTCCTACACCTGGCCCAGGTAGGATGGAAATGGAGGCTCTCCCTGGGTTTCTGTGGCTTTAGCCAAGCCCCTCGCCCTCCCTTCTCCTCTGGTTTGTGCTCACCCAAACTGGTATGTTCTCCAAGGGGAGGAAAGCTGGACCTGCTGGGCCCGCAGTTCTGAGTGCTACAGCCCCACGTTCCTGTTGAGGGCCCGGATTCAGGTGGGAAGAGCGCGTTAGGGTCAGTCAAGTCCATGTTTGAATCTCCGTCTTGCTACTTAACGGCTGTGTCACCTTCAAGTTGCTGAACCTCAGTAACAATGGGGATAGATAATAATATCTCCTTCAAAAGGTTGTTGTGAGGATTAATTGAGATAATAAAGGAAAACATCTAGCACAAAGGACGTGCTTCCTCACTTTCAAGGTTTTCTTTTCTTCCAGTGTCTTACCAGGCTGTGTGTGGCTCTTAGAAGGACGGGGACAGAACTCCTAGTAACACGTCACTGAGCAAGAAAGTGGGCGCAGGCCACATGGCTGTGTGCATTCCCATCTAGATGATAGTATGAGTAAAAAGAGATCAATAAAAAAGCAGTGAGGGACTGATTCATGCGACAATATGTAGGTGACCCTCAAAAACATCAGGCTAAGTAAAAGAAGCCAGTCGCAAAAGACCATATATTGTATGATTTCCTTTCATTTATGTGAAATCTCCAAAATAGGGTAAATCCTATTTTAACAGGGGTACAGGGTTTCTTTTTGGAGCAACAAATATATTCTAGATAATGGTGAAGTTTGCAAAGCTCTCTGTAAATAGACTAAAAAACCCATTGAATTATTTACTTTAAATATATGACTTTTATAATATAAAATTATATCTCAGTACAGCTGCTTAAAAAAGATGCAGCTCCATTACTTTCAAAAATGATACACAGTTTTAAAATAAGACATATAAAATTCATCAGTTATCTGAGAAGATTGCCATTCACTGTTTGCCTCTATTCTTTACTCATGGGGCATTAAAAGAAAAGATCAAAAATTGAAATCAGGGAAGGAACCCTTGATTTTTGTGAGGGTTGGATTTGCAGTCTTTTTCAGAATAAGGCTCTCAATGATCACAGAAGTGGAAATGACTCCTAATTCTGCATTGAATGTCATTAACATTAGTTCAGACATACATGTTGAGAGCCCATTGTGTGTCTGCCACCTTCTTAAATGCTGGATCAGAACTAGGCAGGGGGCGGGGCTTTAGTGGGGGGTGGGGTGGGGAGGGGCCAGGCCACCCGGGCAGAGGGCGGGGCAACAGCAGCCCCAGGTCTTCCAAGATTTCCAGAGTGGTCCTGTGAATACAGGCACACCTCCCAAAGGGTGCTGCTCAGGGTACCAGCTGTGTTAGTCAGGGCCCTCCAGAGGCATGCGTGTGTGTGTGTGTGTGTGCACATTTGTGTGTGTGTGTGTGTGTATGTAAAGAGATCTATTATAAGGAAGTGGTTCACATGATTATGGAGGCTGACAAGTCCTAAGATCTGCGGTTGGCCAGCTGGAGACCCAAGAGAGCCAAATGTTTCCACTTGAACCCAAAGCCAGGAAAAAACAGATGTTTCAGCTCAAAGGCAGTCAGGCAGAAGGAATTAGTTCTCTCTTACTCTTGGCGAAGGTCAGCCCTTTTGTTTTCTAAAGGCCTTCAACTGATTGGATGAGGCCCACCCACGTTGGGGAGTGCAATCTGTTTCACTATATCTACTGATTCCAATGTTAATCTCATCCAGAAGCACCCTCACAGACACACCCTGAATAATCTTTGACAATGTCTGGGCACCCTGTGGCCCAGTCAAGTTGATACATAAAATTGTCACACCAGCCCAGCAAGATGTCCCACCACCCTCCAAACGCAGTTCCTAGGAGAGTTGGGAAGTACTGTCTCCTATAGTCCTTCGGAATTCAAGGAGTACACTTATACAAAAAGGACCTGAAAAGTCCTGCAGAGAAAAGAAACCTGTTTAACCCACTGTTGGTCAATCTGAGAATTCTAGAAACACTCCTACACCCCTTTTTCTTTTTAAATTTCTTTTTGCTTTGACTTAAAAAAAAAAGAAGAATTGGGTATATCACAGACTTTTTTGACATACGCTGAAATAATATAGTGTGGGATTGGGCTGTACTGGAAGTATATATATTGTACGGCAAGTTCCGTTTGGGTGGGACCAGGTGAGGGACCAACAATATCAGAGAGGCTTCCTACAGGAGCTTTCGCCTGAGCGTGGTGTTGAGGAGTGAACAGGCTTTGTCTAGCTGTCTGAGGTGATCTGGGGAGAAGCAGCGCGTGTGAAAGATCTGTAATATTCTATTGGCTTCTCTCTGCCTACAGGAACAGCAGCAGCATTTGTTGTGATTTTATTTTAGTTTTGTCCTTGGTGGCAAGAAACCCTTGCTGACCATCAGTTACAAGCAGGTCATTGATTTTAGCTGACTCCTGTTTACCCCCAGTTTCGGTAACGCCTGTGATGTTGTGGCCCGGATATCTTGGTATTGAAGGTTTCTATGTCTCTGGAGTTTATGGTCTTGTTTTTCAGAAAACTGACAGAGAGAGAGAGAGAGAGAGAGAGAGGCTGAGTTAGTAATGATGTCCTTTCTACGGTCTAAAGAGTTAACCTTTATGCTGTCTGATTCCTCACATGAGCCACCTCATTAGGGAATGAAAACTGCCCCTGTGGCAATAGATACTTTATCCCAGTGGCAGCAGCGTAATGTCGCTGAAAGCCCAGATCATTGGGCTCTGGGTTTGAGGGCTGCTCCGGGCCCTAACCAGCTCGCTCCTGTAGCCACAGCAGTCAGTCGCTCACTGAGTGCCAGCCCTGTGCCAGCACCACCAGGCCAATGCCTGGCATGATCTGTGCCTCCATCTCCAAAGTTGTCTAATGAGATAAACTGTACCTGCCGTCACAGGACAGGTGTGAATCCCCTTTAAAAGACGGGCAGCTGCCCTTTGGTGGGAAAGAAGGAGTGGGAGCGGGAGAGAGGAGGGTCGTGCTCAGGAGCAGGAATGGAGGTTGACTGGGGAGTAAGAGAAGCTTGTCAAGAGCAGGGGTGGATGTCTTGTGGCTCAAACGCGGGGCCCTGCCCAGCACCGGATGACTCAGCAGACAGAGGAAACAGGACTGGGGCTTGGGCAAAGCAGGGAACATGCTTCCCCGCCCCCCAGAAGAAGACAGAGAGAGAAAATTTTGATATTTATAAAAATCACTCATGTGGTCACTGTGGGAAAAATCAGAAATAGGTTGGATTTACACTTATGTTACGGTTTAAACTTGTTTTTACTTCGAACTCCATTGTGGAGGGGCCCTATGGTTTTGTCAGGGCTTGGAGTCTTTAAAGGTCTAAACGCAGCTGTGGCTACACTGAGCAGTTTGCATGCAACTGCTGGGAACAAGTCAGTGGAGCAGAAATAAGTCATTCGGGGCAAGTGTCATAGAGTGGTTTTCCTCAGGAAATGGTAAGAGGTTGTGAGGTTTGCCTGCCACCCACCCCAGACTTCAGTGGGGCCCATCCTTGATTTGCCAGCACCAGACTATTCACCCCCAAGGGAACATTGTTTTTTTTAAATTTTAAAACTTTGAACATTTTTACTTGACATTTGGACCTTGTTTATCGCTATACCCCTTGAACATATTGGTGGACAGTTAGTAGAATGAATGAATGACTGTTGAATGAATGATGGAATAAGTGCACGAATTAATGAACTGTGAGTGAATGCATGCAGGCTCTTACATCTGTGGGGAAATTCCCCGCTATTGGATATTCAGCCCTGGATTCTATCACGCTAGCATTTGTTCCCCATGTAAACCCGGGTGGAGAGGCCTGGAGTCCCACCAATCTGGTGGATTAGCAGGAGGGCAGAGAAGTGAAGGGTGTTCCCGGAACGGTTAGCACCAAGTGCGCACTGCTAGAAGAGAACCGTCAGCATGGAAATGAGGGAGGGAGCAAGGAGGCGCGGTAGAACCAGCGGGAGGGCAGGACTCCAGATCCCCAAGCTGATGGCATTATTGGCAAGGAAGGACTCTTCCTGCAAAGCTGTGCCCAGACACATGGGTATGGCTCCTGCCAAACCAGCCCTTCCTTTCTTTCTGTCTTGAGGGATCACAGAGTAAATAGGAAGTGGGTGGGTGGATGGATGGATGGATGGATGCATGGGTGGGTGGGTGGATGGATAGGTAGGTTGGTGAGTGGATGGGGGCATGGCATCCACTTGGGGTGGTGAAAAGAGCACTGGTCTTGAATGGCAGAGCTATTTTACTGTTCCCTTTCTGAGCCCAGTTCTATCTGTGAAAAGGGAATGATAAACCCGGCATCTCAGGAGGGCTCCGAGGGCCAGTGGAAAGTTCGAGGTAAAAGCCAGACACCTTTGTTCGGTCAAGGTGCTCCACAGCTGTATGGAATTATTATCTGTGTAAACTCTTCCCTCCAAAGACTGCCTCTAGTCCCCTACGCTGCAAATATATTATGATTCAAGTGCAAGAGTAAGTCAAAATCTTAGTAAACTCTGTGATCACTTTGGAATTCCTCCAGCAAACTGCATAGATTTGTTTTTCTCATCTCAGCTCTCAAGCAATTTTTCTTAACTTGGGGGTTGCCAAGATTTTATGGCTATTTGGTTATCTTATCCATCCAGATGGTTAGCATTATTTTATGCTGAAATGAATCCGCAAAACCTCATCTGTCTTATTGCTCTAGAAGCGTTAGGTATAAAGCCTTTTAAAAAAAAAATCTTAATGTATAGCCTCTTGAAAGGGCTGAGGTGGGATGTCACTGCCTGTTTTTTATTCGATTTGGCTTGAAAATGTGCTTTTCTATCCCTTGATATTTCTGTGTAAGCAACCTAGTTTGGTATAAACAACCTAAACTTATTTTACAGTTCTTAATACATACGCTTGTCTCAAGTTACTTAGAGCCGCTTTGTATCGAGAAAAATTAAGCTGTGATTCATCACCCAGTGATACATTTTGAATCCCCGTTTTCCATATTTAAACATGAATCATTAAGGCATAATGTATGTCAGTGACCAAGCATTCAAATACTCATTAGCGGTGTGACCTCAGGCGAGCCTCTGCGCCTGACTGAGCTTCGTTCTCATCACCTAGGTGAACCCTGCTTGTAGGACCCCTGTGAGGATGACATGTGATAATGTATGTGGAGTGCCTAGCACATAAGAGCACTTAATAAATGCTATTAGGTAGCACTGTCATTGTGGTGAGCTGATGAAGGATTTTGTGTGAGAGATTGGACCTGGACTTGCATTTGGAGCAAGTTAGATGAAAGGAACAGCTCCCGGCATGGCTGGTGCTGATCTCCGGCCCTCTGGGTAGGTACTCCCCGAGACATGAATTGATTTACACCATTGTTACTCTAGAGCCATTTGAGGATTTCCCAGGCAGACAGACTGGTGTTTTCTGATGGTTCCAGAAATCCGTTCAAAAACGTTTCTACATAATGAAACATAAGGTTGACCTGACTTTTCCTAAAATCAAATGGAGAGCGGCTCCACCTCTCTTGCCATGGTCCAGTGCTCAGGGGACTGTCCCCAGGTACCAGGCTGTGGGACGGCCATGCTCTAAGGGACAGTCCTCTGTGTGTCCCTGCTTACCCAGATGCAAAAGACACTCGAGACCAGGTCATTGGTTGAGGATTGTTGTCCTCAAGTGTAGAAAACTTGATTCTGGTACTTGGCCTGTGCAAACTCGGTTCCTATGTGCCACTCTGTGGGCTCTTTAGTTAGAACTTTAGGTCTTCCGGACAAGGCTTGCAACTGTGGCTACTACTCTATCAAAAGAAAGGAGCTAAGTAGAGCCTTTGATTGTTTTTATTATTGTTGATCTTGGTTTTTTATTAAAGGTTTTATATTGTGAATTGGTTTCCCTGTGTCTCCCTGTAGGGGTTGGTTTGAGACTTGTTTGTGTTGGCATGTGGTCCTTCTCCTGTGCAGATGCCATCAACCTACAGGTAACAAAGCAGCAACCTCTCTGGATGTTACCAGGTACTAAGAGGTCTTGTGACGGGGCCTAGGGTTTAAGAGTTGCATTAACAAGTCTGCAGGGCCCGTGACAGTGGCCAGCACTTCTGGGGCCATTATTTTAGCAGCCAAGTGCTTCATGCATTGTCTTCTTCTCATTTGGGTTTCCAAGCCAATGGTTGTTGACTGAATTCTCAAAAAACACCTTGCACGTTAGAGGTACTAAGTGAATGTACATCAATCCTAGATAGCACGGCAGTCATCATGATGAATTTAACAATGGTTCACATCTATTGAGCACTATGTACCACACACCATGCTAGAAAGCTTTACTGAGATTATCTCATTCCACCTTCCCACCACCCCCTTAAGTAGATGCTGTGACAATCCCCATTTTACAGGACCTCTAGTGAGGTCCTAGAGCTTAAGAACTTGCCCACGGTCACAGCTAGAAGGCAGGGGCAAGGATTTGCTCCCACGGTGGTCTTTAGACAACTTCTGAGACGTGAACAGCTGCTGCAAGCTAAGATGGAAAAAAAAAGACGCCATGGTCCATTTAGTCCAAGATTCGTTTTATAGAAATGGGCTTTTCTGCCCAGAAGTATCACATTCCAGATAGCTCCATAGAAAAATTATTTTCACAATGTTAGGGGTTAGTGACTATTCCTATTGAGAAATAGCCCAGATGCAACATCCTGGTACATGGTCATACCAAGCCCACATTTCTCTTCAACGCTGTTGAGTAGGAGTTGGGCTTTGTAATTCTATATTCTCTGCTCTTCACCAGTGTGTGGAGGGGTGAGAGCTCACAATTGAATTTGGCAATAGTGTGGTCACATTTTTGGTGCGTCACTTCCCAGCATAGCATCACCTGGGCCTTATAATTCTCAGAAAACACAAAAGTGTAAAGGTGTGGTTGTTTTGGTTTTTGAAGTTCCGACATATACTTGTATGTCTTTGTTATACTTGTGTCTTTTATTTATTAATCAAAAGGGAAATGTCAGCCAACATCCATTTAAAAAATCAGTAAATGGTATGAACAGTCATTTTATTTTAAAGAAGATACACAAGTGGCAAATAAACATGGAAAAAAATGTTCAACATCAAGAAACATCAGAGAACTATCATTAAAACAGTGAGAGGCCATTGCACCCCTATCAAAACAGCTAAAATGAGAAAGACTGGCAATCCCAAGTGTTGGCAGAATGTGGAGGAATGGGAACTCGCACGTGCGGCTGGTGAGAACACAGATGGGGACAACCAGTTTAGATCACAATGTGGCAATTTCTTAATTATTGAGCATTGGGGACCCTTATTCGGTTAAGGCTATTTGAGCAGCGCTGGTCCCATCCTGACATTTTGCAAATGAGATGCAGGCATTCCAGTGACTGTAATTCCACTAGGTTTTAACTCTGGATGAAAGTTTGCTGTTAGAAAAGCAGGTTCAGAATAATTCCTGGAGCTCTCGTCGGTCCCTGATGTGGTCCCAGCCCAAACCCCTTCCGACCCAACCTGCTGCCTCGGGGCCATCAATCGCCTGCTGCCTCCTGCAGGAACACGCTTCCTTCTGCTAGAGCTCATTGGAAGCTTTCCCCGTTGCCAAGGGTGGGGACCAATGACTGTTCAGTTCCACATCAAGCCGACACATCAGAGTGTTGTTTGTGTGGTGTGCTCTGGTGAAGACTGGGGCAAGAGTCACCCCCAGCAGCTCCGAAGCTGAGAAAAGGTGAGCATAGTTCACTCAGGGTTCTCCTTCATGTATTCATCCAACAACCTTTTATGGAGCACTCACTATAATTATATGATGAGTAATAGTAACTTCATTTATTTGACGCTACTTTGTACCAGGCACTGTGGTAGGCACTGTCTTACAATCGTGCCCAAGACACCTTGGGTACCTGCCCAAGGTGAGAGACTGGGTCGGGGAGGCACCTGGCCTTTAACACAGGGGAGAGGTTAGGGCTGCCCTGGGAGAGGCAGAGCCCCAGGGAGACCATCATCAGGAAAATGGAGGCACAAGCACCGCCTGCCTAACCGGAGAAAAACCCTTACTGGCCGCCCTTTCCTCACCCCCTCCCCAATGTCCCTGTGTCCCCTTTCTTCTTTTTCTTACCCCCCCCCACCCACCACACAAGCACACACCTCTTTCACAAAATGCTAGCGTGTATTTTTTTATTTAAAATCACTGTGCAGAAATCATAATTTAGATCAAAACTGGATAGACTCATTGTGGAGACCCGGATGCGTTTGCATGTTGAGAGTATTTTTAATTTGTCTAATAGCAATTGTCTCCCCATCCAGGTGGGCTAACAGGCTTGTGACTGAGGTAAAGATTTAAATATCAATTATTCCCCTGTAGCCACAGGAAATCAATTGGGCGGAGAAAGGATTGAAAAGAAAGCGCAAGCAAGACTTAGGTTTTCATTAAAATAACACGGTACCTATAAATAAGGTGAGAATCTGGTTAATAGCTTTCTATTCAAGGGGACTTGCTGGGAAGCATTGTATTCCGGAGGCTTTGCATGGGGAGCCCTTGAGGATTTAGACATTCCTTTCCTGTCACAACATCTGTACATTCTGAGGCTTGAGTCACTCACTTCATGTGTATTTTTCTTTTCAATTAGCTGAAACTATTATTGCTGTATTTTTTTAAGTTGTCTTTGCTTATTGTCTCCTTGCCAGATAGGAGTTAACAGTTGATTTCTGACTCCAGCTCATATGAAAAGTGGAAGCATTAAAACCGGCATCTGAGGCTTTCTTCTGGCCAGTCATAGAGAAAGCAGTGAAAAACTGCTTGAAAAGAGACAGGAACATTTTGGAGAATTCCTCCAGAGCATAAAGAGGCCCCACAGAGAGATTTATTGTGGTGCTGTTTATAATAGGAAATTGTTTGGCCTAGCCAAACAATTTCGTATTGTACTCAAACTGTGAAATATCATGCAACAATTAGGAAGAACAAGGTAGCTCTAAGTCTAATAAAATAAGTTCATCTCCTACTGTTGGGGAAAAAAGGCGAGTAGCTAAAAGATACTTTCAGCATCATGCCATGTATCTTAAACATTGCAGTATATTGTCAATGGGTTTTATGATAAAGGCCTATGAACATATAGCAAATAGTCCGAGAGGACTCATATCAAACTGAAATCACTGGCTACATCTAGAAAGGCAGAGAGGGGACCAGAGATGAAGCTGGAGCAGCCTTCTCATTCCTCTTATTCTTCTCATTCCTCTTATTCCGCACTCATCAAGCATTTACTCTGTGCCAGGCACCGTCCCAGCGCCTTGGAGTTCCCCGTTGTACGTGATGGCCAGGACACATTCACAGACATTGTTTTAAATGTGTTTTTGTTGGTTGTTTCTGTGAAAAATCTGAGCCTGCCATCAGGAGCACAAGCCCCTGTTCCAACAGTTTTGGTGGAAGGAATGAGTTTGACGTAAAGTGTGCCTCACCTGTGTCACCTGCCAGGCATTTTACCTGGGATCAAGTTTATTCCAATAAAATGAAGCGTGAACATGGCAGAAGGAGTGTGGGCTTTTATGAGAACATCTGATCAAAGTTCTTGGAGCTCCTGGCATAAAAGGGCCAAGCTGTCACTGGAGCTGTCGCTGGAGCCATCACTGATCATCCCTGGGCGTCAGTCCTGGGGTGCGTGGGGAGTGATTCAAGCCCCCTAGAGTCTGCACTGTCTTCTGTTTGCATCAGAACTCCCTGTCTTTTCTGTGTGCTTAGCCAGAGAGACTTTGAGTTCCCAGCTTTGATGTGGGAATTAGACTCTCTGGGGCCTGAGTCAGATTCCGGGCCAGGAGCTGCACAAGTCAGGAGTGTCCAGTTGGCTGTGGGAGTTCCCACTAGACCCTTTGCTGGGCGGAAGACAAAGCAGGCGGGGAAGACTCTGGGAGGTGGTTTCTTGAGTTAGCTGTTGGGAAATTGCAACAGCAGTGGGGCATTGGGGAGTTCTCTGAGGAGGGATGAGCTGCCTTCAAATCCTGTCCTTGCCACTTACCAGGAAGACGTGTAACCTTGAACAAGCAACAGGACTCCATTGAACCTCAACTTTCCCATCTGTAAAATGGGCGTGGTACTGCCCACCCATCTGGCTTGCCATCAGGACTAACGAGTGAAAAATGTTAACATTTAGTGAGTGCTTCTTATGAGCCAGCTATTGTGCTAAGGGCCTTATCTTGCCCTCCACGGTGCTATGAGGTGAAGGTGCTGAACAAAGAGGTTCTGAGTTCATTCCAAGAACTTAGGCAATTTGGTTCTATAGTTATCAATATCCTTAACCATTAGGTGACACTGCCCCATTAAGAGAGAGAAAACTCACGGAAACAAAAAGCACAGTTCTCAGAAACATGGGGGTGGGGAGTTTTCAGTTCCGTTTATTGAACAAGCATTTCCTGAACACCTACTCTGTGCAAGAGTAGAGACTAATGCATAGCTCCTGGTTGCAAGGAGGGAGCTTCCAAATATTTTTAGTACTAATGATAAGACTGCTTCCTTGCTCTCAATTCCACCCACCACGTGCTTCAACATCCTATTAAATAGGTTTCTTTTTGTTGTTGTTGTTTTTTTGTTTTGTTTTTGTTTTTTAATTCTGTGACCACAGAGCTCATGGCTTGTCGTCAGAAAGAGCTGGAGGTAGAAATCCATTATGCAGAAGCAGCCCCAGCTGACCCCACCCCAGTTCTCTTTTTTTCTTGCATATCTCGTGTTGCCACAACTTGAACATAACACTTTGCAGTGAATTCATGTTTCTGGTCTGCTGGGAGCAGTGGGGACAGCCCAGGGACGGCCAACCAGATGAATAACATTATTGGAGGCATCTGTATAAAGAGGACCTTGTGTAAATAAGTGATGTGACATCTCCACCGCCATTTTGGCAGGGGTGCAGGGCTGAGAAAGGGGAGCACAGGAAATGGGTTTATTTTGCCTTTGCCTGAGCAGTCATTCTCAGTGGGCACAATGCAACGTTAGATCCAGGGGAGCCCCGTAGGTCTGCATGCTGCTTTGCTGTGCAGAGAGGCCAGTTTGTAGGGCTCGGTGAACAGTTTTCTAGCCTTCTGTTTGGCTCCTACCCACTTTTCTCTCTCTCTCTCTTTCTGCCTTTCTCTCTCTCTCTCTCTCTCTCTCTCTCTCTCTCTCTCTCTCTCTCTCTCCTTCTTCAATTTAGGAAATTATTGAAGATGAAGGAAAGTATAACAAATGATATAATAAGCAGTCCTTTACTCGCCATCCCAAATGAATAAAACATTTTGGCGTATTTGCTTCAGCTCATATATACTAGAAATAAATCATCACCAAGGTAGAAATCCTTTTTGACTCTCCCCTCACGCCCCTCCTCTCAAACTCTTATTACGAATTTGCCATGTACATTCCAGTTGATGTATTTACACTTCACTTCCTCTCTGTAACCATATTCCATGTGCAGTACAGTGTGTGTATGCCTAATTCATACAGGTGCTATCATCCTTTCTATGCTGTTCTCCAGTTTGCCTGTTCTGTTCCACTGTGCGTTTTGAGGTCCAGCCCTGTGAATCCTTCAGCCTGTTTTAACTGCTCTATCGATTTCCATACTATGACTATACCGAATTTTATTTATCCATCTCCCTATAGAGAGGCACATAGGTTGCTTCCAATTTTTTGTCACTATAAACAACATCAATTTGAACGTTCTGGGGCATGGTCACCTCTGGATGCACAAATGCAAGAACTTCCCTACAGTATGTGTCAGGACACGCACCAGCAGTGGACGAGGGCTCGTATTTCCCTGTATCTTCCCAGCCACTTGATTTGGGCAGATGTTTTCCATTTCTTACCAAATGAATGAACTCTTCCTAGCAAAAAAAAAAAAAATTTAATAAGAAAAAGCAATTTTTCTTATTGGAGCGTGCACATTTGTGTCCCGAGTGTCCTAAGCCTGCCCAGGAGAAGGAATGCTTTGGATTGCTATCCAAAGATAGGGGTTGCTATCTTCCTGCTTCCCGGCTTGCAGGGAACCTGGCCTCTCTTGGAGAAGACAGCCTCCTCTCGTCCTTTGTTGGAATTTTTCAACGGCATTGCAATTCGGCCTAAACCAAGTGAAGGGGACTTCCTACAGCAATTTCACCATGCCCTGTTTTTCCTACTCTGGGTCATTTGAAAAAATTTGTCCTCACCTCCCGTCTGCTGTCAGCACTTGGTCCGAGTCTCATTCCCCGCCTTTCACCTGGACAGCTGCCTCAGTGGCCTTCTGGCTTCAATGTCCCCCATTTTAGTGCTTCCTTTCATTTCATGCAGTCACTTATCAGTCCACTCATCCATCCATCGTTGACTAAAGCCCTGCTATGTGCCTCTGTAACTACAGATATGGCTCCTCATTACCTGTTGGACCAAATCCAGATGACTTTGCCTGGTCCTCAAGGCCGTTCACCATTCCACCTTCAGCTGGTTTCCCCAGCATCATCTCCATCTTCTCCATCTGGCATCCAATCTCCTTGCCCACAATTCTGTGAACAGGTGGTGACAATGTCCTCGCTCCCTCTGCCAGTGTTCCTGATCCCTGCTTGTTAAACACTTTGTGGTCACTTGAGGCTCAGCTCAGTTCTTATCTGAGGAGCGTTCCCTGCGCTCCAAGGCAGAATTGGCCTTTTTCTTCCCCGTGCTCTTATAGAGCTTTGTTTTCTGTCTCGCCAGCCACCTTTGTAGCCTCTGGTCTGTGGACTGTGTCTGTGGACTGTGAAGTTTTTGATGAATATCTCCCAGCTCCTTCATTGTTGCATTTACCAGTTCAGCATAGGCATGGCTACCACCCAACTGTCCGTTATCTGTTAAGTTTTTCTGTTGAGCAAATTAGGGCTGAAGACATGATTAAAGGTTTGTGTAATCTTAAGAAAATTAATTGGTTTTTAAAAAATTGAACGGAGCGTGTGCCAATGAATGTTCTTTATTTTTAATCAGGAAGTCTTATCGAAAGCAAATGCCTTCTACTTGAAAACTCTGGATTTTTACGCTTTATTTGTCAAAGTAATTCAACTGAACGTAATCAAATGTTGTCTTTAATTCAGTTTTGCTAATTAAGATCAAGCTTTTCCTAATCAATATGAATTAGGGAAGAGTCCTCGCTGGCTAGCTGTATAAACTCTGTTAGGTCCAATAAATGGCCGGGCTACATTTTATCAGCTCACTGGTACCCAAATGACCAGCTGCGTTGGAATCCCCTGGTGTGCCGGGTAAAATACAGATTCCTAGGCCTCGTCCTGGGTATAATGAGTCAAATTGCTGGGTGGCCAGAAATCTGTATTATTTTTTGGAGGGCGCAGCTAAAGTGGTCTATGTGGGGATCGAACAGGCAACCTTGTTCATAGGATGTGCTCTAACCAACTGAGCCACCCGGCTGCCCCAGAAATCTATATTTTTAACAAGTTGTCTATGTGACTCCAGTTCACCGTGAGACTGAGAACCCAGATCTGGACCTGTCCTTCCAATATGGTAGCCCCTAGTCACATGGGGCTGTTGAGCACTTGAAATGTAGTCAGTCCAAATTGAGATGTGCTGTAAGTGTAAAATATACACCGGGTTTCAAAGACTTAGTGCCCCAAAGTAAAATACCTTGTTAATAACTGTTAAATATGAGTTGATGACATGTTAAAACAATGTTTTGGCTATATTGAGTTAAATGATTAATTTCACATGTTTCTTTTTACTTTTTTCATGTGGCTGCTACACTATTTTAAGTTACAGGTGTGGCTTATTACATTTTATTTCTATGGGACAGCGCTGGTCTGGGTTGTTGAGTCACTGAGAGCATGGTGTTCACCTCCTGGTGAATTTCACATACACTAGTTGGTGCTCATGAAGTTTCTGTTGGATGACTGAATGATTGAGTGAATGAATGAATGAGGTTGATCAGTAACATGTGGCTTCCTTTTGCCTACTGTGGGACCTGAGACAAGCTGTTTCACTTCTTTGGGCCTCAGTTTTCTCATCTGTAAAATAAGCAGAGTAACCGGAGCCCTCTTATGCGCCTTTGGTTGGATCTTGTCAGGGAATTAGGAGAAATATCTTCGTCCTCCACTCGCAGTAACTGCAAAGTGTCGCTGAGTAGGGCCAGGAAATGATGCCATCCCCAGCTTGCCAAGTGGTGAGGTCAGAAGCCTCACTGGGAACCCTCTATAATTTTATCTTCTATCGCAATCCTTCCCCAGATCCCCTCTTGGGTTCACGTAGAGCCAGGAATAGTCCTGCCCCCCTCTTGTAAGCTGTGGCACCCATCTTTCTTACAGCTGTCCCCACATAACTGCTGGAATTTATTATTCATTTTTATTCCAGCACCAGTTCATGACTCAACTCTAAAAATATCAGATTAAACATCAGTGTGTGTGTGTGTGTGTGTGTGTGTGTGTGTGTTTTCCCCTCTTACATTTGCTCTGAAAATTATGTATTCATGAGACAGTATGGTGTTCAAAGGGCAACATCAAGAGTCAGATCATCTGGGTTCAGATCTCACCCCCACATATATTTAGTTATGTAACCTTGGGCAAATTAACCGAGTGCCTCAGTTTTCTTATCTGTAAAATGGCGATAATACTAGTAATCAACTCATGTAAGATGGAGAGGGTTACATGAGAACAATGTGTATAAAACAATTAGCATGGTACCTGACACCTTGTAATGTATTGGTATTATTATTGATCATGTTCTTGATGCAGTTTCAAAAACCTTTATTCTGCACTCATCCTATGCCAGTCATTATTGGGATATTACCCAATATCCCTATGACAGCAGCTTTGAGGAAAAAAGGCATCATGGGAGGATTAAGGGTGTAAGCAGCCGTAAGACTCAGAAAGGAAAAGTCATAGGAGCTGGACAAATTAAAACAATAACAATAATAATGGTAATAATGCTAAACGCCCCTCGTAGTCCAGTCCGATTGCTGGACCATGTTCGTTACGCACAGGGTCCCCTTTCATCTCTACAATCACTCCATTCCACACAGCTGGAGAAGCTGAGTCTCAGAGAGACTGGGTCTAAGGTTAACCTGCTACCATGTGGCCGAGCTGAATCCAAACCCAAGGCTTTCTGCCTGCAAGACCTCTGCTCTTTCTACCGCCTAATAGTTCTCTCCAGTAAAGTGATGAGATCAATCCTTTCGATATGTCTGAAAAAATCTCATTTTCCTGTAGTAAGACATTTTCGTCCCCATTCTCGAAGACCAGGCAAAAAACAAATCACTGAGGTTAAAAACTAGAGGACTTGCTTTCTGTGACGTGTATCTCTCGGGCACGCTGCGTGGGTGGGCCACCCTCGCAGGTTGAGAGGGGCCTGCTGATGACTCAAGCTGGGGTGGTGGGGTGGGCTGCCTGGGTGTGCAGAGCTCCCTACTCCTGCAGGCGTCAAGCAGAAGCTAGGGGTGCAGAGTTCAGGAATGTTCAGCGTTGAGCAGACCAGTGAGGTCCCTCCAGGCGAGACTTCAGGATGGCAAGTCAAGGATGGAGTGAGGGAATTTAGGAAGCTAGCACCTGGTCACTGTGATGCCTGCTTGGGTGCTGGAACACAGCAGGGGCACAGCGGACTGTCCTGTGTTTTCCTCCCCGAGGCGTGAGTGCCAGTATTTCTCCGAGCCCAGCTCACCTGGGATTCGACTCAGCAGACACTCACTCCTGACAGCCAGGTTGGGCCAGGTAAGGCAGGACTCAGGTTCACATGCTGCTCCAAGCATGTGGTCACGTGGCCACCAATGGATTCTAAAAACCCATCTTCATTTCACAAGCAGACTGAGAGATTCTTTCCGCTTCCATTTTTCAGAGATCTTTGGAGAGGGTGTTTCTCCCTTGGATGACTCCTGAGAGTATTTAATTCTGGCCATGTTACAAGTTGTCCGTTGCCATTTCAACAAAATCCTTAATGCTGCCACATTCTAGGTGCTCACTAAATAATAACAATGGCTAATAATTAGTGACTGCTTACCCTATGACAGACATTGTTCTAGGTCATGCTTTGTGCTATGTGCTGTTTCACTGAATTGTCTTCTCAACGATTCTGTGAGGTTTCACAGTAGCCCTAATTTATAGATGTAGAAACTGAGGCATGGAGAGGTTTAGTCTTTTGCCCAAAGTCACACAGCTAGTGAGGTCGGAAACCCCAATGTAGCCCTGAACCTGTACTCTGAACGTGGATATGAAGATGCAGACACCTGGGGTGCTGGAGGACTGAGCCCAGGTGATTCCTCAGGGGCCCTGAGGAAGCATCAGGAAAGGATGTCCTAAGTGGCTGAATGACCTCCCAGCCCACTGGGGTGGATTGTCTCTCCCTTGCCTGCTTCCTCAGCTCCTTCCCAGATTCCACCCTGCCCCCAGCAGTGTCTTAAAGCACATTGCAAGCATTAACTTGTCCCCTGCTATTTGTCTTAGCTGGTGTTGGCTGAGACAGCACAGTTTAGACGTTTCCCCAAGGGCGGACAGTGGGTCAGCGAGAGTCGATAATGGATTCCAGCAGACTGGACGCTGTTCAGATCTAACGCGGGCCTGGCGTCCGCGTCTTCCTCTTGCATTGGCAGCTGTGAGATGTTGCCTCCCGGGAAGGACTTTGGCCCCAAGGTGGCCTGGAGGGCTCAGCAGGCAGTGGTCACGGCTGGCCTCCTGGCCCCCAGCCCCCCTACACACTCCTCAGGGACTAATAATGAGAAACGCTGGCCCCTCAGGCACTGTGGGCATCTTTCTTTGTCATCATGCCTTCAATGTCTGCAGGCTCGTGTAAATTCCTGAGGACTGGGACTGGCTTTTTCTAAGTCCCTGCTGTATCTACTGCACCTAGAATGGTGCTGGCCCACAGGAGATGTACAGTAGACTATTTGTTGAGTGAAGCATTCGTAGTTCCTGTTCATACAGGCCTCCTGGGCCCCCGACTCGTCTCCCCATCTGCTTCCTGGATGTCGTCTTAGGACGTTACGAATGTAACACGCCTGAAACTGAGGGTCGCGGCTCATCTCACATCCCCTGCCCTAGCAAATGGCACCCCCTTTTCCCATGCCACGTGCTCAGCATGTAAGCAGGTCCTCTCAGCTCTACCTTCAGCTTAGACCAGGAATGCAACAGCATCTCCCCACCCCCACGGCTGCTCTCCCCTCCACCTGCATTATCTGAGCTCCCACCCCTTTTCCCACCAAAGAACAGTCTCACGCTGCAGCCAGAGCTGTCCTAGGACAGAAGTCGGATCATGTCCTCCTGCACGCACCTCCACCTCAGAGTGAAGGCTCAGGTTCTCCCCACAGCCTGTGAGGCCCGGCGCTCACCGCCCAATTCCTGTGGTTCCCTGTACACGCCAGGCACATGCCCACCTCTACCTTGGTCTTGCTTCGCCACAGTTAGCGTAGCTCCCTTCCTTCCTTCTGGCCTCTGCTTAGAAATCACTTTGGATGCTCTGAGGATCCGTGAGGTACCGTGTGAAGAGCATTTAGAGCGGTGCCCAGCTCAACAGTGGTTAGTTATTGCCATGTTCTTATAATGGATCCTTGGGGCCTAATTCATAGCAGACCCGAAGGCTGGTGAATGGGCTGTGTGTCCATGGCCGGTGCTTGGCACCAAGAGGGAATTCCGGTGTTTGTCCAACTGCAGACGTAGAGATGAACCGTGTGAGGCCGTGCACACCCTGCCCAGTACAGGCCATGAGAACTTGACAGTCTGAGAAAAAGATGAGAGCCCGTCATCATTTCTGTGTCCTGTGGGACTGAGTTTCCTGCCTGCCCCCCACTGCCCACGGGTGAAGTATCCCGGCCTGGGTCGCTTCCCCCAGCCTTGGACCCTTTCCTGGCTCCAAGCTCAGAGACATCAGGAAAGCCAGGGATATGGTTTCCTGGCAGGAACTGAGCCCCTGACCAGGTTTCTGGGGAGGCTGGGGAGGGGGCGATGGGTATCGTGGGATGGGAGCAGTTTTCCCTCAGAGACGAGCCCTCAGTGTTGGGGGTCTACCACCTCACCTTTGGCGCCGGGGTCCCACCCAAGCATTCTAGGAATAACTGCTGCTGGTTGGGGGAGTGGGGGGCGGGATCTTCCCTCTCTGCTGTCACTGCTTCTGGTCCTTTCTTTCTCTGCTTCTCAGCTGGACGCTTTCTTCCAGAGGAGTCCAAAGAGGGAGGCTGTGGCCCCACTCCCTTGGTCTCTTCAGGGCAGAAAAACCTTGTTAATCCGTTCTCTGTTTAGAGTAGTTCATAATTTGAAGCAGCTGCTGTCCCCAAGCAAAACCACTCTGTTGGTGTCCCAGCACCCAGGCCTTCAGAGGTCTCCTTTGGTTAATTCTGCCGTTTGTCCCTGAGGTACAAAGGGGATGGAAGACCGTTGTGTCCCGCCTCCCTGGGCCACCTTGGCTCCCTGAAATGCCCCCGTGGCACTCAGAGGCATACACCCAGTTATAACCTCGGGGCACTCCGGGGAGGGGGGGTATTGAGTGGCAAGAGGTCCTGCCTATTTATGTTCCCTGCACCCCAGTGTGTTGAAAAAAAAAACCCAAAAAACACAAAGGATGGAAACTTGTTATGAATAACAATACAACAGGAAACTTTTCTTCCTCTCTGAGGGGATGACCCAGCTCTCTGGCAGAGAAGCCTCTCTGCTAATTATCAACACTGCCTACAGAGCTTGCTTTTGAAGGATCTTGGTTCGGGTCATCTGGTTTATACAACGTTATTATTTTGTGAGTGGAAGCATCATGGCCCTGGTGCGTCTGGAGTCAGGGAGAGCCAGATTTCAGCTCCACATCCATCGTGTACTGATTGCATTCACTTCACTGCTGGGAGTCTTCCTTTTATCATCTATAAAATGGGAATGAGAGTAGCCACCTTGCAGGATTTCTGTGAGGACTAGGGCCATGTATGTACAAGAGCCCAGACCATAGTAGGTGCTCAGTAAATGGGTGCTGTTATTCATTGACCCGTGCAATAGCTATTTACTGAGCACCCAATGTATACTAGAGGGGCAGAAAACACAGACAAAAACCCCTGCCCTTGTAAACATTCTAGATGAGGAACCAGACGATACCCAGAGAAACAAGCAAGATAGATAACAAATCGGGAGGGAGGGCAGGGAAGGCTTGCTGAATAGGTGACATTTGAGCAAGAACCTGAAGGTGGCCAGAGAGCTATCCATGCAGATACTGAGTCACGTGCTCCATATGTCTGGAGAAGCAGTGCCCAACCATGAAACAGCCTCGAGCCCTTGGTCATAGTCATTTTTGCATCTTTTGCCATGGGCTTTCCAACACGTGCCTCTCGGAGCCCCTCAGCCTGGCCTCTGCCCCTTCATTTCTAAGCCCTATTGACCAAGTGAATCACCCTCCACAAGATCGGCTGTGTCTTCAAGGAGTTTGTCTGAAGAACGGAATTAATTGGACCAAATGTTATTTTTAAACGTTCCAGGGAAAGAATGAATATGTGCCACTGTAGGGCTGCCAAGTTTTAATGTGGAGTACTTGGGGCAACATGTAGCCGAAACGGGAGAGGGGAGGGTTGGGGAGGGCGGGATAGAATCACTGCCAGTGTCGGAAGCAAGGTCAGTTTTTACCTTTGACAGTGGAGGCAGGAGAGAAAACACAGGACAGTCCTTCTCCCCCACCCGTTGCCGTGGCCAGCTCCTTCTCATCATTCAGCGCTCAGTACAAATGTCACCTCCTCAGGGAAGTCCTCCCTGACCAGCCCACTGAAGTACCTTCATAGACCTGTCACCACCGAGAGTATCTTATTTGAGTATTCTTGGGTTTGTGGTTCATTTTCTCCTTTAGAATGGAAGTGCCCGGACAGCAAGAAACTTTTTTCCCAAGAACCTAGAAAAGTAGATGGCACATAGTAACTGCTTAATGTTTATTTGTTAAATGAATAAAAGCCACACACACACACAAACACACACCCCCGAGACCAGTATTTTTCAACTATATATTATGCCCCATTAGTGGGCTGTGACATCAGTTTAGTGGCCCACAGCTAGCATTTTAAAAAAGAAAATAGAATTAAAAATCTCCGTGCACGTTACACATGGTAAGGGTAAATATTCTTTTAAGAAATACAGATCCATGTAAATATATATATATATTCCATACATATGGAATGACACAACTTTCTCACCACAGAGAAGTCAGAAAAGTTTGAAACTCAACAGTGAATTCTTAGTTTTCTCAGGCTCGACCTTCAAAAGGAACGTTCTTCTCTTAGAGACTGTAAACCTAGTTGTGTGAAGTTTACATTTGAGGGCCCCAAAGCAGAACTGTAAGAAAAGATCCCTTTGTTTCCTATTAATTGGAAAAAAAATAATGAATAACTTTCCACTGTAGAGGGGTCCCTGTCTCCTACATCGTCGTTGCCATGCACGAAGTTATTGAATAGTCACCTACAGATATACATAAACACACACAGAAATGCACACACATACTTGTAACCCCCAACACAGAAGCACCCACGGACACACCCACACTGTATACACACACACACAGATACAGACACAGTCACACATCCTAACACTCACATCCATGTATACATTATCACAGAAATAACACAGACAATTTATAGACACACATTTGCACAGTAAACAAACACATGTTCCCATAAGAACGTTCTTATTTTTTCCATTTCACCGTCACCTGCTCCGCCGTGGATACTCTCCTGGGCCATTTTCAGATATGCACACTGGCCGGAGAGCCCTCAGAGCACAGCTTGTCTCCTCGCCAGAGTCAGCGGGCTTTGCAGTGAGGCAGACTTGGGTTTGAATTTCCACTGTTTGGCGGAGTGACATCAGCCAGATTACTGTGCTTCATGGAGCCTGACCTGGGAAGTGGGGACCATCAGGGTCATATCTACCTCACAGGGCTGGGCGGCTATAGGCAACTGTCCCAGCAGGAGCGTCAGAGCCACTGTGCCCCTCCCTGGCTAAGTGACAAGGACTGGTTCCCTGGCTCTGAGTACCTCTTTTGTAAAATGGGGATATCACATCTCCGGTAGGATTGTTGTGAGGAAAAACTGAGGTCTGTAGCAGTGCCAGACAGTGGCTAGCGAAGCTTGGGAGGTGCTCTGTGCTTGTCACATGCTCTGTCCAAGACTGCATCTTCTCCTGCGTTCCCCTCTTGTAGCCACACCACCCCATGCTGTCCTCACTGTCCCTGGGGCCACACGGAAGGCAGGCTGGGCCCTCCCTGGGAACCACTCTCTCGGCCATTTAGAGATGTCCCTTTGAAATGACATCTGTAATTTCGTGGATGGATCCACTCGCTCCTGTGTTATAAGGATCAGTCAGCTCCCCCGTGTCCAGAAGGCTCTGGTATAATGATCCCATGTTACCTGCTTTGGGGCTGAGACCCCTTGGGGACTCCATGGGGCACACTAACACACATCAGTTGAAAAGACTGTGCCGTTTTTACCTTCTTAGTTTCATGGCATCTGGCTTTAAGGGGAAGAGATGACAAGAGTGGTGAATTCAGGGAAAGAGAGAGGTCACCAGGGCTGGGAGTAGGGGTCAGCGGTCCTGCGTCCAAGGGCAAAGCCTGTCCACATAGGGTGCCCAGGGTAGGGAGGAATAAAGAAACCCAAATCCATTTTCTGCTTTACGTTTTGCTTCCAGAAAAATACAAAGCAGCAGATGTCAGTGACAAAGAAACTGAAAAACAAAGAAACGCGTAAAACTTAACCAGAAAGCAATAGAGTTTGTCTGCCATCTGGTGCTGCCTCCCGGCCCTCCAGAGCAGTCGTCCACATGTGGGAGACCCGTGAGCTGCTCTGCTCACACACCCCGTGGGCTCCGGGGCCCTCCCTCTCTCTCTCTCTTCTCTGTTTCCCTCTGTCATCAGCCAGCAAATAAATGTTTATTGAAGCTCTGCTGTGTGCCAGGCACGTGCCAGGCGGCTTTGGGGACAGGAAAGCAAAGGGGACAGATGCAGCTCTCATAGAAGTTTTCATCTGGTGGAAGGACAAACATTATCCACATCACGACACCTACCACCGCCTGGCGTGCTGTGACGTGGGTGTACTGGGAGATCTGTCTCCCTGCCAGCCAGCCCAGGGCGAGCCAGAGAAGGGGAGTGAATTAGTTCAAATGAAGTGAAGAACTGGGACATCTCATTGAATCCTTGCCACTTCCCTTTGAGGTAGGCACTAGTGTGACCTGCAGAGAACCCAGTGACTGGGCAGTGACAGAGCTGGGACGTCCGGTCAACACTTACGGTTTTTCATTTAGAAGCTAGACACAGAGAGCCATGTAGCGCATGCTTCTGTTTCTATGAAATGTCCAGAATTGGCAAATCCATTGAGACAGAAAGTAGAAAAATGATTGCTTATGGCTGGGGAAGGGGGATGGGGCATGGTAGCTACAGAGGGGGTGATAGGTACAGGGCTTTTGTTTTTTTGAGGTTGTAAAAATGTCCTTAAATTAACTGTGACGATGGATGACCAACTCTGTGAATAGACTGAAAACCATTGACTAAATACACTTTAAATGGGTGAATTGTATGGCACATGAATTATATCTCAAGAAAGCTGTTCTGGAATTTTTCATTTACAGTTGAGCCCTCTTATCCTTCTCTCTCCGCAAGTCTGTCCTCACAGCTGTGGAGCAGCTGGGTCAGCAGCTTCTGCTCTCTCTCTCTCTCTCTCTCTCTCTCTCTCTCTCTCTCTCTCTTTCTGCCTTCAGCTTTTAAGTGAGGAGGGTGGGAGGAGTGGGAACGATGCAAGGAAATTCTGGCGCAGCTGACACAGTCTTGAGTTGGCGTTGGCTCCCTCCAGACCATGCAGATGCCTCCAGCAGGCTCTTTCTATCATGGCGCTTTCATGGGATCTTAGAGACTGACTTCCCAGTCCCTGGGGATCTCTGGCCTTCAGTTTCCTGAACGAGACTCTATTGCAGCTTGTTGCTTCCACCTCCTTCCTCAGCTCCTGCCACCCTGAGGCCTGGGAATCCCATAGTTACCCCTGCAAGCAGCCCCTCGTGGACAGGCCCACGGGTGACCCTTGCCAGCCCTGTTTCGAGCGAGGCCCTCGTCTGACCCCTCTGGAAGTCACCTCCATTTCTTCCCTGACAAGGGTCTGAGAGGTGGGCTGCTTTCCAGCTCAGCAAGCTTTCTTACGTATTGTCAAAGCGGCTGGTGAGTCGCGGGGTTTGAGCCTCCGACAGAGGGTAAATGGGACCCCTGAAATGGTAGGAGGCACATATATTAAATTCTTCACTGATTTCAAAGCTCCCCCCGCACCTCAATCTAAGATGAAGGGGAGACCTCCCAGCCCTCTCCCTTGGGTTTGTGGTAGGTGGGATTTGTGGCTATTCAATAACTCTCTCCCATACACCTCTCTAAAACCTAACACCCCACCCTTTCTGTGTTGATGTGGGCAAGGTTGAGTGGGACCGTGGGTCACGGTTAAGAGTCAGGTAACTCACCTCCTAGGACCTCCCTTGCAAAGTCTGCCCATAGTCCAGCACCAGCTTTGAATTGAGCCTCCTAATGGATAATGTAGATAGATGGGTGCTTCCATGGGAACTTCCATTTTAATATCCCGGTACAATTATAAAATATTTGGGGGGGGAGGTCAGATTCTCACATCTTACCTGGAGCAGTCATATCTTGGTTTTTTTGTTGTTGTTTTTTTGGGGGGTTTTTTTAGCTGAGCCATCCTGCCACCTGTTGGCAGCTCAGCAGCAGCTCAGCTTGGGCCGGGACTCGAACCGCTGTCGCTCAGAGCTCACACTCTTTGAGTGAGCTCTTAACCAACTGAGCCACTTGGCGGGCCCCCATATCTTGTTTAGTACAGCCATGTTCATGCCAGAATGGGCTTGTCTGCTAAATGCATTTCCTGAGATGCCCCGTGAATGCTTTGCAAAGATAACCCTTTTAAAACAGTGCCTGAAGTACCCAGGTGAATTGAATTTTTTTTTCCACTAGTGTATAGGTGAGCATCCTTTTGTAGGAGGTCCTGGCATTTTCTTGCCCCACCGTTTGACACCATTTGAATAGCTCATATATCTAAATAAATAACAAGTGCTTTAAAAAACAAAATAGAAAAGAAAGTAGACGCTGCAGAGTTCCACTGGGGTTTTGATCTGTTTGCTGGCACATTTATCCTGAAGCCTGTGGCGAGATGCCACAAGAAGGTGGTAGAGAAGAACATTTAGAAATTATCCTCCCTTTTCTTCCTCTATGAATAAAAAGCCAGGCTCATTTAAAAAAAAAAAAAGCTCTTAATGTTGATTTTCCATTAATCTTGGGAAGGACCCAAGGACAACGTCAGCCAATTTCTAATGGAATCCAAATTTGGGGGATGGCGGGGCGGGGAATGAGAGGTTAATTCTCTTCTCAGCCATGTGCAGTGTCATTTCTAAGCAGTGCCTCCAAGGGTGAATTAAACGGGACTTCAGAGGACAAAGTCAAGTTGGCAGCCAGACTCTTTGAAGATGAGGGATGAGTGGTTTTGGAAACTTTTAAAAAATGAAACAACTTTGAAAGGGCATAACTAAAACAGGACCTTGACGAATCTTGGTTCCTAGTTCATGTTAGGCTCAGTATCCTACAAGCTTGCCCTGTCTCACTCTAACAAAGAAAAATGAGAAGCCACCATAGATGGGAAAATCTTCTGGAGGCTTCAGCGTGGTCCACAAGGTGCTTTCTCTGACCCCCCCCCAAATTATCTTTATGGAAGGGGTGGGGTGGTGGGCAGCAGCATAGGTAAGAAAGGGATGGTCTCAGGAAACGGGAACAAACGTGTTGACTGGGTGAGAGCAAAGTAAGGTTGGGCTGGGCGGGATCGGGAATGAGTTGTTAGGATGGAAAAGTCATACAGAGCCACCATTTCCGAAGCACTCACTATGTAGAAAGGCACTGTGTGAGCATTCTGTAAATTGTGTCATTTGGTTTCTGTGAGGTGGATACTATTATTATTACTCTTATTTTACACCTGAGGAAACTGAGGCACAGAAAAGCACAACTCCCCCCTCCACCCACCCCCCACCAGGTCCACAACCAGCTGACAGGGAAAACCAGGATTTGGAATGCAGAACCCCTCTTTCACTCCTCATCTTCCCTGGTGAGGTGAGAAGCAAAAGGAACAGATGGTTCACTGTGATTTTACATTCACTGTGTGCCTGACATAAAGCTCCTCACGCCAACCTCACCTCTTCATCCCACTCCCGCTATACAGATGAGGAAACCAGGACCAGAGAGGTCGGGTAACATGTCCAAAGTCACACAGCTGGAAGGTAGTGGAGCTGAGCTGAAAATTCAGGTCTATCTAAGCAGCCGCTTTCTCTAGGAGCCACTGAGCTCCGGAGCCTGAGGAAAGCATTCAGTGAGAAGGCAGCTGGGCAAGTCAACACTCATCTGCTTTTAGCCCTCAGAACTAGCAGCGAAGAGGGACTCTGGCTAGCCTCTTTCCCTCCACTGCCCCTCTGACACTGCATGTAAATTCTCACAGCAGATGTCATCACTCTTTGGACCTCCCCTCTCTCTTCCGTGAATGTGCGTTTCTCCTTGGCTGAATGGATGGGGGCCATTTCTCCCACTTTATGGGGTAATGCCAATCAGCCCTGAGCAGCGTGGCTCCATGGTTCTCATTGGCCCTGACCCTTGTCTCCTAAAGTCTTCCCTTATATGCCTGGGGGAAGGGGATTGTTATTTCAGGGGACAGTCTTCTGTTGTTCTGTGCAAGCTTGCCATGACCCCCTTCCTACCTCCCCCTGCAGGACCCCCAAGATAAATAAGAAGACACACTCAGTAAAGGACTGCAGCCCCTAAGTCCGGCAGCGGGTCTGTGAGGACACAGGGCTCCTGAGGTTCTCCTGGTGGCTGCGGAGGACAAATCATGCCTTGTCCACCAGCCTGGGAGCGCAGCCTCTTCAAACACAAGCCAGGCTGTGGTTAGTTCCACCCAGGTCCTCCCCAGAATGCCAGCAGGTATTCCAGGACATGGCTAAGCTGCATTGATTCTGCTTGTGGATTCGACATGGCCTGACTTTCTGGAATACGCTTTACCCAAGACGAGACAGTTGGGCGCATGCATGTCTGTGAGATGGAGCCCTCCCAGACAGAAATCGGCAGAGTGAAGGTAGCACACTGTGAGTGGGGCTGTTTACCTGGCTTTGCCCACTCTGAGCGCTATAGGTGCACCTACCACACCCCGGCAGGAGCTACCTGTTCCAGGTGTACGTAGCATCCACACTCTGAACAGTTTGTTCTCCAGGGGTTTTTAATGGCAGGTGAAGAGCATGTGACAGGTGCTGACGCCTGGCTCTTTGACCTCCTCCCTGGGGAGCCCCGCAGGCAAAGAGCACTGTCCTCTCCTCTATTTGTCCCATGCGGGGATTCCCTGAGGACACTCTGAGGACACTTGCACTGGGATATTTGTTTCCTGATTCTAGGCCTTTGGTCCTCACCACCCTTTGATGCTGCAGCCGAGCTTTCTTACTGCAGGAAATGCTAACAGGTTTCCTCTCCCTGCCGGCACCTGTGCCTGAGCAGAGGCTGCCCAGAGGACCCAGTTGCAGCCACAGGCAAGGCTGGGGAGTGGAGACGTGGTGGCATTTTGGCCAGCTCACCCTTTGGGTCAGGACGCCTTGCTGTTTGGAGAAAATGGGCTGTTTCCAAGTGTCCCCCACCTGTCAGGTGCTATCGTAGTGCCTCGTGGGCAACACCACGACCCCCTGCCTGTCCCCAAGCACGGCTTAGAGCTTTGTGCTTGGATCATCTCAAGTCCATTATCATGGGGTTGTGCACACACGTGGATGTTTAGATGAAAGGTCAGGTCGCATGAAGGAGCACAGGGAGAGACCCAGTGAGGGGAGCAAACCAAGTCCCCATCGCTGAGGCACCCCCCTGCTTTTGGGGGGCTTCCTGCTTCTTCTACAGATGTCAGAGGGTGAGTAGGTTGAGGCACTGGGGGGAAACGCCCCAGCCTGGGAGGTTGCACAGCCGAGTGCAAAGCCTCATCTGCACCCAGATGAACCTGGGGCCTTGGGCGGTTTCACCCTGTGCACACCGGGGCCATTTCCCTACCTTTGCTCTCTGTCCAGACTGCGCTGAGGGCAAAGGCACTGATGGATGGTAATGGGCTTTCGACGGTAAAAGGTGCCTGATGTCAGGAATCGGTTTGCTTTGATGGTGATGGTGATAATGCTGATGGTGGTGACGGTGACGAGCTCAGCCAGAGCCGCTGCTGTGTCACATTTGATCCCACCACAGCCGCCAAAGTGTCTTCTAAGTGAGTTTTGTGGTGGTGGTGGTGGTGGTGGAGGGAGCTCTACATGGTGTTTATATAGCATGTATTATAGCATATATATCAGATACAGCATAGTAAAAGACTGCCTGGGTTCCAAATCTGGGTCCACTGGTACTCAGTTCTGTAACCTTGGGCACATCACTCAAACTCTCTGTGCCTCAGTTTCCTCTTCTGTGCAATGGGGGGTGATAGCAGTACCTCCCTCATAGAGTCCTCAGTTTCAAAGACCATGGGCTGGAATTTGAGGCTGAATGTTCAAATCCTGGCCTGGAGGCCATGCTGTGGAAAGAACCCCTTCTTGAGTCCTGGGCGCAAATCCTGCCCAGGCCCTCGACTTGCCAGGAGTTTGTGAGCAAGCCCTGGTCCCTCTGGGAGTCTTAGATCCTCCTCTGTGAAATGCAGACAGTAACGGTTGCTCCTCTGTGAGGGGTTAGATAGGACGCTGTGTGCCACAGTCACAGCTCACACCGAGTCCACGCTCATTAGATGCCAGCCGCCAAGCAAAACGCTTCGTGTTGTCTCACTTATTCCTCCCTGACCCCCATTAAGCAGGTACTGTTATTGTTCCTTAACCTTATAGATGTGGAAACACAGGCCCCGAGAGGTTGAGGAGCGTGTTAAAGGTGCCGATGGAACGAATGAATCCAGGCGAGGGGTGCTGCCAGTCCGCTCCGGCTCCCACAGAGGCCTCCATGCACACAGCCCCCTCCCCGCTCTCACCTAGGCCCCTGTGGCTCGTCCCTGCTCCCCCCAACGGGAAGCCTTGCCATCTCGCTGCCCCCACGCCTCGGGGATGAACGGGTCTGGGACTGCAGACTGCTGCTGGAATAATGAGCTCATGTGTGTTGTGCCTGGCTCTCGTCGAGTGAGCATCACCCTATGAATCTCGATGAGCTTACCCAACGTATAGCAATGTTGGATCAGCGTTTAAATGGACAGCCTTGTGCTCGCTGAGAAGGAACAGTCAAGAAAGGCCTGTTGACTGTGGGCAGGCTCGGCCCTGCTTGGGCTTAGGCGTGGGGTCCCTGCCAAGCCCCAAGAAAGGTGCAGCCCCAGCCCTGGGCTCCGATGGGTCTGGTGGTGCTTGATTTACACAGCGGGTGCCAGGGGCTCCGTGACCCTATGTAGCATTTACTTTCACACACACACCCTCTCAAAATCAACCCCTAGAGCCTCATCACTGACATTTACTTTAAATGGAGACTTGCCATCCTCTAGGCCAGAAGGACATCTTGGGGGCCACAGTCACACCTCCGTCTTCTCTGGGGTTGCCCCCATTCCCTGTCATTTTAGATGCAGCCTAGAAGAGTATCTAAAAGACTGCCTGGGCCTCAAATCTGACCCACCTCCACCCAGCCCTGTGACCTTGGGCATGTCATCCAGACACTCTGTGCCTCAGTTCTCGCATCTGTAAGATGGGAATGATCACCAGTGCCCCAGTACCTCCCTCAAGAGTGCTTATGAGGACTAAACGAGCTAATGCAAAGGGCTGGCACAATGCCATGCACTTAGTAAGCACCTTAAGCGTAGTAAGTAAAAGTGTTCCTCTTATCATCGTCCTCCCTACGTATCTGTTAGAGGTCAGTACCCACTCTCATCCCTGAGCCCCAAGAGGGCAGGGGGCCTTTCTGTCCTATTCACTGCGATGTTCTCAGTACCTAGTGCTGGGTCCGACACATGACAAGTTCTCAGAAAGTATTTGCTGAAAGGGTGAGTGAGTGAAAGTAAGCCCCACTTCCCCAAACATGATGGAGGGGTGGGAGTGGTGTCTCTAAGTGCCGCTGAGCCCTTTAGGGGTGCGTAGGCCCAGAAGTTATCTTAGAAGGAAACATCCGGGACTGCATTACTTTCCTGTTGCCGCTATAACAAATTACTACACATTCCGAGGCTTAAAACAACACAAATTTATATCTTACAATTTCAGAGGTCAGAAGTCTGACATGGGGTTCACTTGGCTAAAGTCAAGGGGATTTTAGCTTCTCGGCGCCACTGAATTCCTTGGCTCGTGGCCCTCTGCCATCTTCAGAGCCACAAACGGCCCAGTCATGTCCTTTTTACATCGCATCACTCCGACATTGACTCCATTATTTTGGGTCCACCTGGGTAATCCAGGCGAATCTCTTTATCTCACAGGCAGATGATTAGCAATTTTAATTTCATCTGCTACCATAATTCCTTTCCCCTTTCCAAGTAACAAAACACATTCACAGGTTCTGGGGATTAGGACGCTGACATCTTTGGGGATCATCGTTCTGCCTCCCATAGGGACTTTCCGTTGCTCAGAAAGATGGGAAAACTAATGCAGAAACATCCTATTTAACTGCCCCCAACCGGAGGGTGAAGGTCTTAGAACCAGTGCCTGACTCATGGTCGCTCTTCCTGAAATGCGCAGCCCCGGTGCTGTGGCGAATCTCTGGAGCCAGTTAAAGGTGCCAGTGAAACCAGCCTTAATAAAACATAATCGTCAGAAGCAGAATCAGGAAAATGTGCGTGGAGTCCCTCCCGCGTGCCAGCATTGGCTGCGTTCACACAGTATTCCTACTATTCAGAGACAGTCTTAAGTGAGCACTGCTATGTGATAGGCACTGTCCCAGGCACCGGATGCCATTCCCTCACTGATTTCTCCAGACAGCCCCTCAGTTGCCATCCGCATTTGACAGGTGAGGAAGCCTTGGCCCAGAGAGGTTAACTGACTTGCCCAAGGTCACACAGCCCATCACTGGCAGAATTGCAATTTGAATCCAGGGAGTCGGACTCTAGAACCTCTGCTCTCCCCTGGTTTGCTCTCCTGCCTCTCTACTGTTCACACACGTGATCTCATTTCAGTTGCCCAACAGCCCAATGAAGGCAGGATTTCTTGTTAATCCCCATTGCTCAGATTAGGAAACTAGGGACAAGAATGACCGCGTGGCCAGCCCAGCGTTACCCAGCCGCTAAGTAACCTGCTTAGGCTCTTTCTCTGCATCGAGCTGCCTCACCACATGTTACTGATGAAGAGTTAATTTCAAATAATGAAAGCTTTTACTACACTTCTGACCACCCAGCCCCTTTCAGGAGTGTTAGCTAATTTTAGTCCCCCACCCCCACCCCTCCTCCTTACAGGGAAGTAAGTATTCACTGCTATTTAGAATTGGATGGTGTCTCCTGCCTGCCCACCCCCCGCCCCACCCCCACCCCAGGACTTCCATTGAGCCTGCTGGCCTGAAGATGCTACCCAGCAGGCAGACGCCGGCTTTAAAAGAGTAAGTGTGGCTGGTCTTCCAGGATCTCCTCAATGAAAAATTCCAGTCCTATGGATGCGAGTAGAGCAGACACAGCCCTTGTCTAAATTAAACAAGACATGGCAGGCTCCTAAAACAAAAGGCAGAAGATACTACTGGAGGCTGGAAGAGCGGGCTGCAGGAGGTACACTCCTCCCAAGAATGGGTCTCTGGCTTTCCGGGGTACATGGAACCCCAACGCATCTCTCCTTTGGAGGATCAACAACATCCACTGAGATCAGGGGTGCAGACTGGGCACAGTTGTGTCCCCGGCTTCCTCCTGTCCCTGTCCTGTCTCGCTGGGCAAGGCCTGGCTGGGCTGCAGTGGATCCAGAATGGGGAACCCAGTGCCAGGTCACCCCCTCCCAGTGCACTGTCTCCTGGGCCTGTGGCTCTTGTGTACATGCTTGGAGGGCCCAGGTTGAGATTTAGGGTCCCCATGTCATGTCCCTGTGCAGCGATATCAGCAAATCCTTCTGGATGAAAGGGTTGGGTGCAGAAATGTTATGTTGGCTCTGATGTGAAATCCTGTCCCTTCCCGTCCACTGCATCTCTGGATGACTGCCTGAGATCAAATATATCCATCCCCTGTCCCCTTGCCCTTCATTCATTCATTCATTCATTTCTCCCCCGCAACCCCACAGTGGTACCGGCTGCAGTCTGACTGGAATATAGACTTCCTGCCATTAATTGGAGGCCCCTGGCTGCAGACACAGCATCACTGTCTAGTCATAGTTCTTTTCTAATTCTAAGACAAGCTGCTTTAGCTAATACCTACTTCAGGGCAAATGACTGGTTGTCATATCAGCAGTTTTCAAGTTATAAACACCCCCTTTTAGCTGGGCTCCTCGTTTATTTTAAGCATCCTTCACATGAAGAGTTACCGAGTGGCCAGCAGGCCCGGGGGTGTGACACAGAGGATGCGCTGGCTGAAGAAGTGGCAGCCCAAGGTGGTGCTCGTGGTGGCGGGGAGGGGGGACGTCCAGGCCTGAGGCTCCGTTTCCCCCAGAAGCCCCCCGGACCACGGGGCCCTCGCCACTCCCTCCACAGCAGGCCCGGTCACAGCCTCCTTGACCTTGCGCCCATTTTCTGAAGCAAAAGTGAAAATGGTGCAGGAATTGGTCCCTGCTCCGGAGCCTCTGGGAATCCGTTCTTCTCCCCTGACCTTCCAGGCTCTTCCACACTCCTGGGCCCGAGGCTGTGGTCTTGCCAACGTGTTGCTTTTTGTAAACTGAGTGAGGGGACATCTCTGGTCCCATGAGTGTTGCTGGAGGCACCCAAGGCCCCGGAAACACGCTCCCTCTTGAAGCACTTCTGCAAAGCAGGTAGGATGGCATCCCAATATTGTACCAGCCCCCATGTCTCGAGAGCCTACTGTGTGCCAAGAACTTGACCCATCCCATTTGACTGTATCCTCCCAGCAATCCCAGGCAGTGGGTACTGTGACTTTCCCCTTTTCACAGATCAGACAGAACCAAGGAAGGTTCTACAATACTGAGGGGCAGAGCCCGGACTCACAGTGTCAAACGAGGACAAACACTTCACCCAAGTTTCTGGGGACTTGGGCGGTTGTCACTGCCTTGTTTGGGGGATGTATGTTTGATGTATGTTGGGTTCTGTGCCCCACTTGCCTCCTGAGGACTGCAATCCAGCCTCCTCTTTCAGACGCTTGTCGTGCAGGCCCCTCGCCAGGCAGGACACGGGGGCAGGCTCTGGGCTGCAGCCACACTCACCCCATGGACAGGGCAAGTCCCCCCAGGGTCTCCCTAGGACTGTGGCCATCTAATACTGTTTCCCCCAAAGATGAACTGTCATAGCTACTAATCTCAAACAGTAAGAAATGCTGGGGCCTCAGCCAAGACGGAACAAAGCTGACAGATGCGTGGTCTGTGAGGGAGAACACTGCGGGCTTTCCTTCACTTTCCTTTTGATTTGCTCTTCAATTAAAAAAGAAAAAAGAAATTGGAGAGGACCAGTGAGTAGAAATCTAATTTGGAAAAAACAGAACAAGTCACACAAACAGGAAGTGTGGGGTGCTGTTAGCTGCTCGGATGCTGCTCTGGGACTTTTTCAAAGGACAGCATGTATCCTAGAGTGTTCTAGACCCGTGTGCATCTCCTCTGCCTCCCTTAATGAACCTGGGTCCTTGGGCTTAGCTTTCTGGGGGGCCAGGGGAGCAGGGCTGAGTGGCCCTGCCACTTACAGACATCTTATGCACCCTTCACTCAGCCATCCGTGGTTTCTTGGTTTTACTATTCATCTGTTCAAGCCTTTCTTGGGAAATGTTTGCTTGCAAAAAGAAACCCAGTCCTGCTAAAACAAAAGGGGAATTTATTGGAAGGGCAAACCCTGGGACAGGAAGGGCATTTGGGTTTATGCCTGGCCCCCACCCCCACCCGTGGGGCCTCAAGGAATCAAGGATTAGGTGTGACTCTGCAGTGCTCTCTGGACTTTGAGCCTCTGCCACTTATTTCTGTGTCTGCATCTCTCTCTTTCTCTGTCACACACATAGACACACACGCCACACAGACACCTCACAATGGAGCCTTCAGCCTAGATAGAGCCTTCATTTCCATATGGGCCGGTGACCACCAGTGGCTCACCCGGCCTGTCTGATCTTCAGTGCCATGTTCACGGGAGGCTAAGACTGGTCCATCTCTCTGTTTCTCAGTTTCTGTAAAAATAGGAATACTAATAATGCCCATATCTAGAATTTCTGTGAAGGGGAAATGAGTTAGTGTTGCTTAATTCATTTCAACTCAAATGAGTGTAACTCTGGGTCTGGTACATAATTAGTGCCGAAAATGGTGGTTATTACTGCTGTGTTTTCTGTTATTCAGTGATCCTTAGATTAAGGAGTCATGGGAGCCAATGTTTTCAAAACTACCTCAAAGAGAAAACAACCAGCACAGAAAAAAAGTTTGTTTCTCCTGAAGAACTAATATAACTACTTCATAATAAGTAAGATTTTTGGAAGATATTTTATAATTTTCAAAGCACGGACACATACACATCTCATTTGATTCCCCTAATATTCAGAGGTATTATTAAGACTGTTTAATAGCTGAGGAAACTGAGGAATTGAGTGGTTCAAGTATTTCCTGAGGCCACAGGGTCTGCAAGTGACAGAGCCTACACTCACATCATGTCCTCCACCATGACTCCACATCCTGTGTGTTTTCAACTTCGTCAGAGGTGTCAGGTTTCATAGCTTATCGTATTTCCCTTTATACCTTGGCTGCTCGGAAGCTCAAGCTAACTATGATGCCCAAACTCATATGACAGTGTATTTCTTATACTGTAATCAACTGCAGTATTTTGAATAAGGTAGATTGGCTTTATAAAACACAGCATAAGCCCATCTATTTCAAGTGAATAAAGCATGCCCTCCCAACATATTCAAAGGTGGTGAGGATGACTTTTACTTCTAAGACGCCATGGTTTCTCTTTGTGGGAGAGGACGAGCTCCGGCAGATGCAGCCTGGAACAGCTGCCTTTCTGCAACCTGGATCTCTTTTCTAGCTTCAGTGTTAGGCGACTTTGCTGATCTCTTTCCGAAGACAGAGGGTCCCTCCCTCCTCCACAGACTATCTCGCGGTTTCTCTCTGATATCTAGGGGGCTTTTCTCAAAGGCCCTGCAGTGAAGTAGTGTCAGAAGTTAGCCATGACTTTTTTGAGGCTGAGATGGGGATCGCATCTTCCCCCAGAACTCTAGTCAGTGTCAGCCCCCCAAGGGTTTTCAACTTGCCATTGGCAAACCAAGGTGTGTTAGTTACAGAAGAGCTGATGTGTGTCTGGGCGGAAACTAATAACTTCTTTGACCTTTGTCTCTCAGTTCTCAGGGGGTGATGCTGGGGTGCCCGGACAGACCCTTGTAGGTGCAGAGATCTCACCACTAGATTCCAATTCCTTCCAGAGCTCCCCTGACCCCAGACAGGAGCCAGACACACCTAGCCTGAGCCCCGACTCTGGCCCTGTGCAACCTCCCTGAGCCTCAGTTTCCTCACCTGTGTAACGCGAGGGTAGGGTCACCTCCCTCAGGAGCTGTGGTAGCAGCCAGCAGTGTTAAGAACAGTGATAACAAGAGCAGTTGACACACACTGAGGACTTCATGGTGTGATAATCAGAGCTAATGCTTTTTGACTGCTTATGATATCCCAAATATTGTGGTAAGCACTTTGTTTTAACTCAGTAATGTCTCACAGTAGCTGGTGAGAAAACAGGTTAATAGTTTGTCCAGAATCACACAGCAAGTACTCGGCAGAGGCAGGACCCAAAGTTGAATGGAAGGCACTGGCTCAGACCACAGTGTGCGGTGGGTGCTCAGGCAGCGTGGTTTCTTGTCGTTTCCCGGGGACTGTGAGGTCAGTGCTTCTGTGATCCTCTTCAACCCCTGCCCTTCATTTTTTTCCTTCTGTAAAATTCCAGACTTAGAGCATCACAGCCTGTGTGAGGGACTGACTGGTTTTGAGGCTGGAGGTGAGCTGGTGACCCCTACTCGCGCTGCACACTGGAGGGGTTTTCTTTCCGAGGGACCCAGTTTACAGTTGTTTGAGACACTTGAGCTTTGTTTAAAAAACCCAAAGTTGACGGTGAATGAAATGCTCGTCTCCGACCAAACATGGTGGGGTTCAGACCTGGAGGGGGTGCAGTTTCCTCCTTAGAGCAGCTGCATGTTTCCAGGGCCCCAAAGCCCCCCTGAGAGGGGTGGGGACACCCCACTGGCTCAGAAAGTGACCAGTGGGCATCTTACCAGAGAAGACAACCTGAGTCAGAGGGCTTGTCTGACTCTCCCTTTTATTATTATTTTTTTAACTTTATATTTTTTATTTATTTATTTATTTTTAGCTGACCCATCCTGCCACCTGTTGGCAGCTCAGCGGCAGCTCAGCTCGGGCCGGGAATCGAACCAGCGACCCTGTAGCTCAGAGCTTGCACTCTTGAGCGAGCTCTTAACCAACTGAGCCACTAGGCTGGCCCCTAACTTTATTTTTATTTATTTACTTTTTTTGCAAAATGAACATCTTTTTAATCTAGATGAATCCTATTCTTCAAACCTCCCTAACAGACGTCCTGACACACCCGACGCCTGGGACTTAGTCTTCTGAGCACCGTCATATTTCCCCTCCTTCAGAACACAGCTGCTCTCCCGAGCACCTGGCGATGCTGGGGACTGAGCTACACGTTGACAACCTCTCTCCTACTCTGTGGGTACCACCCTGTTAGGCCCGCTCCCAAAGGCACAGAGAGGCTGGACCGCACGTGAAGTCTTGTGGCCTCGAGGCCGAGTGGAATTCAGAGGGCGCATGGCGCTGCTGGCTGCAGGCAGGCTCCTCAGCCTGTGGCCCAGTGTGAATTGACTCTCCTCCCTACCCCATCGCTCAGCCTCAATAAATCACTCCCTGTTTCAGTTGTATTGTTAGAGCAAAAATAAAACCTCCGTGGAGTGCCCCATATATCTGCCTCTGGCTTACTGCTCAACTTTTGGCATGGAGAGAAGTGCCCCAGGAGGTAGGGGGTCCTAAAAGCTCTCTCGGAGTCCAAATTAGACTCTGTGGAGGGGGCTGCCTTTGTGGCCTCACCCCCAGTGCCTGTGATGGCTGTGACTTTGGGCAGCCCTCCCTTGAAAGGGGCTCCGTCCTGTCCCATTAGAACCTAGAAGACAGTAAGCTTACTGGGGTGTTTACCCCGAGAGAAAAGTTGTATAAAATGGACTCTGTTCAGCCTTCAAAAAAGGAGGAAATTCTGACACATGCTACGACATGCATGAACCTTGAAGACATTATGCTAGGTGCAATAAACCAGACACAAATGGACAAATATATAATACCATCATGTGACGTACCTAGAATAGTCAAATTCATAGAGACAGAATAGAATAGCGGTAATCAGGGGCTGGGGAGAGGGGGAGCAGGGAGTTATTGTACAGTGGGCACAGGCACAGAGTTTCCGTTTGGAATGATGAAACATTTCTGTGGATAGGGGAAGGTGATGGTTGCACAACAGTGCGAACGTGCTTAATGACACTGAACTGTATGTACACTTAGAAATAGCTAAAACGGTCAATTTCGTGTTGTGTATGTTGTACCACAATTAAAACAACAACAACCAAAAAACCTGGGTGGTTTTCTGCCCACAGCACGGCCCACGGAGCCTCGTGCCACTCAGAGGCACTTGTTCTACAGGGCTGGGGGCAGGTGTCAGGGTTTTAGGAGCAGAAGGACTTACCCTCGGGCCTCCTTCCTGCACTTTCAATATAGGTTTCCTGGGCTGGTCTTTGCGCAGAACCGTCTCTGGAGAACTCACTCTGTCCTTCCCTCCTCCCGTGGAGTTGACTTACAGAGCCTTTGAGATCAGCTCTTATTTTACGGGAGAGAAATGGAGACTCACAGAGGCACCGTGGCTTGCCTAACGCAACTCAGCAAATTAGAGTAGGACTGGCGGAAAATGCAGGACTCCCAGCTCATGTTGCGTTTCAGATAAACAGTGTTTTAGTATAAGTGAGTATGTCCCATGCACTATTTGGGACATCGTTAAACTAGAGTAATCTGAAATCCCAATGTCATGAGCATTTTGTCTATTCTTGCTAAACCTGGTGAGCCCACGTTAGAGGCGACCGAGGGTCTCACTTCCCCCAGTATCTTAGTGCTTCAGAACTGGAGGTTGGTGGTAGAGTGTCCGCATTGGGAGCACACTGTCAGACTCGCCTGATACCTGTGTGACCTTGGGCAAGTTCCTCAGCTCTCTGAGCCTCAACTCTGTACCTTACAATGGGAATGATAGTAGTACCATCTCATGAAATGGTAAAGGAGTAAATGATCGTACCTGTGAAGCCCTTACTTAGCGCAGTAAGGGGTCAGTTAGTGATAGCTCTTCAGTTATTCTTGCTATTTTCTTTCCTTTATGAATTAAAGATATCATGTCCTGGATGAGCATTAGGCTGTGGTGCCAACACAGGAAAACAATAGTGTGAAGACCTTGGCTTCTGGTCGCAGCCTTGTTACCATATGCTGTGTGACCTTGGGCAAATCAGCGTACCTCTCTGAGTCTCAGTTTCCTCACCTCTAAATTGGAATGGACAGTTCTAAGGTGGCTTTCAAATTCAAAATTGTAACTTATACCTCAATAAAACTGTGAATAATATATTGTTTTAAATTCCAAAGCATGCCTCCCTTGGGTTTCCCAGCTCTGTACAAGGCATCCATGCAGATTTTCTCACCTAATGCTCAGCCCTGTGAAGTAAGTATCCCTTTCCCCACTTGGCTAATGAGGCTCGGGACTCAGAAAAGCCAAGTATCTTGCTCAGAGTCACACAGCTATTATGTGGCAAAGCATGGCTTCCTACCCAGGTCAAGTCTTCCCTGACAGGTACCCCACTCACCAGACTCACACAAATCTAGTCTGTATGTTTCCCAAAGGCCAGTAGGAATGGTGTATGGATTCTTATCTTCCCTACCGCCTTGCTGCCGCCTTCTTGAATAATCAAGATGTAGCTGGACAGCAGAGATCTCGTCAGCCTTGGAGTCATCAATTCCCTTTTTGTCCTTTTCTGAAGCCAGTGAAGTAGGATTGGCAAGAACTGTGCTGCGATGAAGGCACTCTTAGCTGGGCGTCTGGTCAACCAGAGGACAGCACCGAAAACAAATCTGCCCCCTTCCCCAGAGCAGAGAGAAATTATTGCATATTTCATAAGGGGTTCTTAGTGTCTCATCTAGAATCCTTAGGAAAATAATGTAACCAGAGACTGTTTAATCTTTTGCTTTAGGTCCAGCATCCAAGTTCAAAGGAGGTTTTGTCCTTTTCATTATCTGACAGGCCATTTAGAAGTTAGGCTTTGGGTGGTCTGCTGACCAGTGAGCACCATATTGGACGTCCCCCGGGTGCAGAGTCCATGCTTGAAGTAGACACTGAACCTGCCCCCTCAGTGTGTTCTAAGAGAAAACCAAGGCAGCTGGATTCAAATAGAAACCTAAGGGGCTTATAATTAAAAAGCTGTGGTATAAACCAGAGGCCTGGGATTGGTACCTGCTATGGCAAACTAAAAATGGACACTTTCCGCAAATCAAATAGAATTCCAGTGATGGTGGGCCACCGGGAGTTAGAAAACAAGAGAGGCAGCAGGCATCTGTCTTTCCATCTTCACACGCCCCTCCCCACCCCCAGGCAAAGGAGCTCAGTAACTCTGCTCCAGCATGGAATTTTCTAGAAAGGGGCAATCCTGCTATATTGGTGTAATGGGCTAGGCTGGGGTATGCTAGAATTTGAGGGCCACCAAAGGCTGCTGTAGATGGGTGAGACAGAGTGTAATTGCTCAAGAATTTTCTAGACACATGTGTTTTAACTGGGCTTAGCTGTGTGTGGTTAGAATACACTGCCTAATGAACCCATTAGCAATATTTACTATATATGAACAATCTCATTATCTGTCCAGCAGAACTCAGGGCCCTGAATGATAGGATGTGGGGCGGATAATTTTTGGTGGCTAGACTAGGGAAGATATTAGGGACAAGTCGAGGACACGTCAAATGGTTACTATAATTAGGAAGGACACTTTTGCCCACTTGGCAATTTTGTCTGGTCCACCAAGGTGCCTTAGGTCACCAGTGTAACCTAAGGGAACAGGTAGGTCTCTAGGGTTCTGGAAGGAAACAGACAGGCATTTATTGGGCCTCACATCCCCCCAAGTAATGATGTAGTTATGGCCATGACAAATTGCATTATTAGAACCCTCTACAAGGAATGGTGTCTAACCCCTGCCAATCATTAGGGATTCCTAAGATCTTGATTGGTCAGACTTGGTGTGTGCCCCTCAGGGTCCTATGTTTAAGACCCTTTAAGTTCGAACCTTGCTCCTAGCTCATCCCATTCAATACTTTGAGGAGGAGTAGATGAGTTAACCTAGCCAAGAGCTGATAACAAGGCTGATAACGAGTGGTGCATCTACCCAGGGGACTGGAGTTACGCCAATCCAAATAGAAATTCACTCCTCAAGGCCCAACATTGCAGGGCTATGGAGCCAACCAAAGGGCCAATGGGAGTGGGTGGCCCCACGTGCGCAGGGCTCTAGGGAAGCAGGTTCACCACACCTGGAGTGGTGTCTTGGATGGTGGTGGAGTGGAGGTGATGGATTGGACCAACCAGACCGCCATCCTACACACTGCAGATGCTCCTAACTGTTAATGAATGAATGAATGAATGAATGAATGGACTTTTATAATTGAGTTTAGACAGAAATCTACACTCAGAACCTCATGAGGAAATATTTCATTCCCCAGTCTCTTTCATTCAACCTCATTCAACAGGTACTTATTAAGCACCTACTATGTGCCAGGCAATATTCTAGGTGCTAGGGACACATCATTGAACATGACAACCAAGCCCCTTGGCTGCATAGAGTTTATGGACTGGTGAGAGTACAAGCATATGGGCACAGCATCGTGAGAAGGGCTGTGAAAGAGGAGTGCAGGGCCCCTAACTTGCTCAGGAAAGCCCCCCCAGGAAGCGACATTTTAGCCTTGGCCTGACAGGTGAGTTAGGAGTCAGCATGCAAAGGGGAAGGAGAAATAGGTCCAGGCAGACAGCTGTATCTTCTGGAATGTGTTGGGGTTAAAATCCAGTATTGAAAGAGTCGGTGGCCTCTAGACATAGCATGATTTTAGAAAAACAACAATAATAATAAAAAATAATAATGGCTGCAGTTGCTCTCTGCTCTCCATCAAGAATTTTCACTTTCTTTTCATGGCTGCGACTCTAATTGGGTAAGTGGTTTCTTTAGAAATAATTAGAGATTGCAATCAGTTGCTATTCAGAAGTCTTCTAAGGAACTAATTTGCAAGTCTCTTCAGGCTTGGCCTTAAAACTTCCCCAAAGCTGCGAGGACTAAGGGTAAATGAAAGTAAATGAAAGCTCTGAGGAACCTGCTGGATTTCAGACTAAAAAAAAAAAGAGGAAGTCATACGTGCCCACAGCCCCCACACACACCAGCACAGTTTCTTGTTCTCAATTCAGAAGCATCTGGAATAATCAAATTGTCTTCAACTCCAAACTCCTCTTTATTAAAAAAAAGAAGAAGAGAAAGAGTACTCAGGTCAATTTGTATCAGCTGTGTTTGTTCTCTTTAAGAAGCAAAGAGTTGGAGTAGTGATTCCAGACACAAGCCACCCATTCATCTGAGGTTATGATGGATTTCAGAGTCCCCAGACCTGCGTTTTGAAACATTCTTTAACAGTGATTTATGTCTTGCGATATCCCTATGGAAAGTGCCGGCTACAGGGTGCTATGGTCTCCCTCGTTCAATTCAGGAGAATAGTGGGGACCTCTGAAGTCTTGTCCTCAATGTCTTGACCATCCAGAGGCCCCAGCCCTGCCCAGGAAGGCTCGCTCCCCACCCTGCCCTCCCAGGTGCCACCTGCTCTTACAGTTGTTAGAGGACGGGATGGGGGGGGGGTGCAGGGGCGGTGGCCACTGAGGAAGGCAGTGGGCAGAAAGAGACAAGGTTGATAGCCAGTGTCTTCCTCCCCCTTGAAGGGCCGGTTAAAGCAATACCATCTTTGTTCCTGGTTAATTGTTGGAAGGGAGAAGGTGGCTTACGCAACAGTGTGATAGCAATTAAGACATAAGAACAAAGCTGGGAAAATACACCAAAACATTAATAATAATTATCTCTATTTAGTGGGAGTTTGGGGGATTTTTATTTTCCTTTTATTGTTGACCTCTAATGATTACCTTTCGTTTCTAGCCTTGTTTTAAGAATATAGCAGGAAAGAAAAAAGAGAGAAACAGACAAAGATAAGCCGGCGGAGACACACACGGTTGGAATGACATGTAATAGACCAGGGCAGCCTAAACTTGTCTCCTGTCCGACTTGCTCTGTTACCTACTCATCTGTGAAATCGTGCTGGGCCTCCTGTCCAGACCATTTTATCAGTTGCTGTGATGCTCAAGTGAGAAGATGTAGGGGGACTGGGCAAATTATAAGAGATTATGTACATGGAGAAGACTGTTTTCATCCAGTAATTGGGTACCGGGGGTTTAACCTGTGTTTCTTCGCAGGTGAGTCACCTGAATGATTGGTTACCAATGCAGATGCCTGGGCCTGCAGCGCAGGTTGGAGCTTCAGGAGCGGGGCCCAGGCATCTGCATTTTAACAAGAGCACGCCTACCCCTTCACCTGCCCTGGGGGCTCTTGCGTTTGTTCAAGTTTGAAGCCCAGGCATGTAAAGCAAATGGCATCGTGGCAGAAACATGAGAAACGGACATACAGAACCATACAATGTGCATGGTTAGATGGTCAAATAACACGTGTGCTTATGAGCTCGGAGGGCGCTCCGTGGAGCGGGGGGAGGGGCGTCTGTGAAGGGCAGGTTGGATTTAGAAAGACTAAGAGGAGGGGAGGCGTGGGGCACCTGGCTGGGGAGCACCTGATGAGCAGGGACAGAGGCTGCAGGGAAAACCCACCCCTCTCCTGGCTTCCCTCCCTGGCCGGTGTGTCAGGCTGCTGGTAGGCAGGGTGATTCTGCACTCTGTTCCCTGATCTCCACCTGTCCCCATGACTGGGACTCCAAGCAGCACTGGACTGGTTGTGGAAACAGGCGCCCTTGTCCCCTAACCTGCTGGGCTAGCTGGTGTCAGATGACAGCAGAGCCACTTTGAAAACAAAGGTAGCACCAGGGCCTCCCTCCTGGGCCTTGTTCTCACCAGTTTGCTTCCTCCCTGAAAGTACCTGTTTCCCCTTTAGCTCCTTCACTAAATCATTTGAGAGGCAGTGTGGTACAATGGCCAGCGCACTTGGGAACCACCTGCCCAGGTTGGAATCCTGTCTCTGCCACTCTCTTGCTGTGTGACCTGAGACTAGTTACTTAACCTCTCTGTCTGCATGGCCTCTTGCATCAAATGGGAAAAATGGCTCCTGCCACAGAAGGGTATTATAAGAATTTTCACTGAGATAATCCACGCAACAGCATTGTTGCAGGGCTTGGCACATAGCAAGGGCTCAGTAATTGTTAGCTACTGATAACAATGATCAGTTGTTCACCAGCAACCATTTATTAAACACCTACCATGCTAGGTATGGAGGAGACGCTAGGAGCCCAAGGAGTTCATGGTCTGGATAGGGAACAGATTCCTGTGACAGTGTGGCAATAGCAGTGTGTCTAGAACACAGGTGGCACAAAGCGCAGAGTGGCTGCCTCACTGATTAGCCCAGAGGAGGAGACACTTGAATTGGGCCTTGAAACAAGAGGGGACAAAATAAGTGTTGTGGGGTACACAGTCCAGGTTGAGGGAGCAGCTGTGAACCGCTCCATCCAGGATGTGACATCCTCACTCACTGTATGCTCTGCTTTGCAAAGAAATGGGGACAAGAGTCTTCTTGAACCCTCACCCTCTGTGTCTGTGGGAGGCTGATGGCTGAATCGAGGGCCACCTTGGAGCAGAGGGAAGGTGCAAGGTGCAGCGGCTCCCCCAGAAAGGCTCTGCTGGCTCCTGGTTGCAGCTGCCTGGAAGGGTCCCAGCCCCGCATGGAGCAGTTAGCTTCTCAGAAGCACCTGTGCAGCTCCCCAGTGTCAATGCCAGTGCAAGGTCGAGCGTCTTCTCCCTGAACTGCAGCAGCTGTTCTACGTCCGTCTGAACATAGCCCTCTGCTCTGCACTTATGAGCTGTCTTCCTGAGGCCCGTCTTTCCTGCCTGCCCCCTTTCATCCTGTTTACACGTGTGCTTTGACATTGGCTGTCTCCTCCATATTCCAAGCCAAACAGCACACACTGACCGGAACCGTCCTTGGAGGGTTGCTTCGCTGCTTGCTCCCAAGGGCTTTGCAGGAATGGAGGGTGAGCATATCCATGATGCTGACCCCAGTCCTGAACGCAAGTGCAGCCCAAACAGTTTACTCTGTCGCCAGCAAACAAACAGGAAGTCCAATCCATAAGCAAGCCAAAGCTCAAATGAGTGCACCAAAGAGACCTAATTATCTTCCGGCGTAGGCAGGTGGGTGGCTCTGTGCTGCACGGAGATGGTGGAGACTAAGTCCCGCTTGGGCTGGAGGTATAAAGAAAACAGACCTGAAAGGAGGTTTCTCTTCATTTTATCTTGGGGGAATGGGGAGTAGCCGGGAGAGAGAGAACCTGGTACCTCCCGACCTGTAAATGGGCGTTCAAGCTGTGGCTCTGAGGCCACATTTTAGAATAGAAGAGCGAGCAAGCAAACGAGTGTGAACCCTGCACATAGCTGTAGAGGGCATGAGGCCACAGTTGGATGTTTGCTTGATGTAAGGTGTCCCGATCCCACAGGGGAAAGATCTCCAGGTAGATCCAAGATTCCGCAGTGGAGTGGAAG